>NC_044550.1:97727671-98038505 GCF_007565055.1 Rhinopithecus roxellana
ATGGGCAGCCCTAGTAGGGCTTCAATAACATTTTTATTATCTTTTGATATTTTTCTCTTCCCATACTCTTTCATTTTAAAAAATAGCTGAACTATACCATTATTGCTATAGTATATAGCCAGGGCATACTACAGTACAAAAATATATTTTTTCACTCTTATTATCCATTTAGTCTTTAAGTCTGCAATTAGCTATATCTGTAATGCTCAGCACCAATGCTTATGTTAATATTTCTGGTAACTTTTTAGGGAAGAGACATAGGAACAAAAATTCCTGACTTCTTTCATGTTCATAAATTTGGAAGTTAATGATAACAATGTTTCTAGGACAAGAAACCATATTACTTGGGAATAAGTTTTATATATTAAATCATTTCAATGTCTGGAAATATTTTATCTGAGGTATCTTAGTTTTACAACAGACAAATGATTACAACAGACAGATGCACATGTGCTTTTACACTTAAATTTCATAAATTTCATTTTATCCCCATGGATATAAAACTCCTTAAATTAAATTTCCTCTCACCAAGTTTCTTAAGTATGTTACTTTTATTTCCGCTAACATAAGCAGTTCTGTAGAAAAGTGTTATAACAATCTAATTTTAATTTTTCTTATAAGTCATCTTATTTTCTTCCTATATGACAAAGGACTATTTTCTTTTCTTTAAAGTTAAATAACATTACTTAAGTATGTTTTGCTGTTGGTCATTCTGGATCAATATTATTAGTATGTGAATGCATTTTTAATATGCAATTACAAATCATTTATAGTATCTATTTAGAAAAATTTTATTTTAATTATATTAAATATTTATATCTATTCTCTTGTTTTGGTTTTCTTTTTCAAGGATTTATAATATGTCAGATATACTTTGTTTAGCTTTAACATTTAACACTTTTTCTTAATTATTCATTGCCTATTTTATTTGTTTAATCCATTTCAGCTTCTATTTCTCTTAAGGAATTGTGTTGCATGTATTTCTTCTTGTGTTGAAATTATTCTTCATTTCTGTAATAACTTTTTTCTTTATTTCTTATTCTTTCTGAGTTATTTTAAAAATCAATTTAAACAATTTTTGTGGGTACACAGTAGGTGTATATATTTATGAGGTATGTGAGATGTTTTGGTATAGGCATGAACATCATTATAAGCACAAAATGAGGAATGGTGTATCCATCCCATCAAACATTTCTCTGTTGATTTACAAATAATCCAATTATACTTTTTAAGTTATTTTAATATACAATTGAGTTATCTATTGTAGTCACCTTATTGTGATATCAAATATTAGGTTTTATTATTTCTTTCTATTTTTTGTACCCATTTTTGTAACCATTCTCACCTCCACCCCAGCCCCCCACTATCCTTCCCAGCCTCTAGTAATCATTTTTTATTCTCTATGTTTACAATTTCAATTGTTTTGATTTTTTAATTCCCAGAAATTAGTGAGAACATGTTTATCTTTCTGTGTCTGGCTTATTTCGCTTAACATAATGATCTCCAGTTCCATCTGTATTGTTGCAAATGACTGGATCTCATTCTACCTTTTATGACTGAAGAGTATGCCGTTGTGCATATATACTGCATTTTTTTTTTTTTTTTTTTTTTTTTTTTTTGAGATGGAGTCTCACTCTGTTGCCCAGGCTGAAGTTTAGTGGCATGATCTTGGCTCACTGAAAGCTCCTCCTCCTGGGTTGAGGCCATTCTCCTGCCTCAGCCTCCTGAGTAGCTGGGAGTACAAGCGCCTGCCACCATGCCTGGCTAATTTTTTGTATTTTGAGTAGAGCCGGGGTTTCACCATGTTAGCCAGGATGGTCGCGATCTCCTGACCTCGTGATCCGCCCTCCTCGGCCTCCCAAAGTGCTGGGATTACGGGCATGAGCCACTGCGCCCAGCCCAGATTTTCTCTATTCATTCATCTGTTGATGGACATTTAGTTGCTTCCAAATAGTAGCTATTGTAAATGGTGCTGCAACAAACATAAGAATACAGATATCTCTTTGATATTAATTTCTTTTCTTTTGGTTATATATCCAGCAGTGGTATTGCTGGATCATATGGTAGCTCAATTTTTAGTTTTTTGAGGAACCTTCAAACTGTTCTCCATAGTGATTGTACTAATTTACATTCCTACCATAAGTGTACAAGGGTTCCCTCTTCTCCACATCCTTGCCAGCATTTGTTATTGCCTGTCTTTTGGATATATGCCATTTTAACTGGGGTGAGATGGTATTTCATTGTAGTTTTATTTGCATTTCTCTGATGATCAATGATATTGACCACCTTTTCATATACTTGTTTACCGTTTGTATGTCTTCTTTTGAGAAATGTCTACTCAAATCTTCAACTAATTTTCTGATTGGATTATTAGACTTTTTTCCTATACAGTTGTTTCAACTCCTTATATATTCCGCTTATTAATCCCTTGTCAGATGAATAGTTTGCAAATATTTTCTCTCATTCTGTGGGTTGTCTTTTCACTTTGCTGATTGTATCCTTCACTGAGCAGAAGCTTTTTAATTTGGTGTAATCCAACTTGTCTAGTTTTGCTTTGGTTGCCTGTACTTGTGGATATTGCTCAAATCTTTGCCCAGAATAATGACCTGGAGATTTTTCCCAGTGTTATTTTGTAGTAGCTCCGTAGTTCGAGGTCTTAGATTTACATTTTTTAATACATTTTGATTTGGTTTTTGTATGTGATGGTAGATAAGGGTCTAGTTTCACTCTTTGCATATATATATCCAGTTTTCCCAGTGCCATTTATTGAAGAGACTACCCTTTCCCAGTGTAAGTTCTTGGAACTATGTCAAAAGTGCTGGCGTTTTGTTGAGAATTTTGGGTCAGTATTTATTAGAAATATTGGCCTGTAGTTTTCTTTTCTTTTTTTGATGTGTCTTTGTCTTATTTATACATGAGGATAATACTGGCCTTGTAGAATGATTTTGGAAGTTTTACCTCATCTATTTTTTCAGAGTAGTTTGAGTGAGATTGATATTAATTCTTCTCTAATGCTTTGGTAGAATTCAACACTAAAGCCATGAGGTGTCTGGCTTGTCTTTAGTAGGAGACTTTTTTATTACAGCTTCAATAATGTTACTTGTTATTGGTCTATTCAGGTTTTGGATTTCTTCCAGATTCATTCTTGATAAGTTGTATGTACCTATGTATCTAAGAATATGTCAGTTTCTTCTAGATTTTTTCAGTGTATAGACACATAGTTGCTCGCAGTAGCCACTAATGATCCTTCAAATTTCTGTTGTATCAGTTGTAATGTCTCCTTTTTCACTTCTAATTTTATTTGTTTGAATTTTCCCTCTTTTTTTCTTAGTCTGGCTAAAGGATTGCCAATTTTGTTTAACTTTTCAAAAAAAAAAAACAATTTTTTTGTTTTACTGATCTTTTATAATTTATTTTATTTTAATTTCATTCATTTCTGGCCTGACCTTTATTATTTATTTTCTTCTACTAATTTTGGGTTTTCTAGTTCTTTGAGACGCATCATTGGACTATTGGTTTGAAGTTTTTCCTCTTTTTTGACATAGACATTTATAGCTATACATTTACTTCTACTTACTGTTTTTGTTGTATCCCATAGGTTTTGGTATGTTGTTTTTTCCTTATCACTTGTTTCAAACAATTTTGCCATTTCCTTCTTAATTTCTTTATACTGATCATTCAACAGCACATTGTTTAATTTCCATATATTTTTATAGTTTATAAAATTCCTCTTGATATTAGTTTTAGTTTTATTCCATTGTGGTCAGAAAAGATGCTTGATATTGTTTCAGTTTTGTTTTTAATGTTTCAAGACTTGTTTTGTCACCTAATATATAATCTATCCTTGAGAATCATCCATATGCTGAGGAAAAGAATATGTATTCTGCATCTCTTGGATGAAATGTCCTGTAAATATCTATTAGATTCATTTGGTCTATAGTGCACATTAAGTCTGACGTTTCTTTGTTGATTTTGTGTGTGGAAGATCTGCTCAATGCTGAAAGTGGGGTGTTAAAGTCTCCAGCTATTATTGTATTGGGGCCTATCTCTCTCTTTAAGTCTAATAATATTTGCTTTATATATCTTGGTGCACCAGTGTTGGGTACATATATATTTTCACAATTGTTATAGCCTCTCACTGAATTGA
Organism: Rhinopithecus roxellana; assembly: GCF_007565055.1. Lineage (NCBI taxonomy): Eukaryota > Metazoa > Chordata > Mammalia > Primates > Cercopithecidae > Rhinopithecus > Rhinopithecus roxellana. The sequence continues at coordinate 97,731,819 of NC_044550.1, forward strand.
CTGCTTTGTCATTATATAGTGACCTGTTTGTCCCTTCTGAAAGTTTTGGTTTTGAAATCTATTTTGTCTGATGTAAGTATGGCAAATCCTGCTCTTTTCAGATTCCATTGGTAGGAAATATATTTTTCCATTCCTTTATTTTCAGTCTATGTGTGTCTTTCTAGGTGAAGTGTGTTTCTTGTAGGCAACGAATTAATTGCATTTGTTGAGTGCTGAGTTCCCTCAACACAGCTATTTGGAATTCTCTGTCTAAAAGGTCACATATCTCTCTATCTCAAGGACTGGTTTCCTGGTGCTTTATATAATTCACTTGGAGGGGTCACATTTTCCTGAATTGTTGTTGATGCTACTAGATAGTCGTTGGTGTCCGGGCATGATAGAGTTAGGTATTTATTGTAGTCTTTACTGTATCAGTCCTTCTTGGGAAGGCTTTTCAGATAATTAAATGGACGTAGGTGTTGTGATCTAAACTGTATCTGCTTTAGGGGGCATCCCAAGGCAAGTAATGCTGTGGTCCTTGTAGACTTGTAGAGGTACCTTCTTGATGGTCTTGGACCTGATCCAGGAGAATTCTCTGGATTACCAGGAAGAGACTCTTACTCTCTTATCTTACTTTTTCCCAAACATACAGAATCTCTTTGCTCTGAGTCACCTAAAGCTGGAGGTTAATTGACACAAGAACCCCTGTGGCCACCACTACTATGACTTTGCTGAGTCAAACCTGAAGCCAGAATGGCATTGGGTCTTGCCCAAGGCCTGCTGTAACCACTGCTTGTCTACTGCCTATGTTCACACAAGGTCCCAAGGCTCTACAATCAGCAGGTGGCAAAGTCAGCCAGGACTGTGAGTCAAAGACTAGAGTGAAAAACCTTAGAAGTTTACCTGGGATTCTATTGCATTGTGGCTTAGCTGGTACTCAAACCAAAAGATGCAGTCTTAACCACTATTCTCTCTCATTTCCAAAGGCAGAGGAGCCTCACCTCACAGACACTGCCTATGAGGAGTACTGCCTATGAGGAATACTACCAGACTACTGCTGGTATTTTCTTAATGCCTGAGGTCTCTTAAGTTGGCTTGTCATGAATGCTCCCTAGTCTGGGACTCACTCTTCAGAGCAGTGGACTCTGCTGTGGCCCAAGGCAGGACCAGATATGCCATCCAAAATTACATCCTGGAATTGAGAACTCTAAGAGCCTGGTTGGTGCCCTGCCCCTCTGTGGCTGTTCTAGTACTTAAGGTTCAAGACAAAGTCCCTTAATTTTTCCTCTGCCCTTTTCAAGTAGAAATTTTGCCCCATAGCCACCACAGCTGGTAATGTGCTGAGTCTCACCAGAGATCAACCTCTCTCAGAGACTCACCCAAGACCCTCAATGTGATACCTGGGCATTGCTGCTGGTTATTCAGGGCCCACAGGCTCTCAGTTAGCAGGTGATGAATGCTGCCAGGACTGGGTCCTTTCCTTCAAAGTAGCAGGATCCCTTCTGTCCCATGGTATGGCTAGAAATGTTGTCTGAAAGATAGATCCTGGGTCGAGGTCTTCTCACCTCCAACTAGTTCCCTATCTTGCTGTGGCTTAGCTGGTATACTAGATGCAAGACAAAGTCCTCCACACGCGTCTTTCTCTCCTCCTCAAGCAGAAGGAAGGGGACTCTTTTAAAGCCTCAAGTTGTGCAGCCTGGGGTTAAGGAAGTGGTGATGCCAATACTCCCTTGGCTGCCCCAGTTAGCGTCTCAGTATTTTGCATGACCTTCAGTCCACTGTCTCTGGGCCTAGTTAAGCATTAAGATTCACCTAAGAGTTGCAGTCCTTATGTCCTAGACTGCCTTTCGAGTTTACTTGCAGTCACAGACTGCTGTAGCCTTTGGTGGAAAGGTTTGCAGGCACTTGAGTTTTGAAAGCTGGGATTGGTGAGTCCCTTATAGCTCAGGCTGGTTTAAGTGCTCTCTCCCCGGGCAGGTGTCAGCCGAGTTTGGTCTGATTTTCCTTTCTGCTCTAACAGGACAGCACTGAGTTCAATGCCTCACAAATGTTCTGTTCTGCCTTGCCCGGTGCCAGAGACGTTCTCCACACCATGCCGCTGTTGCCAGGGTTTGGGGGATTGGTGTTGATGAGTCAGGACTGTCTTTTTCCATCTCTTCAGTGTCTTTTTTGGTGACATGAAGTTGAAGCCAGATACTGTGAGTGCACACCTGATTTGAAGTTCTTGTGAAGGTGTATTTTTCTGTGTAGATAGTTGTTAATTTTGTGTCTTTGTGGGATCTTTCTATTCTGCCATCTTGCTCTGCCTCCTTTCTTTCTGAGTTCTTTTAACTCTGAGTTATTTTATTCTGCATAATTTTTTGAGGTTACATATTATTATTTTCATGTTTTTTGGCTAATTTCAAAAGAGTAAGTCATGTTTTTATATATTTTGTTGGTGTGGTTTATGTTATAATTTCATGGTGATGAAGGATGTTATTCTGCTCCTTATTATACTTTTTTTTTAACTTTTGCATAAGATTTGAAATTTTCAAGTTCTTTGTTTATTTTGATATGAAATTTGTATTTCCAAACGTTCAGGAGTTATGAATTAGGCAGAAAATGTTGTACAAAAGTCAAATAATCTAATTCCCTGGAAGTTTTACTTGTCTCTGTTTAACAGTTCAAAATAAGTAGCTTGCACTTTTGAGAAGCGCCAATTCTGTTTTTCTCTTTCACTTATATTAATATCTTCATTCTTCTTTTAACTGTATTGTTTTCGACCTCAAACTTGACTCAGTTTCCATCAGTTTCTGCTTTTTGTGCAAACTTATGCAAAAAAAAAAAAATCCTGGTTGATCAGTTTCAAGAATTTTTATATGGCAACTCCAGCCTTTTTAGAACTTGCTTTCGGGCATGTGGACTATTAGTTTCAGTTTCTGATCACAAATTGACCACATGCTCTCCAGTGTATACTCAGCAGTTTGGGGAATCTTTCTGTTCTTTGATCCACTGGAATCTCTGTTGACTCTCTATGCTGTTCTCTTGCACTGACTCAGATAGTACACAGGTCTTCTGTTTTTCAGTTGTTTGCTGCCATTTGCATGTTTGGCACTAGAGAACTAACTTGTTATCTCCTTTTGTTGTCAATATTGTCCATGAATTTTTGTCTTTCCTATTCTATTGCTATCTGTCTTTTGTGAGAGGTTCCAGAAAAACTATTTAAAAAAAGCCATTACCACAATTTTGAAGAATCAAAATAGGGAAAACTTCAAAAAAGTATAAATACAAATAAATTACTTCACACACATTGTCTTACAATAATATTGTTAGGAAAAGTGCTCTGGATGGAGACAAACATTGTATTTACAAATTCTGTATATTTCAATGCAAATAAGTAGAATTGTCAATGGTCTCCACTCATCAGAGTTTGTTATCAGCTTACCAGTTATTCCAGCACATGAGAATATCGATCTCATTTAAAAATAGCATTACAAAGAGAAGCTTCAGTTAAAATGTTTAGCAATTTTAAACTCATTAAGCATAAAATGGAAATTTGAAGAAAACTAGAAGTAACATTATTTAAAGATAAATAAACTCTACTGGAAAAAATACCCTAATTTTATAGTGGACATTACTTGTCCATTGCTGTAAGTATGGCTATGAAACTGATTAAAATATGTGTAAATCAGTAACAGGGGTCATATTTCTGCATACAATATTTTTAATATTCAGATATTACATTTAAAAATTTTGCCTTGATATAAATTAATAATACTATCTTTAGGTATAAAAAAACTATTTAGAGATCTATCAATATAAAGAAACCTATTTGTTGATTAATAAGCAAGTGTTTCAAGTAATCATATAATTTTGAATAGTTTGAGTGTTCCCTTTCTTCTTAAAAGCATCTTCATTTGGAAGATAACTTATATGATTCCAGAAGTAATTAACAACAAAAAACTAGAAGGGTTAACAGATTAAAGGCCACAGTAAAATGAAGTATACTGAAATGGGATTATTAGGACAAAAGAATTAAAAATATAAAAGTATGGTCAGAGAAGAATTTGCCTGGAGTTGAGATTTTGATACTTTGAGATTTTGATTTTTGCGTGGTTATTCATAACAGTCATGCCTTGGTTATAATTATGTAAATAAATGAGGTTACATATGATGGAGAAGAGATTTCAAAAGTAAGAAAGTCAACACACTCAAAAAACCTAGGATGTTGTATTGATGCTCATAGGAAGAGCCCTAGACATAAGACATGTCTAATATTTTTAAGGAATTATAAATAACAGAAATTGTGTACAAAGCTGGTAGATTATAGTCTGATGATATATACTTCATTAGAGGTTATTTATTCTCTTGAAATGCACACATTTATCAAACATTAATGTTAAAAAAATTTTCCATGTCAACTGTTACTGAACAACATGTGATTTGGAGGCTGTAAAAGGCAGAAGGTAAAAGAGAATGATGTTGCCACAAGACACACCTAATCTGAGATGAGAAAATGTAACAGAAAAACTTGTAGCCGTGAGAACAAGAACAAAGAAGCAGATAAAACTAGATTTAGAAAACTCTTTCTCAAACTGAGTATACAGTGCAGGTACCCAAATTTATTTAGGTGCTTGTTTTTTGAGCTTTCCTCATAAAGAGTAGTGTTTTATTTGCATGTATTCCACAGTTACTATTTGCTAAAACTTTACATTTATTAATTAACTCATAAAATTTAGTAAAATAAATAACTGGATTACCTCTTTGTAGGAGAACTAAAGTTTAGAGTAATTGTAATTTTTTTCCAATGTCATGTAGCTAGTAGAAGTTAGAACCTGGGTTAAAATTTATCACTGTTATATATTAGAGAGTGATTTATTATAATTATGTCATACTAACTATTCTTATTCACTTTGCTTTTAAAATTTAATTTAATCATTTAAATTAAAGGTTGTTTTTTTTTTTTTTTTTTTTTTTTTTTTTTTTTTTTTTTTTTTTTTTTTTGAGACGGAATCTTGCTCTGCCGCCCAGGCTGGAGTGCAGTGGCTGGCTCTCAGCTCACTGCAAGCTCCGCCTCCCGGGTTCACGCCATTCTCCTGCCTCAGCCTCCCGAGTAGCTGGGACTACAGGCACCCGCCTCGTCGCCCGGCTAGTTTTTTGTATTTTTTAGTAGAGACGGGGTTTCACCGTATTAGCCAGGATGGTCTCGATCTCCTGACCTCATGATCCGCCCGTCTCGGCCTCCCAAAGTGCTGGGATTACAGGCTTGAGCCACCGCGCCCGGCCTAAATTAAAGTATTTCTAAGCAAACTTACACAATCTCTTACATTCTCCTTCCCTGGGATGTATGGACCAGCAATATGAACTCAATATATTAAAATATTAGTGATGTCATCAGAGGTGATACTTGCCCCAAAATAAAAAATAACTCATCAGTTATTATTAGTTATAAGAGAATATTGATTGATACTAATTTTGAATCACAAAAATTAAATGACATTTTATAAATACATACCACATAAGATAAAACAGTCTAGGTATTGTGGGGTAAAAATGTAAAATTACAAATTTGTGCAGACAAAGTTGTTATAAGCTGAATGGTGGAGACAAGAAAGGGGCAGGAGAAAAGGAAACAAAAATATAGCAATGTATTGTTGTTACAGAATTTGTATATGTAAAATATGTGTAATATTAAAACACAAATAAAATGTAAATATAAATATCTATATTCAGTATTCTATGTTAATTCTACATGTAAAATAGAAAAATGTATAATGATAAAAATATACACAAATGCATTCATAATGAGCTCCATCACTTATTCCAAAGGATTATGATTACTTGAAAAGTATAATTAATGCAATTCTACCAAATTGGAATGGGCTGTTTTTGGAAATTAGTTAGCTATGTACTCATCACTGAAGTTGACTTCCAAGTATATTATTTAATGGATAGTCACAGATAAATGTGAAATATGTGACTCTATAGATGTGATTTTTGTATGTCCAATTGTATTTTCCCAAATGATTTGTTTTGAATCTTTTGAAGATGTGTTACTCATCTTCACTTGAGGACTAATGACACAAGTGATGCTCACTGTAAGGGTACTTTTAAATGTTAGCTCTTAAGATCAGTCTTAACTCTTATAGCATTTGCACAATATGGCACTGATATATGGCACTTGAGAATTCTGAACATGTTGGGGGATGCCTCACAAGCAAGTGATAAAAGCAAGGAGAAGTTGATTGAGCAAAGGGAAAAAGAAAAAAAAAAGGGAAGTAGATGATTCTAAGGGCTGGTAAGTTTTTCAGAAAATTTCTTGAAGTTCTCTTGAGATGGGAGGAGTATTCAGTCCACTCTAACTGAAGAAAGGGTACTTCCAAATTATGACCTTTTTCATGTCGCAGAGGAAGTTAGACTATATTAACTCTTTTATGTGTCATAAATGCATAAGGAAAGACTTTGCATGCACCCTCTCCCCTTTTTAAAGTGGCCTTTTGCTACTATTTTTCTATCAATCATGTTGAGGGTCAAATTCCCCTGAAAAAGCCTAGATTCATATTTTGTAGATGAATTTTAAGTTCCCTGTAAATCATCTCTCATTTCTTCAAAATTAAGCATCTGTCTATAGCCTACATAAACACATAATTCACAATTTAAATTGAAGTTCTAAATGATGCTTTGTGGAGACAGAATAAGAGACATACCTATCTTTATTGAGCTCACTTTAAATTCATTATTACTGGCATGATGCCGTCCCTCAGTTCTGCTGGAAACTGTCCTGACTTTCTCAGGTCCATGCATCTCCCACTTTCTCAAATGATGACTGTACCTCTCTATTCCCTTAATCTAATATTGCTGATTCTTGTTTCACTGAGAAAAGATAATTAACATTTACAGAGAAATGTTACAAACGTCCTCAACATTACATTTATCAGCCTATATATGGACCCATATTATTAACTTTCTCTTCTATTACTAAAGATAAATGATTTCTGCCCCTACCTAAGATCATACTTTCATACTTTCTACCTATACCCTAGATCTCATGCTCTATAGGATCATCAAGGACATTGCTCCAAAAACACTTCCCCTTTCTCACCCATTATGTAGTTCTCCTTTCTTGTTGGATTATTCCAAAGTTTATGTATTTGTTTCCTAGGGATATCATAACAAAGTACCAACTCTGAGTGGCTTCAGAGACACAATTTATTTTCTCACAGCTTTGGAGGCTAGAAATCTGAGAGTAAGGTGTGGGCGGTTTTGTTCTAAGACATCTCTCTTTGGCTTGGCTTGTAGATAGCAGCCTTCTTCCTGTGTCATCATTTTCTCTCTGTACATGTACATGTCTATGACCAAACTTATTTCTTTCTTTCTTTTTTTTTTTTTTCCTGAGTTGGAGTCTCGCTGTTGTCACCTGGGCTGGAGTGCAATGGCACAATCTTGGCTCACTGCAACCTCCGCACCTCCTGGGTTCCAGCAATTCTCCTGCCTCAATCTCCGGTGTAGCTGAGATTACAGGCACCCACCACCAAACCTGACTATAGTACGTAATACTTGATGATAAATGACGATGTTACTTGTTTGTGTATTTACCATACATTTTATCATTATCTTAAAGTGTAATCCTACTTGTAAATATGTCAACGGTGAAGCAGCCTCAGGCAGGTCCTTCAGGAGGTATTCCAGAAGAAGGCATTGTTATTATAGGACATGACAGTTCTGTGTGTTTTATTGCCTCTGAAGGTCTTTCAGTGGGACAGGATGTGGAAGTGGAAGGTGGTGATATTGGTGATGTTGACTCTGTGTAGGTCTAGGCTAATGAGTGCCTTTGTGTCTTAATTTTTAACAGACAAGCTTAAAAAGTAAAAAATGATAAAATTTTTAAAAATGGAAAAAAGCTTACAGAGTAAGGGTATAAAGAAAGAAGCTATCTTTGTGCAGCTGTACAGTGTGTTCATGTTTTATGCTAAGTGTTATGAAAGTGTTTAAAAAAGTTTTTTAAAAAGTGCATAAAGTGAAAAGGTTACAACAAGCTAAGTTTAATTTGTCATTGAAGAAAGAAATTTTTTAAAATAAATTCACTGTAGCCTCAGTGTACAGTGTTTATTAGGTCTACAGTGATGTACACTCATGTCCTAGGCCTTCACATTCCCTTAGCCCTCACTCACTCACATACTCAGAGCAACTTGCAGTCTTGCAAGCATCATTCATGGTAAGTGCCCTATACAGGTGTATCATTATTTATCTTTTATAACATATTTTCACTGTATCTTTTCTATGTTTAGATACAAACACCATTGTGTTTCAATTGCCTATAGTGTTGAGTACAGTAACATGCTGTACATGTCTGTAGTCTAGGAGCAATAGGCTATACCATATAGCCCAGATGTGTAGTAGGCTACACCATGTAGGTTTGTGTAAGTACACAATAAGATTTCCAGAAGTGCGCAACACAATCACCTAATGACATTTCTTAGAATGTGTCCCCATTGTTATGTGACCCATTACTGTATTCACCAGCAAGGGAATTGTTGGGCATATGGTAATTCTGTGTTTAACTCTTAAAGAAACTCTTCAATTGTTTTCTACCTTGGTTCCCCTGTTGTACATTCCTAGTAGCAACATTTAACAGTTATAATATTTCCACATACTTCACATTAGTTATTTTCTTTATATGTAAATAACTATATATCTGCATGTTAGTAGATGGGAAGTGGTATCTCATTGTGGTTTTGATTTGTATTTCTCCAATGGCTTATGATGTTGAGTATCTTTTACATGTATTTATTCACCATTTCTGTATCTTCTAAGGAGACAAGTCTATTTATATTTTTTTCCCATTTTAAAACTTGGTTATTTGCTTTGTATTGTTAATTTGTCAGAGTATTTTATATATTCTTCTACTAGACTCTTATTAGAAATATGATCTGTAAATATCTTCTCCCATTCTGTGGTTGACATTTAGCTTTCTTGGTGTCCTATGATGCTCACTTTTTTTTTTTTTTTTAGACAGAGTCTTACTCTGTCACCCAGATTGGAGTCCAATGGCACGATCTTGGCTCACTGCAAGCTCCACCTCCTGGGTTCAAGTGATTCTCCTGCCACAGCCTCCGAAGTAGCTAGAACTACAGGCACATGCCACCATGTCCAGCTAATTTTCCTATATTTGTAGTAGAGACAGGGTTTCACCACATTGGCCAGGCTGGTCTTGAACTCCTGACTTCATGATCCTCTTGCCTCAGCCTCCGAAAGTGCTGGGATTACAGGCGTGAGCCACCATGCCCAGCCAAGTTATAAGTTTCTACTGAGCACCATTGCCACTCTTTCCTGTACATTTTTTATATGTCATGCTTTGGTTTTTCTTTATTTCTAAGTATTTTCTCTCTCTCTCTCTCTCTCTCTCTCTCACACACACACACACACACACACATAGAGAGAGAGAAGCACATATATATGTATATACACACAAATATATTCTTAAACTTTCAAGAATCTATAAGGAACTTAAACAATTAAATAAGCAAAAAATAAATAACTCCATTAAAAATTGGGCAAAAAACACAAACAGATTTATCTCAAAAGAAACTACACAAGTGGCCAAGAGACATGAAAAAATGCTCAGTATCACTAATCAGCAGAGAAATGTAAATCAGAACCACAAAATGACATTCTTATGCCACTCGAAATGGCTATTAATAAAGTCAAATGTAATAGATGCTGGTGAGGCTGTGGTGAAAAGGGAATGCTTATACACTGTTGGTGGGAAGGCAAATTAGTTCAGCCACTGTGGAAAGCAGTTTGGAGATTTCTCAAAGAGCTTAAAACAGAGCTACAATTCAATTTAGCAGTCCCATTACTGGGTATATACCTAAAGAAAAATAAATCAGTCTACCAAAAGGACACCTACCCTCATACGTTCATTGCAGCACAATTCACCATAGCAAAGACATGGAGTCAAACTAGGTGACTATTGATGGTGGACCAGATAAAGAAAACTTGGTACATATGCACCATGGAATACTATGTAGCCATAGAAAGAATAAAATCATTTACTTTACAGCAACATCGATGGAGTTGGAGTTCATTATTCTAAGCATTTTCTATTTTGTTTGTGGTACCTACGATTATTTCAAAATGTGTTTTTAAATTTTCACATATTTCTGAATTTTCAAAATTTCTTTCTGGTAATTTATAATTTTTTTCAATTGTGGTTAGGAAATACACTTTTAATAATTATAATATTTTTAAATTTATTGAAACTTGTTTCTAGCCTTAAAAATGTTTTAACTTGGAGAATGTTCAATGTACACTTTAGAGAAAGGTGTATTTTGATTTTTGGAGGGTAGATTATTAGGTATATATCTACTAAGTCTAGCTGATATTTAATAATATTCAAGTCTTCTATTTTCTTGCTTTTCTTCATTCTAATTCTTCCATCCATTAGTGAAAGAAGGATATTGAAGTCTCAAATTATTTTTGTTAAATGATGTTTTTCCCTTCATTTCTATCAGTTTTTACTTCTAATACATTGGGACTCTATTGTTAGCTGCGTATATGTTTATAATTGTTATATATTCTTATTGGATTGACTGTATCATTATATGATGTTCTTTTTTCTTTACTAACAATTTTATATTAAAGTTCATTTTATATAGTTTTAGCATAAGCAGACCTTTTTTGTTTAAATGGAATATCTTTTTTTATTCTTTTAATTTCAATTTATTTGTGTCTTTGGATCTAAATGAGTTTCTTGTAGACAGCATAAAATAGATCTTTTGAAAAATCCATTCTACCAAGCTATGTATTTTTATTGGAAAGTTTGTTTACAGTTAATGCAATTTTTTTAAAAAGATTTATTTATGATTTTGCACTCTTTCTTGTCTCTGTATCTTATCTCCTTTGGTTTCTTGTTCTTCTTACTGCATTTTTTGAATTAAATATTTTCCAGTGTATAAGTTTTAATTTCCTTGTCATTGCTTTTTCTATAAATTTTGAATTATTTTCCTAGTGGTTTTCTCGTGTATTACAAATAACACTGTAATTTATAACAATCTGGCTTGGATTAGTAACAATTTCTATAATACAAAAATTTTGCTCCCATATAGATCTGTCCCTTCTTGGTGCTATTATCATCACAATTCATGTTTGTACACTGTGTGGCCAACATAGATTTATAATTATTGCATTATATAGTTAGTTTTTAATTTTGGTAAAATAGAAAGGAATTATAACACATATATATTTATTCAGTCTTTTATATTTACCTATGTGGTTTCCTTTACATTGTTATTTATTCCTTCATATACATTTGAGTTAATGTCTACTGTCCTTGAATTTCAACCTAAGGACTCCCTTTAGAATTTGTTGTAGGGCATCATCAGAAAAAAATACTTGCAGACACATGTTTATAGTAGCACAATTCACAACTGCAAAATCGTGGAACCAACCCAAATGCCCATCAATCAATGAGTGGATAAAGAAACTGTGATATCTATCTATCTATCTATCTATCTATCTATCTATCTATCTATCTATCTATCTATGATGCAATACTACTCAGCTATAAAAAAGAATGAATTATCAGCATTGCAATGACCTGGGTGAGATTGGAGACTATTACTCTAAGTGAAGTAACTCAGGAATGGAAAACCAAACATCATATGTTCTCACTGATACGTGGGAGCTAAACTAAGAGGATGCAAAGGCAAAAGAGTGATACAATGTGTGACATACATCTACAATCATCTGATCTTTGGGAAACCTTACAAAAGCAGTAGGGAAAGGATTCCCTATTCAATAAATGGTGTTGGCAAAACTGGCCAGCCATATTCAGAAAACTGAAACTGGATCCCTTCCTTACACCTTATACAAAAATTAACTCAAGATGGATTGAAGACTTAAATGTAAGAACTAAAACCATTAAAACCCTAAAAGAAAACTTAGGCAATATCATTCAGGACATAAGCATGGGCAAAGACTTCATGACTAAAACACGAAAAGCAATGGCAACAAAAGCCAAAATTGACAAATTGAATCTACTTAAACAAAGAGCTTCTGCACAGCAAAAGAAACTAACATCAGAGTGAACAGACAACCTACAGAAGGGGAGAAAATGTTTGCAATCTATCTATCTGACAAAGGGCTAATATCCAGAATCTACAAGGAACTTAAACAAATTTACAATTAAAAAAAAAAACTGCATCAAAAAGTGGGCAAAGGATATGAACAGACACTTCTCAAAAGAAAACACTTATTCAGCCGACAAACTTATGAAAGAAAGCTCATCATCACTGGTCATTGGAGAAATGGAAATCAAAACCACAAAGAGATCCCATCTCATGCCAGTTAGAATGGCGATCATTAAAAAGTCAGGAAACAACAGATGCTGGAGAGAAAGTGGAGAAATAGGAATGCTTTTACACTGTTGGTGTGCGAGTGTAAATTAGTTCAACCATCATGGAAGACAGTGTGGTGATTCCTCAAGGATCTAGAACCAGAAATATCATTTGACCCAGAAATCCCATTACTGGGTGTCCCCAAAGGATTATAAATCCTTCTGCTCTAGAGACACATGCACACGTATGTTTATTGCAGCACTGTTCATGGTAGCAAAGACTTGGAACCAACCCAAATGCCCATCAGTGATAGACTGGATAAAGAAAATGTGGCATATATACACTATGGAATACTATGCAGCCATAAAAAAGGATAAGTTCAGGTCCTTTGCAGGGACGTAAATGAAGCTCAAAAACATCATTCTCAGCAAACTAACACGGAAACAGAAAACCAAACACTGCATATTCTCACTCATACGTTGGAGTTGAACAATGAGAACACATGGACACAGGGAGGGGAACATCACACACTGGGGCATGTAGAGGGTAGGGAGCTAGGAAAGGGATAGCATTAGGAGAAATACCTAATGTTGATGACAGGTTAATGGGTGCAACAAACCACCATGGCAGTGTATACCTATGTAATAAACTTGCATGTTCTGCACATGTATTCCAGAACTTAAAGTATAAAAATAATAATAAAAAGAAGGCCAACACGTCATCTCTAAATAAAAAGAATTAAGTAGCATTGAAAAAAAATAATGATACAATGAAGTTTGGGGACTTGGGGGGGAGAGTTGGAGGGGGGCAAGCGATAAAGGACAACAAATATGGTGCAGTGTATACTGCTCAAGTGATGGGTGCACCAAAATCTCACAAATCACCACTAAAGAATTTACTCATGTAACCAAACACTAACTGTACCCCAATAACTTATGGAAAAATAAATTTTAAAAAATTTAAAATTAAATAAAAAAAGAATTGTTGTAACCAAATACAACCTGTACCCCAATAACTTACGGAAAAATACAACTAAAAAAAGAACTTGTTGTAGGGTAGATCTGCTAGTGATAAACTCTGTTTTTATCTAGGAATGTTTTTGTTTTTCTTCATTTTTTAAGACTGGCTTTGCCAGATATAGAATTCTTGCATGATTCTTTTCTTTTACTACTTTAAATATTTCATCCCATTGCCTCTGTTTTCTGATATGAAATTAATCATTAATCTCATTGAGGATCCTTTGTATGTTACGATTATCTTTTCATGCTGCTTTCAAGATGTTTTCAATATATTTGGCTTTTGAAAGTCTAATTATGATGTATCTAGTTATAGATTTCTTTGAATTTATTCTACTCTGAGTACATTGAGCATTTTGATGTGTAGATTAACATTTTTCATCAAAGTATGATTATCTTTAGTCATTATTTCTTCAAATTTCTTTCTTCCCCTTTTTCTCTCTCCTCCTGGGATTTTCAATATGAATGAATTGGTGCACAAGTCGCCAAGACTTTCTTCAGTTTTTTATTTATTTATTTATTTATTTATTTATTTATTTATTTATTTATTTATTTTACTGTTCCTCAATTGAATAACTTCAATTGATCTACTTTCAGTTTTGCTGATTCTTTATTCTGTCTGTTTGAGTCTGCTATTGAGCCCTCTCTATATAAATTTTCATATCAGTTATTATACTTTTCAACTTCTTAATTCCTATGTAAGCTTGTAATTATTTTAATCTCATTATTAATATTCTGTACTTTTTGAGACAGTGTTCCAATTCGTCTTCCTATTTAGACATTGTTTCCTTTGTTCATTGAACATGTTTAATATAGCTGAGTTGAAGTTTTTGTCTTAAAAGTCTGAGTTCTGGGCTTCCCCTTGGACAGTTCTATTTAATAATTTTTTCTTCCTCAATATAGGCCATAATTTCTTATTTCTTTGCATGTTCAGTTGTTTTTGTTGGGGACTGGATATTTTAAATATTATAATTTAGCAACTCTGGAAATTACATTCTCTAAAGAGTTTTTCAAATTACTCATAGACATCTCATTTCCCAGACTTTCCTCCCAAGTTATAAGTTAGTATGTCGTGCGGCTCAGCTGTTTTCTAACCACACACAGAAGCAATTAAAATATTTGCCTACACATGCTTTAAACATATGTAGTCTTTCACTTCCTTCCGGATGGCAGCTTTAGCATTGGGCAAGTTCTGAGTCAGGTGAAATAAAGATAAGCCCTTTGAGCCAGTCTTCCAAGGAACCAACGTACAGATGAAAAAAATAATTACACGTACTTGTTAATGAGGTCCAATCTTCTCCTATGGTACTGGAAATGTGAGCTGTTACTTCCAATACTCCCAGAGTTGAAAACTGGGAGATGAGAATGGGGTAGTTAAAATGCCATGCATTTCACTGTTTCCACCAAGATTCAATTGCTTTTCTTGAGCAAGCACTGGTTTTTGCAAGCCTTTGGTTAATCTTCGGTGTTCCCGAAAATTTATACTGACAGCTTTTCCCAGTATTTTAATTGCGTATTTTGAAGGGATACAGTTTTAGGTTCTTGTTCCACTACTTTTCTGAAGACTATACTTTTATTTTTCAATTCCTAATTTTTAAATGAGTTTAGAAGTGATTATACCTTTCTTACCTTTCAGGCTTCTGAGTGGTCTATAGACATTTTTAAAAAAGCATATTAAGGCTGAACATAGTGGCTCACACCTGTAATCCTAGCACTTTGGAAGGCTGAGGCAGGCAGACCATGAGGTCAGGAGATCGAAACCATCCTGGCTAACAAGGTGAAACCCCGTCTCTACTAAAAATACAAAGAATTAGCATGTGCCTGTAGTCCCAGCTACTCGCAGGGTGAGGCAGGAGAATTGCTTGAACCTGGGAGGCAGAGGTTGCAGTGAGCCGAGATCATGCCACTGCACTCCAGCCTGGGCGACAGAGCTAGACTCCGTCTCAAAAAAAAAAAAAAGAAAAAAAAAAATTCCAATATACTATATATTAATATACTATATATTAACTAAGCTGATCTAAAGCTCCCTCTTTTTTAAGTTCTTAAAATTAAATTTAATTTTCACTCTTGAAACACTTGTGTATAGTATCTTTAAAGACCTAAGACTTCGAGTCCTGTGCATTTATACCAAACATTTTTAGAAAAAAAAATTATGTAATTCTTTGTTAGTCCTTTTTTTGCTCAATGTAACAATAAAATAGACATAAGTATCAGTATATTAAAATGATTAAAAATAACAGGAGTATTAATTATATTGCCATCGCTGAAGTATAATACATGTAATAATAAGTATAGTACACACGTGGATAAGAAACAAGAAAATAACAACAGCGATAAGCCAGGCCTGAAGAATGAAGAATAATAAGTTAATCATACATTGCAATTACTGATTTAAGAGAGAGAGGAAACATTTTGCTGGCAGATATTATAAGATGGATGATTTCTAATTTGATACTAAAATGAATAAAAATATTACTTTTCAAGTGTGGTTAATGTAAGCATGGTTACTTATGAGTGGGAAGATAAGTATCTCTTGTAATAAACAGGTAACCATATAGAATTATAATACTTGCAATCACCCAGAGAGTAGTATTGTAAACAGAAAAAAAATAACAAATTTATTGATTAAAAATCACTATAAAAACTTAATACCTTTATTCCTGCTGTCAGGAGCAGAAAGAATGAATATGTATGACTAGGTACTATTGAATAACCTGTTTAAATGAATGTAGCAAATCATTTAAATGCTCCAGGGTTTTCTTTTTATTACCACAAAGTCATCTACGTACATAGGCAATTTAGTTATGTCAGCTCAAGCAGTGTGCATTTTTATATCATCAAAAGAACAATTTAGAGTGTACATTTTTACCTTTTTATTGTAGGGATAACAGCATGACAGTATGATTTTAGAATATTCTGTTCAAACTTGCTCTAGGTTGGTTAGATAGTAAAATATTACCTACACGATTAACACAAAACCTATAGGATTTTATTAATCACCATGTATCAGAAAATAAAAGAAACGTAAAATTATCTATGCAAACAGAATAATATACTAAACACATACACCAATAAGATCTTGCTAAGATCCCACTGGGAGCAGAATTGAAGTGCAGAGTTTAACAAAAAGTATTAACTTCCTACAAAATGTGTTTTTAAAATATTTTCCTAAGAAAGCCTCCTTGGAAAATATCATTAAATAAGTACTGGTACTTAAAAAATGCTTATATATAAGGATATAAACATTGTATCCTGGGATTAAAAAAAGTTATGTTAAAATGAACAACTGAATGCTCTGCCTTCCAAATAATAACAAATATAATATTGAGAAGACTTTAGGCAACTCGAATGAAACAAGCTCTGCTCAAGTGTATGTTTTTCCCATACATTATAGTCAGGGAAAGGAGAAGACTTGTTGCTGCTCTTCAGTGCCTGGCAGCCAGGTTGGGGGTGACAGGTATACTACATACCCCTCATGCCTCTCACCAGCTTCTGGATTATTTGCATAAACAAATACCTAAATTTTAAATTATGCTGATATTTATTATGTTAAAATATTGACAAAATAAATATTTTAAATAATGAACTCATTTGTTTTGTGTGATTGATTAAAAAACATTGTTTTCATTGACTTTGTGAAAGGTCAGTTGGCTGTAGATGTGTGGAGGCTTTTTTTCTGGGTTTTCTATTCTGTCTTATTGATCAGTGCATCAATTTTCATACAAGTGCCACACTACTTTCTTACTGTAGGCTTGTATTATAATTTGAAGTCAGGTCATGTGATGCTTCCAGGTTTGTTTCTTTTGCTCAGGATTGCTTTGGCTATCATTGGTCATTGGTCATTTCATTTGGTCATTGAAAAGTAGATACTTACCAATTATGATTTACAACAAAGAGCATATTATAGTATATTGCATTTATTTTTAGTATTTGATAATATGATATATCATTAATATCTAACTAGTTTTTATATCTTATAGATTTAGGGGGTATGATAGCAGTTTTGTTACCTAGATATATTGCATAGTGGTGAAGCCATTACCTAAACAGTGTACCTTGTACCGATCAGGAAATTTCTTATCTCTCACCTGCTACCCACTTTCAAACCCTTTAAAATTCTCCAGTGTCTATTATTTCACACTCTATGTCCATGTATACACATTATTTAGCTACCACTTATAAGAGAACGTTTGCTATTTGTCTTTCTATTTCTGAGTTATTTCACTTGTGATAATGGCCTCCAGATGTATTCCTATTGCCACAAAAGACATGATTTCATTCTTTTCTATGACCAAGTAGTATTCTATGGTATATTTGTACCTCATTGTCTTTATTCAGTCATCTGATCATGAACACTTAGGTTGCTTCCACATATTTGGTATTGTAAAGAATGCTATGATAAACATATAAGTGCAGGTATCTCTTTGATATAATGATTTCTGTTCCTTTGGGTAGATACCCAATAGTGAGATTACTAGATCAAATAGTATTTCTATGCTTAGTTCTTTGAGAAGTGTCCATACTGTTTTCCATAGTGGTTGTACTAATTTACACATCACCAACAGTGTATAAGCATCCTTTTTTTTCTCTGTATCCTCACCAACATCTATTATTTCTTGACTTTTTAATAATAGCCATTCTGACTGCATAAGATGGTGTCTCATTTTGGTTTTGATTTGCATTTATTTGATGATTAGTGAAGTTGAGCATTTTTTAATATGCTTGTTGGCCATTTGTGTGTCTTCTTTTGAAAAAAAAAAATGTCTGTTCACATCCTTTTCTCACTTTTTTTTTCTTTTTTTTTTTTTGAGACGGAGTCTGGCTCTGTCGCCCCGGCTGGAGTCCAGTGGCCAGATCTCAGCTCACTGCAAGCTCCGCCTTCCAGGTTCCCACCATTCTCCTGCCTCAGCCTCCCGAGTAGCTGGGACTACAGGCGCCGCCACCTCGCCCGGCTAGTTTTTTTTTTTTTTTGTATTTTTTAGTAGAGACGGGGTTTCACCGTGTTAGCCAGGATGGTCTTGATCTCCTGACCTCGTGATCCGCCTGTCTCGACCTCCCAAAGTGCTGGGATTACAGGCTTGAGCCACCGCGCCCGGCCCTTTTCTCACTTTTTAATGGGGTTATTGGTTTTTGTTATTGTTGTTGAGTTGTTTAAGTTCCTTGTAAATTCTGGGTATTAACCCTTTGTTATATGCATAGTTTACAAATATTTTCTCTTATTCTTAGGTTGTCTGATCACTGTTGATTATTTCTTTTGTTGTGCAGAAGCTTTTTAGTTAAATTAAGTACAGTTGGTCTATTTTTGTTTTTGTTGCATTTGCGTTTGAGGACTTAGTCATTAATTCTTTGCCTGGGCCAAAGTGTAGAAGAGTTTTGTCTAGGTTTCCTTCCAGTATTTTTATAGCTTCAGGTTTTAGTAATACATTTAAGACTTTACCCACCTTGAGTTAACTTTTCTATGTGGTAAGCAATAGGGGGTTCAGTTTCATTCTTCTGCATATTGCTGACCAATTTTTCCAGCACTATTTTTCAAAGCAGGGTTTCCTTTCCCCAAAGTGTGTTTTTATTGACTTTGTCAAAGATCAGTTGGCTGTAGATGTGTGGAGGCTTTGTTTCTGGGTTTTCTATTCTGTCTTATTGATCAATGCATCAATTTTCATACAAGTGCCATGCTGTTTTCTTACTGTAGGTTGTATTATAATTTGAAGTCAAGTAATGGGATGCTTCCAAGTTTGTTTATTTTGCTCAGGATTGCTTTGGTTATTTTGGGCTTTTGTTGTTGTTGTTGTTCCATATGAATTTTCATATTACTTCTTCTAATTCTATGAAAAATGATACTGATATTTTGATAGGGATTGCATTGAATCTGTAGATTGTTTTGGGTAGAAAGCTCATTTTGACATTACTGATTTTTCCAGTCTATGAGTACGAAAAGTTTTTTCATATGTTTATGTCATCTACAATTTATTTCACCAGTGCTTTAATTTTCCTTGTAGAGATTTTTCACCTCCTTCCTTTAATTGTATTCTTCAGGGAATTTTATTTATTTGTTTGTTTTGTCATATTTGTGAATAAAATTGTCTTCTTGATTTGGCTCTCAACTGGCTTGTTATTGGTGTATAGAAATGCTACTAATTTTTTACATTGATTTTGTATCCTGAAAGTTTAGTGATTTTTTAATCAAATCTAGGAGTCTTTTGGAAGAGTCTTTAGGGTTTTCTAGGAGTAAGATCACATCGTCAGTCAGCAGATAATTTGACTGCCTTTTTTCTTATTTGGATTCCTTTCCTCTCTTTCTCTTGTCTGATTTATTTGGTGAGGATTTCCAGTAACATTTGAATAGGAGTGGTGAGAGTGGACATCTTTGTCTTGTTTCAGTTATTGAGGGAAATGCTTTCAACTTTTGCCCATTCAATATGATGTTGGCTGTGGGTTTGTAAGAAATGGCTGCTATAAATTTTGTGGTATATGACATTGCTGTTTAATTTCTTGCAGACTTTTTTCAAGAAGGGATACTATCTTTTTTTTTTTTTTTTTTTTTTTTACTTTAAGTTCCGAGATACACGTGCAGTTTGTGCGATTTGTTACGTAGGTATCCGAGGTGGTTTGCTACACCTATCAATCTGTCATCTAGGTTTTAAGCCCAGCATGCATTAAGTATTTGCCCTAATGCTCTCTCTCCCTTTGCCCCCCAAACTCCAACAGGTCCTGGTATGTATTATTCCCCTCCCTGTACCCATATGTTTTCATTGTTCAACTCCCACTTATGAGTGAGAACAGGTGGTATTTGCTTTTCTGTTCCTGTGTTAGTTTGCTGAGAATCATGGCTTCCAGCTTCATCCATGTCCCTTCAAAGGACATGGTCTCATTCTTTTTTAAGGCTGCATAGTATTCTATGGTGTATATGTGCCACATTTTCTTTATCTAGTCTGTCACTTATGGACATTTGGGTTGGTTCGAAGTCTTTGCTAGTGTAAATAGTGCTGCAAAAAGCATACATGTGCACATTTCTTTGTAGTAGAATAATTTATAATCCTTTGAGCATATAACCAGTAATGGGATTGCTGGTTCAAACGGTATTTCTGGTTCTAGGTCCTTGAGGAATCACCATACTGTCTCCCTCAATGGTCAAGATAATTTACACTCCCACCAACAATATAAAAGCATTCCTATTTCTCCACAGCCTTGCCAGCATCTATTGTTTCCTGACTTTTTAATAATCACCATTCTGACTGGCGTGAAGTATCTCAGTTGCAAATGCAGAAATCACCCACCTTCTGCATTGGTCTCGCTGGGAGCTGGAGACCAGAGCCGTTTCTGTTCGGACATTTTGCCCCCTCTACCGGGATGCTACATTTTTAATGCTTTTTCTGCATCTATTGAGATTATTACATGGTTTCTGTTTTTAATTATGGAGTGAATCACATTTATTGATTTGCATATGTTGAATTGTTCTTAGATCCCTGAAATAAGACGCATTTGATCATAGTGTATTATGTTTTCAATGTGCTGTTGAATTCAGTTTGATAGTATTTTGTAGAGGATGTTTCCATCTATGTTCATCAGGAATGTTGGTCTGTGATTTGCTTTTTTTACATTACATTCTTGCTGGCCTTGATATCTGGGTGATACTGGCTTCATAATATGAGTCAGGGAGGTTTCCCTTCTTTTTAATTTTTTGGAGCCATTTCAGCAGAATTGATATCAGCTCTTTGTACATCTGGTAAAATTCAGCTATGAGTACATCCGGTCAGGGCCTTTTTATCAGTGTTGTTGCTGGAATATTTTTTGCTTGATTCAATCTTACTAGTTATTATTAATCTAGTCAGCATTTCTATTTTTTTTCTGTTTCAGTACTGGGAGATTGTGTCTTTCCAGAAATTTATTTATTTCCTCCAGGTTTTCTATTTTGTGGTTGTACAGTTGTTCAGACTTTAGGTCTTGACGTTTGTAATAGTATTTCCTAAGAATGAAAATCCTTTCCTTTGGTTTGAAAATATGAGAATCTAATGTGGGATGAAAGAAGACTCTAAAGAAAGTAATCAAGTGAATCCACTAAAGGATGTTGAAAAAGATTACCAAAATAATACATCATACTAACTACTAAAACAATTTTTATTATTTACATTTATTAATTGCATTCACGCACTATTACTTTTATCCCTGATGTCATATTTCTTGAGTAAATTTTTGCCTTATATGTTAAAAATTCTAATTGCATTCAAACTTTTATATTAGTGATAAACTATTTTTGAGCAATTACAGTTTTAGTATTATATTGAGAAAAATAATTTTGTCAACTTACATAAACGAAAAAAGTAAAAATTATAAAAATATAGGCTAAGTTTTTGATTACATAGTTAATGCTAGTTTTAATTTTAATTTTAATTTTTTTCAAGTGTCTTTTTCTTTAAATGTGTTTATTTGATTTAACAAGTTCAAACAAATTTTATATTATACCTTATTACCTCCTGAATAATTATCAGTATCAGAAACACATTAAAACTAAAATCCTGTTTTAAATGCACATATGAAATGTGAACTACATAGACATAAAATATACTCTTAATTATTTAAAAATTTGAAATCACTCCTATTGTATGCATTTTTATCAGAAAATTTAGCATGAAAGTATTTAAAACATAGATTCATATGAAAAATACTACCCCAGAATTTTTTAAAGTGGAAGACAATGACAAAGAGATTAATATTAACAATATTATTTGCACATTGATAATAGACAAGGCACTCTTCTGGAAGTTTTTGATGAAATCATAAAATGATATGTACTTTGTGCTCCTGGAGCTTACCGCCTGGGAAAACTGGAAATTCGAAAGAAGCAAACATGTTTTCTCCTTAAAAACATTTCCAATGTTTGAAACCCAGTTTCCTGGACAATTCACTTTTGTTTTCTTGCTTTTTTAGCTTGAAAACTTAAGTAAGACTTTTCTCCTGCAATAAGACATCGCAATTATTTTTATACTTTGGGAAGTTCATTAGCATTGAGAATTTATGTGGCAAATAAATCACATTTTTCCTCCTTAATTCAGAACCACGGAGAAATATGACACACAAAAAGGCGGAGACCCAAATGCTAACTTATTAGTAATACAGATTGAGAATATAGCTATTTGGCTATGGGCAAGTGGGCTTGCTCATAACCACTCCTGCATTAGGTGAACATTCTCTAATACTATAGGCCTTGTCCGTGGGTGGAAACTACCTTGCAGAAAATGCTAGGAAATGGAGTAGTAGAGGATGCTTTAATAGCCAGTCTGAGTCCAAAATACAAACTGAAAAGGGTAAAGCATGATGTTCAATGTTTTTCTCCCAAACTCACCGGTAAGGTATTTCACACTTTCCTGGGGTTACAGAGAGGGAGTGAGGTAGTACAGAAGGTAGAACGCTTGTCACATTTTTTTTATGGCTAGTAGTTGAAAAGAATTCTCTGTATAGAAATAGTATAAGTGAAGATTAAAACCTATCACACAGTTACTCTTTCAATATATTGGAATCCTATTAGAATGTTTCATCCTTTTTCATTCATTAGTTGCCATTATACAGGTACAACTGCTACAGTCTCACATTCATTTGAAAACAAAATTATCATAATTTTTATACTCACTTATTAGAAAATGTGAACTTTTGCTTAGAGCCCAGATCAAAGTGGTTGCATAGCAGGGTACGTAACAAATCATAGTTTGTATCACGGTGAGACAGAAATCATCTTACAAATGTCAGGATGCCAAATTTTGATATTGTTTTATAGCTAATGCTTAACATAGAATATTTCATATTTTTCATTCCTATTGTGAGAACTACAGCTTAAATCAAAGAGTGTAAACATAACATTTATCTATTTTTAAACAAATATTACTGATAATTGTTTCTTTTGTGTAAAGGAACACAAATCTTCTTGTCACTGAATTGTATAAACCATCTTCCAGTCTGGTGAGAGTCTATTATTAGCACATCCAATGCAGAAAGCATCTTACTTTAGTCAAAGAATTATAGAAACTTGGATTTGGAAGGACATTAAGGATCATTTCATCTAAATCCTGCATTTTACTAATGAGGTCCAGAAGTCTAGACAAGTCAGTTGATTTTCACAAGGTGAGATCTAAATTCATAATAGGCTAAGACTAGAACTCCCTTTTCCTTGCTCATTTGTTCACTGTCAAGGCTATATTTCAGACTGTTCTTTCTCTGTGTGGTTCCAATATGCACAAATTTGTTATCACAGCTTAGGTACATGACACCAATTGCCAACAACATGGTTCCATTTTCAGTTTCCACGGTCTATGAAGTGTGAGTATTTGCATAAAGTGCAAAATTCACTGTCGGCCCTTTCATCCACTAATCAGTAAATAAATAGCAAATGAGAACCATAGCCGAGGACAGACTTTCAAAGTCTGGTAGTGCTTGTTCCTGTGGATCTCTTACCTAATGCATTCACAGATAGCAAAGTACATAGTTGTATTGCCTTGTTTACCCCCAGTGATAAATCCATGTGGCATTTTACAACAACAACGACAAAAAGCATAATCAAGGGAGGGAATGGTCCAACAAAGACAAAAGTGCAGCAAAGGAAAAAAAAAAAAACAAGAATGCTGGAAGTGAAATTGATTATGATTAGGAGATTAAAAAATGGCAATAGCAAAGCGATGCTAGGAGGAAACCCAGGTCTGTGTGAAATTATGTACAGATCACATTGACAATGTACAATGAATAAAACAAAGTAATATCTCTTTAACATCTTTATTTTATTCGCCCTAGGAACAAAAAGTTGTGTATGGTCAAAGCGGAGTGTTTACTTCTTGTGTTAGGTGGAATAGTGACTTCCCAAAATGTCAATGTCCTAAGTTTTGCAACCTGTGAACATGTTACTTTGCATGGCAGAAGGCACTTTGCAGATGTAATTTAATTACAAACCTTGAGTTAGAGAGCATATCCTGAATTATCCAGCTGGGCCTAATGTAATAATAAGTTTTGTTTTTTGTTTGTTTGTTTTTTGAGACGAAGTCTCACTCTTTCACCTAGGCTAGAGTGCAGTGGCGCGATCTCGGCTCATTGCAAGCTCCGCCTCTGGGGTTCACGCCATTCTCCTGCCTCAGCCTCCCGAGTAGCTGGGACTACAGGCGCCCGCCACCACGTCCGGCTAATCTTTTTGTATTTTTAGTAGAGACTGAGTTTCACCCTATTAGCCAGATCTCCATCTCCTGACCTCATGATCCGCTCACCTCAGCCTCTCCAAAGTGTTGGGATTGCAGGCGTGAGCCACTGCGCCCGGCCAATCACAAGATTTTTATAGGAAGAAGACAGAAGGTGACAGTCAAAGAAAGCTTAACAAAGTGACCGCATCTTATCATATGCTCTTACAAATGAATAACCTTCCACAGCAAGCTTAGAGGGAAATGTGACTATGGAAGACTGGTCAGAAAGATGCAATGTTAACTAGCTTTGAAGATAAAGGGGTAGGGTAGAGCCAAGGCATATAAGCAGCCTCTAGGAGCTGAAATAGGCCACGAAACAGATTCTTCTTTCCTAGAGCATCCAGAAAGGAACCCAGTCCTGCCCACACCTTGATTTTAACCATTTGAGAACTGTGTCAGGCTTCTAACTCACAAAAGTGTAAAGATGATAAATTTGTATTGTTCTAAGCCTCCAAATTTTTGGTAATATGTTACTGCAGCAACATAAAGCTAACCCACTTGCTCTTTGAATTGCACATATTATGGCTGACACTTTTATTATATGGTGAAAGTAACTTTGCAGAATCTAAATAGAATGTCAGTGGAGCTATAGAATAATTAGTTTACTAGGGAATGTTGACACTGTTGCCATTCCAGTTCCAAGAACTTAGTGAAGGCAGATTTATTTACAGAAATGAGGAAGGTGTGAGAGGATGGAGATGCGCAAGAGGAATTGACCAGCAAAATCACACTAGAGAAACTCTCAGACATATTTGATGACATTAAAAGCTCAAGGAATAAGAAATACCAGGTGCATATCTACTCTTTTTTTTTTTTTTTTTTTTTGAGACGGAGTCTCGCTCTGTCGCCCAGGCTGGAGTGCAGTGGCCGGATCTCAGCTCACTGCAAGCTCCGCCTCCCGGGTTCACGCCATTCTCCTGCCTCAGCCTCCCAAGTAGCTGGGACTACAGGCGCCCGCCACCTCGCCCAGCTAGTTTTTTGTATTTTTAGTAGAGACGGGGTTTCACCATGTTAGCCAGGATGGTCTTGATCTCCTGACCTCGTGATCCGCCCGTCTCGGCCTCCCAAAGTGCTGGGATTACAGGCTTGAGCCACCGCGCCGGCCATATCTACTCTTAAGAAGAAAGAAGTATAAGAATTCACCAAGGCACAGAAACATTATGAATAAGATATGTGATAAGAAGGTAACACTATTCAAACTACTTGTGATAAGTCTTTTACAAAGAAATACAATATTTAATTCTCCATATCTAATACTTTAAAACACAATATTCCAAATAAATGCTAGTTTTACTGCTTGTTTCATTTCCATATACATTTGCAGTTGACAGAGAGTTTTAAAAATGTTGACATATTTGCAAAAGTATTGGAACAATCGTATGTTCCATAATACTCGTACTATTATCATTATTGATAATTATGACCATTTGGCACAGTCCTAGCTTGCATGATCCTTTTGAAGATCTTGCATTACCATGCAAAGCAAGGGCTGCCTGTATTTGACTGTGTGAATATAACACAAATCGTTTTTCTGTTTGCTTCTTGATGGACACATGGGTTGTTATACTGTTGCTGTGATCTTGCTTCTATATATACTTTAGTGAACAAATGTGTATATTTTTCTTCATACATACTAGAAGGTGAATTGTCAGGATAGAAGATATGAATTTTTAGATTTAGTCCAAACTGCCAGGTAAAACCTTCCAAAAGAGTTATATTAACATTTACAAATTTATATTAACATTTTTATTAGTCCATTTTCACATTGCTGATAAAGACATATCCGAGACTGGGCAATTTACAAAAGAAAGAAGTTTATTGAACTTACAGCTCCACGTGACTGGGGAGGCCTCACAGTCATGGTGTAAAGTGAAAAGCACGTCTCACGTGGTGGCAGACAACAGAAGATAAACTGTGCCAGGAACCTCCCATTTTTAAAACCTTCAGATCTCATGAGACTTATCTCACTATCATGAGAACAGAACAGCACAGGAAAGACCTGCCCCCATGATTCAATTACCCCCCACTGTTCCCTCCCATAACATGTAGAAATTCAAGATGAGATGTGGGTGGGGACACAGCCTAACCATATCAATATTATAAAAATAAACTAATATATGATATTATCACTGTATATAAGCATATAAACTTATATTTATATAAGTTGACACTACTTCACCTTAATTCCAAAATTTGGCAGTTAGCCTTATTTTTTACCATTTAGTTGAGTATAAACGTATATTTATCATTGCAGTTTAAATTTGCATTCACCTGAAGATTCAATCCCATTTTCTTTGCCTTTTGACTATTTTGTTTTCTATTTAGTTATCTTTCAATTTATTTATTTGTGGAAGTTTTAAAATATGGTATAGTTCTTTATATTGTCTAGCTCTTTTATAATCTGTGAATTATTATTCATACGATATTCTTTCTACCTCATTTCTTGCTTTCTCCCTTACCAAAGGATATCCTTTGATGAATAGAAGTTTTACGTTTTTGTGTACTCGACATTTTAATCTATTTTTTTGCCAAGTGCCTTTTTAAGTTTATAAACTTTTTTTCACCCAAAGTAATGGCATTCGTAATGGTATTCTTTTATTTTTTAGTAGAAGCATTACAGCGGATTTTTTTTTTCAGATTTATATCTACAATTCATCTTGAAATAATGTTAGTATGTATGGTAATGTGACAGTAAACATTATTTTTGTTTTTTCCATGTGTACATCCAATTGTTCCACTAACATTGTTCAAAAGACCATCTTTTCCCAACTGATGTGCCAGTTTCTCTCTTGAGTTATTCTATCTGCTGATCCCTCTTCTCTTCACGCTATGACTACCCACACACTCCTTCTGTAAATCTTCTTTTTCATTGTCCTGTAAGGTTTTAGGCTTGCCTATTTTACTTAATCTGCGACAGAAGCCTCATGATTAGGCAAAATAAACTTAGTAAATATGCATTACTAAGTAAATGCCTTATACTTTGCAGAGCTTATAATTATTCTTAGAAGCAGACCCTGAGATCTCAAACAATTGAGAAAATACGGAGATGGGAGATCTTTATTCTTACATGGGGAAATAGGAGATATTTTTAAGAGAAGATGGGGAGTGAGTTGAGGCTGGAAAGTCAGGCGGAATTTTAACAGGCAAATAAGAAACTAGCAATTTCAGAAGAGGGAGTAACTTGAGTACAAGCAGAAGGTGATAAAGCTGTTTATGTGAGAGAGAAAAATGGATGTGACAAAACCATGAAGGAATGTGTATTTTAGGATGTGTGTGTAAGTGTATGTGTGAGAGAGAATGTGTGTGTGCATATGTGTGCATGCGAGAGACAGTGTGTGTGCATGTGTGTGTGTATTTTTGTGCATGTGTATGTTTGGGTTGAGTACTAGGTTATAAATCTAAGAGGACAACACATTACCAAGTTCTAAAACTGGGAAATTATGCTTTGGAGTGAATGCAGAAAAAAGTACATTGAAGTATGGGAAGAAAATATTAGATGTTTTGATCTAAATATGACATTGAATGTTACTAGTGTTCAATATTTGCTTTAGCCAGTGGCATCTTCCATCTTTCATAAGTCAATGAGAGGACTCAAGGTTTCCTGAGAGAAGGATGAAGTTCACACGAGGAAGAGGAATTGTCAGTGGCCCTTGGATTTCTGGCTTTGTTTCTAGTTAGTGTCATAATTTAACAAAGACGTACTTGGTTAAAGTGAATTTAAAAATTTTGTTGTCTAGTTTTAACTGAATTAATGTTTGCAAAAAAAAGGCATATGGTGAAAATTATCCCTGTAAAGAAATAAAAGATGGAAAATACTGTCAATCACAAAAATTAAGGCAAACAAAAAGACAAGGGTATAGAGTTACCCTTTCACACCTAGGAACAGCTCTTTTCAGATATTTATTACATACATCAATTATAATCTAATCACCTTTGCAAGTGAGAAAAATACAAAAATATGTCATCTAGAAGGTTATCAAAGATATGAGTTACTTTCTGTTTTCAACAGTTAAATTTTCCCTGCTTTTTGTTCTGTGAGAGATTAGCTAAAAATACTATGTCATCATGACCAGCTTACTTTAAACTTAAGCATCCAAAGTCTGAAGGCAAACATTTTTATTTTTTGGTACATTTAGTCATGCAATAGTTAGTCCAAAACTTTATAATGTGTACTAAGTGAATAACCAATGTTTAGGAACCTCAATTTACTACTTTAAAAAACGTGATTGAGAAAAAGGAATTCTGGCTGTGAGAAAAATAGCTGAAATGTGAAATGATAATCAGAAAATAATATTACAACAAATTAAATAAATTTACTGTTAGTATATTTTAACCAGAAGACATTAAGAATATAGTTGAATATTTGAAAAATCAAAGATCAGAAACATTATACTGAATGGGAAGACTTTAGATAAACTCAATGAAAGCACATGTATATATGTGTGTGCATGTATGTGTATACATATATGAATGTATGCTTTCATTTAATATGCTGTCATTCAGTGCACATACATATGCTTGTATATGTATATGTGTATACATACATATATATATGTATACATATATACATGCTCGAGCACAGACACACACACACACTCACAAATTGTTGCTGCCTTATTCCTTTAAATGGCTGAAAATCATGTCCATGATTCACATAACAAGTTTGGGTTTGCTGAATATTTATGGTATTTTCAACTTTTTATTACCTGTATTAGGAACAGACCTTATAGTTACTCTACACTGAAGCATCTGTAACTAGTAAATTTGTCTTATCAAGCAAAGTATTAGCAAGTCTTTCATTATCAGATATTTGCTATGTACTCTGATGTCAACTTTATGAATAAGAAAGTGGTATTTCACTCTCTACTTGCTGGATCTGTCTCTCTGTTATTAAATCATTTTGTAATCAGACAGGAAGCTAGGGTTACTTATCAGCTACGTAAATTTCAGCATGTAATACATTCTGCAGATACACTGAGGAAGAGCAGGGAAGTCAAAGTTGAGGCTCAAAATAACAGTTGGAAAACATAGTCCTGGTGGGGACTTGATTAGGTGACTTCAGCCATGAGTAAAATGGGCCATTTAAGATTTGACTTTGAAAAGTTAGTTGAGTTTATGGTGACTTTATCGTGAGTGAGATGGTGCTTTTGGAAAAGGTAGGTAAGTATGTTTCTAACAGCTGACTCTTAATGAATGCAGAGAAGTCAATGGAAAGTTTACCAAACTGATACATGGCTTGATGCCTTTGTAAGTGGCTTGGTGTGGCTTATGTTCATGACACAATATAGGTTGGCCTGGAGGTGCAGGTGGGGCAAAGACACTAAAAGGGCATTAAAAGTGATACTAAAAGCACACTGGAAGAGCGATTTCTAGTTCAATTGAAGTCTCATGTCAAAAATGAAACAAAATTTTAGTAATATTTTTAAAACTATTATGTTTTTCAGCAAGATCTTCAAAATAACTAAGTTCCATATGGTTTAAAGAGCACCAGAATATGAAGTTGTATCCCTGAATTGTTAGTGTCATGTTTTATCTATTTACTTTAATTTTACTACTTAAATTGTTTTTTACCATTTTTCTAAATTTAATTTTTAAATATGTTGTTTATTTTATTTTATTTTATTGAGACAGAGTCTAGCTCTGTCACCCAGGCTGGAGTGCAGTGGCACAATCTTGGCTACTGCAACCTCTACCTCCCAGGTTGAAAGCGATTCTCCTGACTCAGCCCCCTAAGTAGCTGGGATTACAGGTATGTGCCACCACGTCTGGCTAATTTTTTGTTTGTATTTTTAGTAGAGATAGGGTCTTGCCATGTTGGCCAGGCTGGTCTCTAACTCCTGACCTCTTGCAATCCACCAACCTTGGCCTCCCAAAGTGTTGGGATTACAGACGTGAGTCACTGGGCCCAGCCAATTTTTACTTACTTTAAAAATTCATTGGTGCCATGTTTAGAAAGGCTGTGACAAAATTACTACTCAAAGTCCTCTTATATTGCACTCAGATAGAAAGGAAAAAAGCAAAGGGTCTTATATTTGGGTTCATTTATGAGGTTCTACTGTCTGTACTTTTTCTATGTCTATGTTTTTATTTTTCCAAGGTATTTTTCTATGTCTATGTTTTATTTCACGAATATTACTGAATACGTTTGCAATAGTGAGGTGGGATTTTGCAAAATATGTCCAAACTCTCTTAAGTACACCACTGATATACACATATATGTATACATTCACATCCTATATAATATTTGATCATCATAGAAAGCATATTGTACACTACCGTATTCCTTTTTGTTATGTCTTAAAATTTTTAACAAAGCTACTTTCTAAGTACCCTGGACGATTGCCAGACAATTCCTTGGTTGACTATTTGATAGCTCTGAGTTAAATGCTAAGTTGTGAATGCAGTAAGTGGTAAATTGACTTGATATTACTAGATGGAGTTTTGCGATTGAGTTTGTTTAGTTCCCATCTTCTCTATGAAATAATATAATTGAATTGATTCCTACGGAGTTTATCTAGAGAGTTTCAAGTGTCATTCCTTCCACTCTAAGATTGAATAAGCAGCCGTTATGGGCTACCTGCATGAGTAAGCCTGTAGGACAAACTTTAATGAGTTAACATCCTTATGCATTGTTCAAGTCAATATGGATCTTGTCATCACATTCAGATCAATCTTTTTTTCTACACTTTAGCACATGATAGCCTTTGTAATTAGTGCACATAGCAGATAATGTTTTAGCACACAGTTAATGAGTCCCTTCCATTAGTTGAAGCCTACCAAGAGTTTATAAATTTTGGCTGCCAAAGTTAGAACATCAGCTTGAATTTGGTATAGATTTACTGAAACTCCACTGAAGCCCATCAAAAGAAATTTAACGTAGACTAGATTTAATTTCAAGAAGGATGTAAACGCATCCTCAGATAGAAAAACTTTGTTGTTAGGATTCTTATCTCCCTCCTTGCCATGCCAAATGGAGCTTAATGAAGAACAGCATCACAACCCACAGGTCTCAGGAAACTTTGTTTTTACATAATAGATTCCTAATCAGACAGAGAGAATACCTTAATGGATAAAATTAAATAAAATGAATAGTAGTACAGTTGCCTGTACATTTATTCTTCACTAACATTTGTTTCATGTTTATTTTTCAAAACATCAGTGACTATATCACATATTTTATTTATGTTACATGACCCTTCTTCTCACAATTATTTTGGAAAGGCATATGCATATTGCATTTTGTTAGCTCATTTCTAAGAACACAGTTCTCCTGAGGCCAATGCTACTGTTTCAATTTAGTACTGGCATTATTTTCTATGTCCAAACTTGGCCCAGGCGAGCAAGCAAATTTTTTGTATATATACCAATGTATGTTCAAAATGCAAATTATGTATTTGAACATAAAAGTATTTATACATATATAATATTATATATAATATGTAATATACAGACATATATAATATTTATGTTATTTGTATATGAAAGATAGTTATTACAGGTTACAATCATATTTCCTATATAAGTTTATCTTCTTTTTTTATTGAGACAAGGTCTCACTCAGTCCCCTAGGCTGGGGTACAATGGCACAATCACAGCCCACCATAGCCTCGACTTCCTGGGCACAGATGATCTTCCTACCTCAGCCTCCTTAGTAGCTAGGACTACAGGTGCCTGCCACCATGCCTGGCTAATTTTTGTAGAAATGGGGTTTCAGCATGTTTCCAAGGCCAATCTCAAACTCTTGGGCTTAAGCAATCCACCCACCTCAGCCTCCCAAAGTTCTGGGATTACACACATGAGCCACTGTGCCCAGCCTCTGTAGGTTTATCTTTCCAGATACCTAGAGAACACTTAATATACAAGCAGTATATGTTTTGTGAAGGACTAGTTGCCTGAAATGTGAATGCGTTTACTCCTCTTTATAATATTTGAATTGCTTCAATCAATTTTTTATGTCTTCAATTCCTTTTTTAATATTTATTTTTATTCTATTTTTCCACAAGTTATTGGGGTACAGGTGGTATTTGGTTCCATGAGTAAGTTCTTCAGTGGTGATTTGTGAGATTTTTGTGCACCCATCCCCTGAGCAGTATACACTACACTATATTCATAGTATTTTATCCCTTGACTCCTCCCACTCTTCCCCCCAATTCCCCAAAGTTCACTGTATCATTCTTATGCCTTTGCGTCCTCATAGCTCAGCTCCCACATATCAGTGAGAATATATGATGTTTAGTTTTCCATTCTTGAGTTACTTCACTTAGAATAGTAGTCTCAGTCTCATCCAGGTCACTGCAAATTATATTAATACATTCCTTTTTATGGCTGAGTAGTATTCCATACTACACATTCCGGTTACTTTATCCACTCTTTGATTGATGGGCATTTGGGTCAGTTCCATGATTTTGCAGTTGTGAATTGTGCTTCTATAACCATGCATGTGCAAGTATCTTTTTTGAATATTGACGTCTTTTCCTCTGGGTAGATAGCCAGTAGTGGGATTGCTGGATCAAATGGTAGTTCTACTTTTAGTTCTTTAAAGAATCTCCACACGGTTTTCCATAGAAGCTGTAGTAGTTTACATTCCTGCCTGCAGTGTAGAAGTGTTCTCTGATCACTGCATGGATGCCAACAACCACTGTTTTTTGATTTTTTTTATTATGGCCATTCTTGAAGGTGTAAGGTGGTATCTCATTGTGGTTTTGATTTGTGTTTCCCTGACAATTAGTGATGTTGAGCAGTTTTTCATATGTTTGTTGGCCATTTGTATATCTTCTTTTGAAAACTGTCTATTCATGTCCTTAGCCCACTCTTTGATGGGATCGTTTGATTTTTTTCTTACTGATTTGTTTGATTCTGTATATCAGTCCTTTGTCAGATGTATAGATGATGAAGATTTTCTCCCACTCTGTGGGTTGTCTGTTTACTCTGCTGATTGTTCCTTTTGCTGTGCAAAAGCTCTTTAGTTTCATTACATCCCAGATATTTATCTTTGTTTTTATTGCATTTGTTTTTGGGTTCTTGGTCAAGAAATCCTTGCATAAGCCAATGTGTAGAACGGTTTTTTCCAGTATTATCTTCTAGAATCTTTACAATATCAGGTCTTAGGTTTAAGTTCTTCTTGAGTTGATTTTTGTATAAGGTGAGAGATGAAGATCCAGTTTCATTCTCCTGCTTGTGGCTAGCCAATTATCCCAGCACCATTTGTTGAAAAGGGTGTCTTTTCCCCACTTTATGATTTTGTTTGCTTTGTTGAAGATTAGTTGGCTGTAAGTATGTGGTTTTATTTCTAGGTTCTCTATTCTATTCCATTGGTCTATGTGCCTATTTTTATACCAGTACCATGCTGACTTGGTGACTATGGCCTTATAGTATAGTTTGAAATCAGATAGTGTGATGCCTCTAGATTTTTTCTGTTTGCTTAGTCTTGTTTTGTCTATGTGGGCTCTTTTGCGGTTCAATATGAATTTTAGAATTGTTATTTCTAACTCTGCAAAGAATGATGGTGGTATTTTGATGGTGATTGCACTGAATTTGTAGATTGCTTTTGGCAGTATGGTCATTTTCACAATATTGATTCTACCCATCCATGATCATGGGATATGTTTCCATTGGTTTGTGTTGTCTGTAATTTCTTTCAGCAGTGTTTTGTAGTTTTCCTTGTAGAGGTCTTTTTACTCCTTTGTTAGGTACATTCCTAAGGTTTTTCTTTTTCTTTTTCTTTTTCTTTTTCTTTTTTTTTTTTTTGTAGCTATTGTAAAAGGGGTTGAGTTCTCCGCTTGGTCGCTGTTGATGTATAAAAGAACTATTGATTTGCGTACAATCTTGTATCTGGAAACTTTTCTGAATTCTTTGATTAGTTCCAAGAGATGGATAAATTCCTGGAAAAATACAACCCTCCTAGCTTAAATCAGGAAGAATTACATACCCTGAACAAACCGATAACAAGCAGCAAGATTGAAATGATAATTTTAAAATTACCAACAAAAAAAGTCCAGGACCAGATGGGTTCACAGCAGAATTCTACCAGACAAGCGAAGAAAAATTGGCACCAAGTTTTTTGACACTATTCCACAATATAGAGAAAGAAGGAACCCTCCCTGATTCTTTCTATGAAGCCAGCATCATCCTCACACAAAAACTGAGAAAGGACACAATCAAAAAACAAAATTATAGACAGATATCCTCGATGAACATAGATGCTAAAATCCTTAACAAAATACCAGCTAACCAAATCCAACAAGATATCAAAAAGATAATCCACTATGATCAAGTGGGTTTCATACCAGGGATTCAAGGATGGTTTAACATATACAAGTCAATAAATGTGATACATGACATAAACAAAATTAAAAAACAAAAATCACATCATTATCTAAATAAATGCAGGGAAAGCATTCAACATAATCCAGCATCCCTTTATGACTAAAAACCTCAACAAAATCGGCATACAAGGGACATATCTTAATATAATAAAAGCCATCTATGACAAACCCACAGTCCATATAATAGTGAATGGGGAAAAGTTGAATGCACTCCCTCTGAGCACAGGAACAAGGCAAGGATGCCCACTCTCACCGTTCCTCTTTGAGGTAGTACTGGAAGTTCTAGCCAGAGCTATCAGGCAAGAGAAATAAATAAAGGGCATCCACATAGGTAAAGAGGAAGCCAAACTGTCCCTGTTTGCTGACAATATGATCATTTACCTTGAAAACCCTAAGGAATCCTCCGCAAAGCTTCAATCAATTTTAATCCAAAATAAATGTAGCTTTTATGAGAGTGCTTCTCTCTCTCTCTCTCTCTCTCTCTCTCTCTCTCTCTCTCTCTCCCCTTCTCTCTCTCTCTGTGTTAGCACTTCGATCACTAATTAAGGATGATTTTCTAGAATCTACCTCCTTGTCACTCACACAGTGTACCATATTCCATGTCTTTCCTTTCATTTTTTCAAAAATGTTTAATTTACTTACTATTCAAATCAACTGAATCCCTCATCCTACTTGATGAACTTCAATTTGCTTTTAAATATTTTTACTACCTCAGTTGCTGCATTTTATCAGCTTTACACCACTGTTAACTTTGCATATAAAGAATAAAGTCAGGAAGGCAGGAGATGACAGGAAGTTTTCAGTGTTCTTCTCAGGGCGTTCCTTTATATAAGCAAGGTGAATTATTCAAGGCAGTAATTAACAGGCATAGAAATATTAATGTCTTGATACTTATTGTTTGGCAATGAATTCCAGAAGTTAAAATACTCATGGTCTTTCATTCTTTAAAAATCAATGAAGAGTAAGAAGAGTACAGATACTTTCTTTGGTCTTTTATCATTTTGTAGAAGTATACAATGTATACATTTTTTGGCTGTTTTTGAAGTTTAGAAAAATAACTTATTGAATTTTGATGACTTTTTTGGTAAAAATTGTACAAGTCTGATAAAGTCTGAAATGGAGATTGATTTTTTTTTAATTTTTGTGTTTAATTTTTTTAATTTTTGTGTTTAATTTTTTTAAATTTATTTTAAGTTCAGAAATGCATGTGCAAGTTTATTACAAAAATAAACTTGTGTCATGGGATTTTGTTGTACAGATTATTTCATCACCCAGGAATCAAGCCCAGTATCCATTAGTTATTTTTTCTGATTCTTTCCCTCCTGTCACTCTCCACCTTCTGATAGGCACCAGTATGTGTTGACAACCTCTATGTGTCCATTGACTCTCATCATTAAGCTCCCACTTACAAGTCAGAACATGCAGTGTTTGGTTTTCTGTTCCTGTGTTAGTTTGCTAAGATAATGGCCTACAGCTCTATCCATGTTCCTGCAAAAAACATGATCTTGTGCCTTTTTATGGCTGCATAGTATGTCATGGTATACATGTACTACCTTTTCTTTATCCAGTCTATCATTGATGGGCATTTAGGTTGAATCCATGTCTTTCCTATTGTGAGTAGTGCTGCAATAAGCATACACATGCATGTGTCTTTATCACAGAACAATTTATATTCCCTTCCATATGTAATCAGCAGTGAGATTTCTGGGTGGAATGGTATTTCTGTCTTTAAGACTTTGAGAAATTGCCACACTGTCTTCCACAATGGTTCAACTATAATTTACACTCCCACCAACAGTGTATAAGTGCTCCTTTCTCTCCACAAACTTGTAGGATCTGTTATTTCTTGACTTTTTAGTAATAGCCATTCTGACTGGTGTGAGATGGTATCTCATTGTGGTTTTGATTTGTATATCTCTAATAATCAGTAATGTTGAGCTTTTTTTATATGATGGTTGACTGCATGTAGGACTTCTTTTGAAAAGTGTCTGTTCATACCTTTTCCCACTTTTCTATGCAATTGTTTGTTTTTTTCTTATAAATTTGCTTAAGTTCCTTATAGGGACTGGATATTAGCTTTTTGTCAGATGTACAGTTTGCAAAATTTCTCTCATTTGGTAGGTTATTTGTTTACTGTGTTGATAGTTTCTTTTGCTGTGCTGAAGCTCTTTTCTTTAATTAGTTCCCATTTGTCAATTTTTGCTTTTGTTGCAATTGCTTTTGGCATCTTTGTCATGAAATCTTTGCCAGTGCCCACGTTATGAACGGTATTGCCTAGGTTGTCTTCCAACGTTTTTATAGTTTGGGGTTTCACATTTACATTTAAGTCTTTAATCCATCTTGTGTTGATTTTTGTATGTGGTGTAAAGAAAAGGTCCAGTTTCAGTCTTCTGCATATGTCTAGCCAATTATGTCAGCACAATTTATTGAATAAGGAATCCTTTCCCTATTGCTTGTTTTGTCAGATTTGTCAAAGATCAGATAGTTGTAGGTATACAGTCTTATTCTGGGTACTCTATTATGGTCCATTAGTCTATGTATCTGTTCTTGTACTGGTACCATGTTGTTTTTGTTACTGTAGCTTTGTATTATAGTTTGAAGTTGGGTAGCGTGATGCCTCCAGCTTTGTTCTTTCTGCTTAGGATTGCCTTGACTTTCCAGGCTCTTTTTTGGTTCCATGTGAATTTTGAAACAGGTTTTCTAGTTCTGTGAAGAATGTCAATGATGATAATGTAACAGGCATAACATTGAATCTATAAATTGCTTGGGCACTATGGCTATTTTAATGATATTGATTCTTTATATGAGCATGGAATATTTTTTCATTTGTGTCATCTCTGAATTATTTGAGTGGTATTTTGTAGTTCTCCTTGTAAAGATCTTTCACCTGCCAAGTTAGTTGTATTTCTAGGCATTCTGTTTTTTGTTTGTTTGTTTGTTTGTGGCTGTGGTGAATGGGAGTTTGTTTCTGATTTGGCTCTTGGCTTGACTTTTGGTAGTGTATAGTAATGCTAGTGGTTGTTGAACGTTTATTCTGTATCCTGAGACTTCACTGAAGTTGTTTATCAGCTTTTGAAGCTTTTGGGCTGAAACAATGGGGTTTTCTGTATATATGATCATAGCATTTGCAAATAGGGATAGTTTGACTTCCTTTCTTCCTCTTTGGATTTCCTTTATTTCTTTCTCTTGCTTCCAATATTATTTTGAATAGAAATGGTAAGGGAAGGCATTGTTGTCTTGGGCATGTTTTCAAGAGGAATGCGTCCAGCTTTTTACCATTTTGTATGATGTGGGTTTGTCATAGGTGGCTCTTATTATTTTGGGGTATGTTCCTTCAATCTTAGTACATTAAAAGTTGTTAACATGAATGCATATTGAAATTTATCAAAGCCTTTTCCGCATCTATTGAGATAATCACGTGGTTTTGTCTTTAGTTCTGTTCGTGTGATGAATCACCTTTATTGATTTGTAGGGGTTGATTTTATGAAGCCAACCCCATTCTGATACTAAAACATGGTAGGGATATATCAAAAAATGAAAACTTCAGGCAAATATCGCTGGTGAACTTTCATATGGTTGGCTGTGTCCCCACCAAAATCTCATCTTGACTTTTAGTTCCCATAATCCCCACATGTTGTGGGAGGGACCCAGAGAGGGGTAATTGAATCATGGGGGTGGTTCCCCTTATGCTGTTCTCCTGATAGTGAATGAGTTCTCCTGAGATCTGATGATTTTATAAGTGACTTTTCCCCCTTTTGGTCATTCTTCTCCTTCGTCCTGCCATGTGAAGAATGTCTGTTTGCTTTCCCTTCTGCCATGATTGTAAGTGTTTTGAGGACTCTCCAGTCATGCAGAACTCTGAGTCAATGAAACCTCTTTCCTTTGTAAATTACCAAGTCTTGGGTATGTCTTTATGAGCAGTGTGAGAACAGACTAATACAAAGATCGATGCAAAAATCCTCAATAAAATACTGGCAAACTGAATCCAGTAGCACATCAAAAATCTTATCTACCACAGTCAAGTTTTGTTCATCCCCAGGATGCAAGGTTGGTATAACATACACAAATCAATAAATGTGGTTCATCACATAAACAGAAGTAAAACCAAAAACCACATGATTATCTCAATAGACATGGAAAAGGACTTCAATAAAATTCAACATCCCTTAATGTGAAAAACTCTCAATAAATGAGGTATTGAAGGAACATACGTCAAAATAATAAGAGCCACTTATGACAACCCAAAGCCAGTATCATACTGAATGGGAAAAAGCTGGAAGCATTCCCCTTGAAAACCAGCACAATACAAGAATGCCCTTTCTCATCACTCCTTATTCAAAATAGTATTGGAAGTACTGACCAGGGCAATCAGGCAAGAGATAGAAATAAAGGTATTTGAGTAGGAAGAGAGGAAGTGAAATTGTCTTTGTCTGCAGATGACTTAATCCTATATAGAGCAAACTCCACTGTCTCAGCCCAAAAGCTTCTTAAGCTGATAAATAACTTCAGCAAAGTCTCAGGATACAGAACCAATGTGCAAAAATCATACACATTCCTATACACCAAAAACAGACAAGAAGAGAGCCAAATCATGAATGAACACCCATTCACAATTCCTAGAAAGAGAGTAAAATACCCAGGAATACAGTTGACAAGGGAAGTGAAGAATCTCTTCCAGGAGAACTACAAGCTACTGCTCAAGGATATCAGAGAGGACACAAACAATGGAAAAACATTCTATGCTCATGGTCAGGAAGAATCAATATTATGAAAATGGCCATCCTGCTCAAAGCGATTTATAGATTTAACACTATTTACATTAAACTACCTTTGACATTCTTCATAGAACTAGAAAAAAACTATTTATAATTTATATGGAACCACAAAAGAACCTCTATAGCCAAGACAATCCTAAGCAAAAATAACAAAGCTGGAGGCATCATGTTACCAGACTTCAAACTACACTACAAAGCTACAGTAACCAAAATAGCAAGGTACTGGTAGAAAAACAGACACATAGACCAATGTAACAGAAAAAAGAATTTATAAATAAGACTGCACATCTACAACTATCTGATCTTTGACAATCCTGAAAAAAACACACAACGGAGAAAGGGTTCCCTATTCAATAAATGATTCTGGCATAACTGGTTAGCTATATGCAGAAAATTGAAGTGCACCATTTCCTTACATCTTATACAAAAAATTAAGTCAAGATGGATTAAAGACTTAAATGTAAAACCCAAAATTATAAAAATCCTAGAAAAAAATCTAGGCAATACCGTTCAGGACTTAAGCACAGGCAAAGATTTTATGACCAAAAAAATGCCAAAGTAATTGCAACAAAAGCAAAAAATGACTAATGAGATCTAGTTAAACATAACAGCTTCTGCACAGCAAAAGAAACTATCATCAGAGTGAACAGACAACCTAAAGAATGAGATAAAATTTTTGCAATCCATCTAGCTGACAAGACCCTGGCCTTGTAGGCCCAGGGTCTACAAGGAACTTAAATAAATTTATAAGAAAACAAAACTGCATATAAAAGTGGGCAAATGATTTTAACAGATGCTTCTCAAAAGAAAACATTTATGTGGCCAAGAAACTTACAAAAACTCAGCATCAGTGATCACTAGAGAAATGCAAATCAAAACCGCAATGAGATACCATCTCATGCCAGTTCAGAATGTGATTATTAAAAAGTCAAGAAAAACACATGCTGACGAGGTTGCAGAAAAATAGGAATGCTTTTACACTGTTGGTGGGAATGTAAATTAGGTCAACCACTGTGGAAGACAGTGTGGTGAATCCTTAAAATCTAGAACTAGAAATACGATGTGACCCAGCAATCCCATTACTGAGTATGTACCCAAAGGAATATAAATCATTCTGTTATAAAGGTACATGCATGTGTATGTTCATTGCAGCACTATTCATGATAGAAAAGGCATGGAATCAACCCAAATGCCCATCACTGATAGACTGCATAAAGAAAATGTGGTACATATACACCATGGAATATTATGCAGCCATACAAAGGAACAAGTTCATTTCCTTTGCAAGGACATAGATGGAGCTGGAAGCCTTTATCCTTAGCAAACGAAAACAGAAACAGAAAACCAAACACCACATATTCTCACTTATAGGTCGGAGTTGAATACTAAGAACACATGGACAAAGGGAGGGAAACAACACACACTGGGGTCTGTTGGGGGATGTTAAGGGAGGGAGAACATCAGGAAAACCAGTTAATGCATGTTGGGCTTAATACCTAGGTGATGGGATGATAGGTGCAGCAAACCACCATGCCAGAGGTTTACCTATGTAACAAACCTGCACATCTTGCACATGTACCCTGGAACTAAAAAAAAATAAACAAAACAAAACAACAGCAATAGCAGTGATAGCAACAATAAGCCAATAGTATTTACTGAAAAATATGTTTAATTAATAAAAGTCCAGTAATAATTTTTGAAAGATGATTAATATTTTTAAAAAGTTCTAAATACCAATAACAATTAGATGGTACTCAAGAAGAACAGGTTATATTTGGGGTGTATAACTAGAAATCAATTTGACAAGGCATGGTAAGACATACACAGAGAAATTGTGACATTACTGAAAGTCAGTAAATCAGACTTAAGTAAATGTAGACATATACTATTGTATGGAAAAAATTAAATGCCTTTAAGATATCAGTTCTTTTCATTTAATTTATAATGAAACATCACTTTATTTAGAATCCAAACTAGCTTTTTACAGATTGATAAGTCAACTTTAATATTCTTGTGAAAATAAAAGACCAACTTATAATAGTAAGGGCTTTGGAGAAGAGGGAAAAAGTGAGCATCTGTAAGACATTAAGATGATACAAGGAGATACTATCTTAAGCAGGAGGTTATTGATCTTGGAAACAAAATAGTAAGCCTACGATTTGTCAAACACATTGGGAAGATTAGTATATTACAAATGACTTTACAGATAAATAATGGCAAGATGGATTAATTTCAATAAAATTAAAATTTGAAATTTACCTCTAACCATGAACCAAAAAATTGGGGATATGTACATTAACTAAATTTATAAAACAAAATGATACATACTTAGAAGAAAACATGGGGAAAACAATTCATTATAAAAACAGGATAAAGCCAGGCATGGTGGCTCACACCTGTAATCCCAGCAATTTGGGAGGCCTATTGCTTGAGTCCAGAAGTTTGATCCCAGCCTGGGTAACATATTGAGATCCCATCTCGACAAAAAAATAAAATAAAAAGTTAGCCAGGTGGGGTGGTGTGCACTTTTAGTTCCAACTACATGGGACTAAAGCAGGATTGTTTGAGCATGAGAAGTGGAGGCTGCAGTAAGCCGTAATCATGCCACTGCACTCTAGCCTCGGTGACAGACTGACACCTTATTTCAAAAAAAAAAAAAAAAAAAAAAAAAAAATTAGATGAGGTTTTCTAAACATGTCATTTTACTTCTAAACATAAAAGAGGAGAAATAGTTATTCTAAATAAATCATGTTAAAAAGTCTCTATACCATAAGACAAACATGAATCAATGAAAAAGACAATCCATAGATAGGGGAATCTGATATTTGAAAAAAAATGCATAATAAATGATGTTAAAAAGTCTCTATACCATAAGACAAACATGAATCAATGAAAAAGACAATCCATAGATAGGGGAATCCGGTATTTGAAAAAAAATGCATCACTGACAAAGAGTAGAATCTAAAGTATACAATGGGCTTTTAGAACTCTATAAGAAAAAGGAGAGTCGCCTACAAGAACAGCCAAAACACTTAGAAGGCATACACATAGCCAATTAACAAACTAATGATGCACAAACATAACTGTAATCAGGGGAATGAAACTTAAAACATTGAGATACCATTTCCTACATTCATTTTTGGCCAAAAAAATCTATCACCAGATGTTTCTGTAAATTAACAAGCATAATGGTTTCTTAATTTGGTTGTTTAGTTCATTGATTTAATTTTTCTACTTTTTTGTGGGTGGAGGAAACAAGATACCACTTAGTCAACCAGACTAGAATGCAGTAGTGGAATCATAGCTCACTGTAGCCTCAACCTCCTGGCCTAAAGCAGTCCTCCCACCATAGTCTCCTGAATAGCTGAGACAACAGGCATACACCACCATGCCTGGCTAATTCTTTTAATTTTTTTATAGAGGTGGGTTTCATTTTGTGGCCCAGGGTGTCTCAAACTCCTGGCTTCAAGTGATCTTCCTGTCTTGGCCTCCCAAAGTATTGTGAGGCCAAAGTGTTGAAACATGTTGGGACTTACTTTGTGCCTTTTCTAAAACTCTCAGATACATCACTATCTGTATTTCTCTATCCTCATAACGTCACT
This sequence comes from Rhinopithecus roxellana, assembly GCF_007565055.1. Classification (NCBI taxonomy): domain Eukaryota; kingdom Metazoa; phylum Chordata; class Mammalia; order Primates; family Cercopithecidae; genus Rhinopithecus; species Rhinopithecus roxellana. Next base: position 97,775,046 of record NC_044550.1, read on the forward strand.
ATGCATTGCATTATGATGCCTACCCCCATCTGAAACCTGCTCCACTTTTAGGCTCTCTCATTACCTTAAAAGTTGTTATTCACCCAAATATCAAGGCCTCAATCCAGTGTCATCACTGACTCCTCTCTTCCATATTGGTCAAATCTGTTGGAGCTACATTTTTAAAAATCCAATTTCAAACATTTCTCACCACCTCCAGTTTTGCCTACTTAATGCTCACAGCTACTATCTCTTTTCTAAATTGATAGAAAGATCTACTAATTGCTGTCATTTCTGCCCCACTCTTTGAAATGTCAAGTAGTTCTTTCTACTCACTTGTTGAAAACCCTTTAGTAGACTATGATGGATGACAAGTCTCTAAAAATATTAGTCCTAGTTCATGCCTATCAATCTCATTTTTGATTCTCTGTCCCCACATACTATGCTACATCATCTCGTCCTTGGTATTTCTTAACCAAGCCAAGCTCACTCCACAGCATGACTTTGTACTTGCTGTACAGCTGTGTTCTCCTTCTTATCTGCATGCTTTTGCCACTCATTTGGTTAGGTATCTGCACAAATGTCAATTCCTCAGAGAGTTTTCCTCTACCCCTGTAACGCTTAACTCTTAATCTGTTTTGGTTTGTTTTTCATAGTTGTTCATTCCAACTGAAATTATACCTTTTTCTTTCCTTTTCTTTCTTTTTTTTTTTTTTTTTTTTTTTTTTTTTTTACTAATAGTTTGTGTGTTGTCTCTTTTTCCTGATAAAATTTAAGCCTCTCAGGAGCAAAGACTTTGCCTTTTTTACGGTCGTGTCCCCTGTGAGTAGAAGACTGCCTAATGTCTGTGAAACATTTGTTATATATTTTTATATAATAAATAAATATTGCTCAATTTAGATAGTAATAATGAAGTGGCAGACAATTGACTCTTACAGAATTAAGGAAAACATTGGCAAATTTAAACCATATTTTATAGATTTTTGCCAGGAAAAAAAAATTATTGAAATAATCTTACCTTGAAAAGCAGCTTTTTAACTTGAGTTTGCAAATTTCAAGCTGAGTTCAATCTATATTGGTATTGCTGCTGTATTTGATGGAACTTTCAACCAATTTTGAGCACCACTGATTCATAGTGTAGTTTAACTAAATCAGAGGAAGCAAAATACAGTTGCTTTGTGCATAACCAATGTATTCCTTGGCAGTAATTCATCTGCACTAGGCAAAGCCACCTACTGCTTCAAGAGCATAACCATTTCTTTCTATTACTGTAATCACATTATTCCAGAGCTTGGCAGTGATGGATAAGCATATCAAAAGATTGAGAATTTCACGTAATGGTGATGTTGTGGACCATTCAAATTTCTTTTCAAATGGTCACCTGTCTTTTTCCAAGAGGAACTTGTAATTTCGTGCTGGTCAGGGGAAAATAAAAATAGCGAGGTCTATTTTCTGTGCAAATCAATGTGTTATTTTAAAATAAGAGTACTAACTAATCAATTTATTCCAGATTTATTTAGTAAACAAATTTACAGATTGAATTAAGTCTCTAGTCAAGAATCATGACTTCTAATTACATCCCCATTACAGGATTAAAAGTGAATTATTATTTTTATATTACTATAGCTTTACAAATCTGGTGCATGATAACAATAAATCTAAAATGTTATATGAAAAAGGCTGTCACTGATGAATAATGGAGCAAACAACGGGAATAATAATGAACTCCATGGGCTATTTTCAAGTCAATGAAGCCCAGGACTGGTCATAATCCCTGGCTAAATAACCCTGAACTACTATCTTCCATATTTATCTCAATCCTTACATCCTTAAATAGATTAAATCAGGAAAAGTGGAACAACATGACAACCTTGAAAGATAAAACATCATAAAGTCCCTCTCTCTAACACATACACACACACACACACACACACACACACACACACACACACACTTATATATAGTATTACCAGTTTGTATGTCAGTCAGTCCCATATATTTGTCTTGGTGATAGAGCAAGATGATAAATACTAGGAAGAAAACTATAGCAGAGCAAGGGGGATAGAAACTAGAGGTGGAGGTATTGTAATTTAAGTCAGGGAAGGCCTTACTAAGAAGGTGAGCCTGTGTAGTGATCTGAACAAAATGAGATAACCAGCCATGTAGACAATTTTAAAAACCATCCCAAGGGAACAGCAGTTGCAAAGGCCCTAAGTTGGGAATATTCCTGCTGTGTTCAGGGAACATCAAGGAAGACAAAGTCATCTAATGAATAAAAAGGAAGATCGATAAAAGGCAAAGTCAGAGAGGTAGTCGTGGTGTAGTCACATTGTGGCAATGATAAGGACTTTGATTTTTCCTCTGAGTAGGATGGGAAGCCATTAGAAGGAGTGGCATAATCTAGTTTATGTTTTAACATTTGCATTTTGTCTCCTACGTAATAAATATTTGGAAGTGGATATGGGCAGAAGATTATCTAACCTGGAGTGTCTTCCAATCACCTAAGAATGAGAAAGTTGTTACTTGACCAATACAGTGATTGTAGAGATGATGAGAAATACAGATAATCCCTGACTTATGTTAGTTCACATATGATTTTCCAACTTTACTATGTTGTGAAAGTGATGTATTCAGTAGAAATGATACTCTGAATATCCATTCTGTTTATCATTTCAATACAGTATTCAATAAATTACATGGGATATTCAGCACTTTATTATAAAAATGGGCTTGGTGTTAGATGATTTCGCCCAACTGTAAGATAATGTTCTAAGCACCTTTAAGGTTGGCAGGGCTAAGTAAGCTATAATGTTCAGTAGCTTCGGTGAATAAAGTGCAGCTTTTGGGTTATGTTATTTTCAGTTTATGGTGGGTTTATTAGGACATAATCCATCATAAGTACAGGTGTATCTGTAGTTCAAGTCTGGATAAATTTTTAAGGGAGAATAAACCGGATTTTAGTGGGATTTGTTGATAAAATTTCATGATTGTAAGATTGTTTTCTCAACTATAGAATGATTATGGATAGTAATATTTATTATACATTTTTTAAAATTTTTGTTGTATGTATTTGGACCTTTGAATCTTTACATTTTATTACATAATCAATTTATGAGACAGGCAGTCCAGACATTGTGGCCTAAAATTTTACTTCTAAGAAAACTGGAGGACCACATAGTAGTTAAAAAAAAACAAAAAAAACACAACAACAACTAGATATTGCAATGATCAGCTATCAAAACAAGTCACCTGATTTCTCTCCAAAAACCCTCATTTTTAGATATGTTAACTAATCTGTACTTAGAAGGTGTTAATTAATGGAACAAAATGAATTTTATTACAGAATATGGAACTTATTAGAATAGTTTAAATCCTTTTTTGTGTGCTTTATAAACTTATAACATTACTTTGAATAAGAATATATACATGTAAGCACACTGTGCATACCTCAACTCTGTGCTAAATCCAAAATTCTTAAAATCATCACTTGAAAAAAATTAAAAATTTAGCATTGAATAATTGCAATAAAACTCAAACAGTATTACCAAATCTTGAAATAAGGGCGGCCTTATAAACTTTTATTCTTCTACTGTTTCTCTTCTCAGACCCACTCCACACCCTGCTTTCTAGCTCAGTCCTTGTGAGAAATTATGATTATTATTTTTTGTATACTGACTATTGTCTGGATCTTTCATCTGATTTTATCAACAATATCTTAATAACTTCCAGAAATAGATGATCTTTCTTACCTGGAAAATTTTGCACCATATTATAAAGTCTGTTTTTTCTCCCATCACAATGCACAGGTGGCATCTACACTGCCTGTGCCTCTGTGAGCCTCACAGTCATCAATTTCACACACTTCAGTGAATTCCCAGAGAGGATGGTGTCCACACAGAGATCATTTGCTTAGTACCTCAGGAAAATTTTGATAGTATTATAATTCTTGAAAATTTTTCTTGGCCCCAGTAGCTTCAGATTATTTGAAATGAAAAGATTAGTTGGGAAATACAAAAAGATGAAAGTGGTACAAGGAAAAAGAAAGGAGAGAAGCATACCATAAAGAATATCAGTGAAGTGAGCACAGAAGTGTACCTCTTTGTCCAGCTGTGTGGTTTATTTTCTAACCTTTGGTTAGAACATGTAATGAACAAGTTAATTTGACTCTTGCTTTCATAGGTTGTTCTTTAATGTATTTTCATTGTTATGTTAATAATATCATGACAAAATATTAAATATCACTATAAATTTCCTCCCTTTGGATTTTGTTCGACAGGAGTTTGGTAGCTAGCACAATTAACTCCCAGAGATGTTCGTGCCTAATCTTTGGAGACTGTAGAAATCTTTAGTCAGTCCTATAAGAAACCAAATTCTGTCCTCAACCTAAAGGAACAGGGAATAGAGCCTCCCCTAAGACATCCAGAAAAAAGACAAAAAAGAAAAAAACAGCCATGCTGCAACCTAGGTTTTAGCCCAGTGAGAACCATACTGGACTTCAGTTCTACAGAACCGTAAGGTAATACATTTCAGGTGTTTTAGACTACCAAGTCTGTGGTAGTATGTCACAGCAGCAACAGAAAACTAATTCAAAGAGTGACTTCTTTGTTGCCCACTCTATCCATGCCACTAGTGATATAATAGGGTAAGATATATTCTGAAGGTGAGAATCAACTTGACAGAAATTTTGAGTTACATAACTGCCATCATGGGACACTCAATGACTGGGCCTATGAGATAGAGATGTTTTTATGAAGCTTAGAGGCCTATACATTTGGAGAACTAATCAGACATCAGATGGCAATTTTTTGTATGTGCTTCTGGCTTTAGAAGCTCTGCTCTTTGCCTCATGAACTGAAAATGCAGAAATAGTTACTCACAGTACCTGTGGGTTCAGTAAAAGTTTATTCACTTCTTCCAATGTAGATCGGAGATAATAAAGGACTTCTCAAATGAAAATTTAAAGAATGCACCATGTTTCCCAGAAATGCAGCTTTACCTCTAGCTTGTTTTTAAATAAACAGTTGAATATTAAAAAAAGAGTGCTGATGAGAGTCTACCACCAACAGCTTTCCTGAGCATTGGTGTGTTTTTTCTGAAATTTGGTCACTTTGTTTCCTGATCCCCTGCTTAGATCACCTTACATTTCATTGGTATACATGATTTCTTTACCCTTCAGACTGCAACAAGGCTAACTCAAATTTTAGTTCTTAATTCTTGGGCATTCAGCTAGGTATAGAATCTGTCTTCCAGACCTCAGGAACTGCTAGTTGAAGGTTGAAATGTCCTACCTTTCTACTTCTTGGTCGTCACCCGAGAACCCAGCCTTCACAATTCTCTTTTCTGCCTTGATTTCTTAGAAGCAAGCTATTAATGAGCCACCATCTAACCATATTCCCAGATGGAGACGTGTTGGGATTCATTCAGGATGGTGGCAGACATTTTAAAGGGAAATATCAGGGAAAGTTATAGAGAATAGTCACAAACCTTTTTGGAAGGTCAAAAGTTTACATAGCTTGTAATAATTGAACACGCTGAAGGCAGCCAGTTCTTACCCTAGAACATTAGGTCATAAGGGAAATACTAGGAACAATAGAGGCTTCCCCAGTTAAGTCTGTTTATCCTACCTCCTTTAACCAATCCTTGGGCCAGACTGCCCTCTTGCGGGGAGGTCAACCAAGCATAAGGCTCCCTAAAGGTTTTTACTTTAAACTGCAGCAGCTGAGCTTTAATCATTCGTAGAAATACCCTCGCAACCATGTTAATTACCCACAAGTGTGTTTACTCAGAGCTTCTGTTGTTAATTCCTTACTAAAAAAATGCCTGGAGTGCGAGCTGCTCAGGGCTGGCCGCGGTGACAAACCTCTCTTGGTGTGCAGGCGGTCAGACACTCAGTTGGACTGGCAAAACAGAGTATCTGTGTGTCAGTGTACGTTTTATTCATCCATCATTTGGGTCAGGGTCTGCAGGCAGACCCTCACAGCTAATGCCCTTTTGTGAAGAGCAATACCTCACAGATGGAAATGGAAATGCTAGTCATCCCTTTGAGTAGAATATTATTCATTATTATCTTGGAAGGCAAAAGATTTCCTGCTTTTCATCCCAATGAAATGAGTAGGAAGAAAATAATTTCTATTCACAAACCCCTAAATCCTTGGGAAGGCCATCCTTTCACTGGTCAGACTTTGGAGTTATCAGAATTATACTTAAATTGATGCAGGGTAGACACCTTGCTTCTAATTACTGCCCTGTTACATAACTCTAACACAAGCATAGCATAGGAGTGTAAATCTGACAGTGATTTCAGAAATTGCCTCAGGAAATGAGGGAAATGATAGGACTTAAAAGCTTAAAAGACAGATAAGGGAGTAGGGAATTCAGAGAGAGAAGAACTTAAATGAAGCAGTGGGTGTGGGAGAGTGCAGGGTGTTTGCAGGAACAATGAGAACACCGGTGTGTGTTTGTTTCTAGGTACAGGGCATGCAGCAGTGGTAAAAGAGGTGAAGACTGAAAAAGAAAGTGAATTTGTACAGCACTTGACTTCTGTCTTGGGTAAATCAATATTCAATGGCCATAAATGAGTGACATTTTAAATAAAATTTTTTCTATAAAAGATACTGGTTAGTAGAGTACTATTGACATTGAAGTTATAACAGACTCATTTAATATATAAATCATAGAAAACTCTTAACTAATATGGCCAACTCCTTTTTAATGCTCAAAGTGCATTGATCCTACTGCTTTGCTCAATTGATTGTTCTCATTTACAAAGTTCATGGAACATGGACACCAATTCACTTAAATGCATGCATTGAGTCTTGTCACTTGGGATTTTATTTCTCGAGATTGATGCTCAGAGTATTAGAAAAGCTTGTTATTGGCTTCTATAACGCAACTTTGTTTTTCAAAATAATAAATTAGCATTAATTTAGAGTTGTGACAAGTTTAATCTGCTGCAAAAGCCAGGTCATAGATTTCATTTAAATGATTATTTACCTCATTCCTTTATTGCTGTGGTTAACACTTGTTTTCATTCAGAATAGTTGAGTCATTTTCTCAGTCATTGATTATTGCAAGGGATATTGTTTTAAACCTACATTACTATGATTTTAATAATATGTGGTTTATTCTATCATGAATTTTAAGTGCTAACCTAAATGGAACTAACCACTCTCCTGAATGTCTGATTAGTTTAAATAAACATGTTTACTTAGAAGATAAGCAAATTCTAAAAATTGTCTCTAGAAGAATCATTTCAAAGCCTCTGTAACACATTTTACTTCGATATTAAATGAAAAGACAAGATAATTTGTGTCATGTGTGAGATATCACAAATGCTATTTATTTCTAGTTTTATGTCTTATATAATCCACCCAAGTTTAAAAGTTGAGAGTAAAATTATTGCATTATGAGGATTTACTCCAAAAAAGGATTTGTGTCATCTTTGGGCATCTCAGATTGATAGAGTCTTGAGCAGAGTTACTGAAAGATCCTGCACTATTTTAGTGTGACTTTGATGGACACATTTCAATAATTTTCAAATTCTCTAATCAACTTTCATGAATCAACTAGATTAAGGATTCTTCAACACCTGGCACTTAAAAAGCATAAGAAAAACCTTTATGTCAGGTGCCTGGATTAAAAGAACATTGAAATGGAAATCATTGTCCAGTTTTCTTTACTCATTATTGCTGGCCTCTGAAAACAATAGCTTCTTCTCAGAAGGAATGTGCCTAGGGCACATTGATGGCAATGGTGTCTGCTCCAGAACAGGGTTGAGTTCTGAGAGTGCCTGGTAAGCAGGAGAAGGACTTCTCTGGATTTCTTTCTCTGGGGTGAATACAGTACCACCCATAATAACCCTGCTCTGTAATTATATAGCAGCAATCTGAGTTATGTGCACCTGTTAGAGTTTTATAGCTGATTATAAAACCACCTTCTAAGGAGGACCAAAACAAGACAACAATCATCCATGAATGACAAAAGTTTCAGGTCAGTCATAGCCAAAGACACAATTGACAAGGAAACTTGTTACCTCTATAGCACGCAATAATTTAATATAAACAAGGCCGGGCGCAGCGGCTCAAGCCTGTAATCCCAGCACTTTGGGAGGCCGAGACGGGTGGATCACGAGGTCAGGAGATTGAGACCATCCTGGCTAACACGGTGAAACCCCGTCTCTACTAAAAACTACAAATAAAAACTAGATGGGCGAGGTGGCGGCGCCTGTAGTCCCAGCTACCCGAGAGGCTGAGGCAGGAGAATGGCGTGAACCCAGGAGGAGGAGCTTGCAGTGAGCTGAGATCCGGCCACAGCACTCCAGCCTGGGTGACAGAGCGAGACTCCATCTCCAAAAAAAAAAAAAAAATTTAATATAAACAATTATAATTATTACTGATAGTGGACACTAAACCATATCAGAACTTTAGTAGTTTCCCATAATTTTGCAACACATACCAATAACATATTTATACAAATACAGCCCAAAGAAAACCAAATGCCATTTCATATTTGACAATGCTTCATGTATAATTTTTATAGGAAATAAGCCAAATATGTCATTTTTGGACTTTAGGGAACCTAATATCTTAAAGGACTAATTAGGTCACAAAAATGCATAGTTTATAATTTGATTTTGGAAAGTTTGTCAAATATCAAAGGTTTAAAACACTTTATATCACAAAGTAGGATCACAGGTTATTGTAAAATAAGCTATTCATTTAACCAAAGTGATAACCCAAGGATTTTTTAAAAAGGTGAAAATCTTCATTATTTGAGAAAGGATACTTAATTTTCCAAAAATAAGCCATAATAAAAACAACATAAAGCCAATTAAATTTGTTTTCCAAAATTTTGTAAACAATCTATAAAATTGTAATCTTGACCATAAGATATAACTTCCATAAGCCTTTTATAACCTTTATAGCCTTTATTAAGGAGTCAGTTAATGCTTCAAGAAAATCTTGTTAATCTGACACAGGGGCTTATTTGCTGGTTTTGCATCAGTCTACCTTTGACATTAATGGTTAATTTATAGAGAAACTGAACTTATTTTATTTCTCAAAATCAGTCCTTGCCTCTCACATGCCCACAACTCTTCTATGATAGTTCCTGGGCCTTAAGGAGTTGAGTAGCTTTTATTTCTGGCCTTGTGTCTCAGGAATACAGTTTATTTTTATTGATCTCTTCTACAGGGCCTGAAGATGAAGATTTAATTCCTATCAGGGTTTAAGATTTAGCAGGACTTAGTGTCCTTTTTAGACCCAGGAGTCCAAGCCCTGTAACTTAATGTCACTACGACTTTAAAAGCACATACAGAAAGATACACACATGTAATAACTTTAATTAAAAATTTTTAATTTTTTTCCAAGAAAACCTAAACTTAATGATAATGGGATAGGAATTATTTTGATAAAACTTAAAAAAAAACTGTTAGGCCAGTTACCAAAAGGCCAAAGAAAAGACCTCTGCAGTGCACAGAATATTATATTGGAAAATAATTTCCTTTAGACCTTTAAGGAAACACTGTTAGCATCAGGTCACAACAAACAGAACTTGAGGAAAAAAAGAAAACTTACATGAGCTGAAAATGAGTTAATGGAGAGTGTTACTATTTTGTGACCTTTAAAAGGGAAGAGGAAACCAAAAACTGCAAGATGCAAATAAAAGGTGAAATTTCGGTTAAAAAATTAAAATCTCTTATAATTTATTAAGAGTAAATCAATCCCTTAAGAAAATTCTATTGTTCTAATCATTTTTTTAGTGAATAAGTGTTTTCTTTTCTTTACATCAAATGTAATCTCTACAAACACCATGATAATTTCCCATTAACTGTAGACAACATGATCAAATAAAAGTGTTTTTTTTGTTTTTGATAGCCTCTTATCATGACTTACACAGACCATTCATGACAGGCTTGGACTTAGACTTTTTGGTTTGTCCTGAACATTCCTCTTTCTTAAACAACCAGTCATTTTATTCTAGGACTAAATTTACCATACAAGATTTTTTTTGCCTATATAAAATTATATCTTGTTAAGCTTTCTTACCAAAAAAATAATAACACCCTCTTTATTTCTATTTCTTTCTTTACATCTCTCCTATTTCCTGGTTCCTTTCCTTTGTTTTATACACAACCTTTAAATAAGCTTTGAATTTAAAAAAAAGTTGTTCACCTTTTTAAAAAGAATATTTTTTTAGAAAGAATATTTTCCTACAATATATTTTTTTGGAAAATACCCAAAAATGAAATATCTATTATTTAATTTAATACAACTTTAGATTCTAAATTATGACAAATTTGTCTACAAGTATTATCCCATTACATTTACCTAATTATTTTATTTTAATCACTTACTTAGATTATATATGAAAACTGTGATAGTCATCATTTAAAATTCTGAATCTCACCATTGCTAAATTCTGAGATAATGAAAAAGATATGACCTAACTGACCCCATTTTGCTTCTAACCTCCATTCTGTCCTTGTTCACTCCTGGTGTAGACTGAACTAACTTTGGGAGAAAAGTAGTTTATAGTTTAGCTTTGAAACAAAGATGCTAACAGTACCTTCCCAAAACAAACCTTACTGCTTGTGGACTAGACTGCCAAAAGCTGCAAGATTAGAAGTTATGGCAATCTTACTGAATTAAAGATGTAGCTATTTTTGTTAAACCAATATCAATATCTTATTTAGTAAAGATTACACAGCAGAGATCATTGTGTCTTGGGCTGGGTTTATAGTTTTGTAACCACTATGCCATTTTGATACCTCAGAGTATTTGGCAGGGATAAGTATAAAATTTTTTGATTAATAAATGCAAACAAAAATGTATGCTGGCAATTCTGAAGACATTTCTAAACTATTATGCTTTACCAATATTTTTAAAGCTAGTTTATTTTTAGAGATTTTATTTGTTACATAAACTTGAAAGATAATTTGACTAGTCTTTTCTTTTTTCCTGATAAAGTATTAGACGCAAGCACTTATTGTCTTAAGCCAATTATTTAGAGCACTTTTATAGAGTTTCAGTAGTGAAACATTGTGTACACAACACAAAAATACATAACTGTATTAGGCATGCCAATAGAAGTACAACTTAAAGTTCATAAAGACTTATTTTCCTATCTTAGATTTTCAGATTCTTCATAATGTGTTTCACAAACCTATGCAGTTGTCAGCTAAATATCCTTAAACTTGCATATTAAAGAAAACTTAAGTGAAATGTAAATAGCAAAATTTACATCATAAGGTGTAGAGAAACTCTGTTGGTGCTAGAGGGAGATTAAAGATGGATGCCAAATCACATAATATTATAGAAATCAGTCATAGGATTGTATAAGTTTACTTAGATAGGGACTACTTATCTTTTAACTGGACCTCTGAACTATGGGAAAAGCCCACACTGAATCCTGGGTCTTGAAAAAGGGAGAAGTATGAGGATAGACCACGTGATGCTTTTACAGTGCACTTAAAACAATTTTTTTTTTTTAGACAAAGAGATTTTTAAGTGTCTAGTCTACACTATTCCTTAAAAACCTGAGAGTAGCCTCTGTGGCATTAGCTATTTTAGTCAAGAAATCAGGTGACACAATGCAAAAGCAAGCAGCTTAGGAGCTGAGACAAACTTGTCAGTTTACATTTTTGGGATTCTCTTTTTTTTTTATTATTATACTTTAAGTTCTAGGGTACATGTGCATAACGTGCAGGTTTGTTACATATGTATACTTGTACCATGTTGGTGTGCTGCACCCATCAACTCGTCAGCACCCATCAATTCGTCATTTATATCAGGTATAACTCCCAATGCAATCCCTCCCCCCTCCCCCTTCCCCATGATAGGCCCCGATGTGTGATGTTCCCCTTCCCGAATCCAAGTGATGTCATTGTTCAGTTCCCACCTATGAGTGAGAACATGTGGTGTTTGGTTTTCTGTTCTTGTGATAGTTTGCTAAGAATGATGGTTTCCAGCTGCATCCATGTCCCTACAAAGGATGCAAACTCATCCTTTTTTATGGCTGCATAATATTCCATGGTGTATATGTGCCACATTTTCTTAATCCAGTCTGTCACAGATGGACATTTGGGTTGATTCCAAGTCTTTGCTATTGTGAATAGTGCCACAATAAACATACGTGTGCATGTGTCTTTATAGCAGCATGATTTATAATCCTTTGGGTATATACCCAGTAGTGGGATGGCTGGGTCATATGGTACATCTAGTTCTAGATCCTTGAGGAATTGCCATACTGTTTTCCATAATGGTTGAACTAGTTTACAATTCCACCAACAGTGTAAAAGTGTTCCTATTTCTCCACATCCTCTCCAGCACCTGTTGTTTCCTGACTTTTTAATGATTGCCATTCTAACTGGTGTGAGATGGTATCTCATTGTGGTTTTGATTTGCATCTCTCTGATGGCCAGTGATGATGAGCATTTTTTCATGTGTCTGTTGGCTGTATGAATGTCTTCTTTTGAGAAATGTCTGTTCATATCCTTTGCCCACTTTTTGATGGGGTTGTTTGTTTTTTTCTTGTAAATTTGTTTGAGTTCTTTGTAGATTCTGGATATTAGCCCTTTGTCAGATGAGTAGATTGCAAAAATTTTCTCCCATTCTGTAGGTTGCCTGTTCACTCTGATGGTAGTTTCTTTTGCTGTACAGAAGCTCTGTAGTTTAATTAGATCCCATTTGTCAATTTTGGCTTTTGCTGCCGTTGCTTTTGGTGTTTTAGACATGAAGTCCTTGCCCATGCCTATGTCCTGAATGGTACTACCTAGGTTTTCTTCTAGCGTTTTTATGGTATTAGGTCTAACATTTAAGTCTCTAATCCATCTTGAATTAATTTTCATATAAGGAGTAAGGAAAGGATCCAGTTTCAGCTTTCTACTTATGGCTAGCCAATTTTCCCAGCACCATTTATTAAATAGGGAATCCTTTCCCCATTTCTTGTTTCTCTCAGGTTTCTCAAAGATCAGATGGCTGTAGATGTGTGGTATTATTTCTGAGGACTCTGTTCTGTTCCATTGGTCTATATCTCTGTTTTGGTACCAGTACCATGCTGTTTTGGTTACTGTAGCCTTGTAGTACAGTTTGAAGTCAGGTAGCGTGATGCCTCCAGCTTTGTTCTTTTGACTTAGGATTGTCTTGGCAATGCGGGCTCTTTTTGGTTCCATATGAACTTTAAAGCCTTTTTTTCCAATTCTGTGAAGAAACTCATTGGTAGCTTGATGAGGATGGCATTGAATCTATAAATAACCTTGGGCAGTATGGCCATTTTCATGATATTGATTCTTCCTATCCATGAGCATGGTATGTTCTTCCATTTGTTAGTGTCCTCTTTGATTTCACTGAGCAGTGGTTTGTAGTTCTCCTTGAAGAGGTCCTTGACATCCCTTGTAAGTTGGATTCCTAGGTATTTTATTCTCTTTGAAGCAATTGTGAATGGAAGTTCATTCATGATTTGGCTCTCTGTTTGTCTGTTACTGGTGTATAAGAATGCTTGTGATTTTTGCACATTAATTTTGTATCCTGAGACTTTGCTGAAGTTGCTTATCAGCTTAAGGAGATTTTGGGCTGAGACAATGGGGTTTTCTAAATATACAATCATGTTATCTGCAAACAGGGACAATTTGACTTCTTCTTTTCCTAACTGAATACGCTTTATTTCTTTCTCTTGCCTGATTGTCCTAGCCAGAACTTCCAACACTATGTTGAATAGGAGTGGTGAGAGAGGGCATCCCTGTCTTGTGCCAGTTTTCAAAGGGAATTTTTCCAGTTTTTGCCCATTCAGTATGATATTGGCTGTGGGTTTGTCATAAATAGCTCTTGTTATTTTGAGGTACGTTCAATCAATACCGAATTTATGGAGCATTTTTAGCATGAAGGGCTGTTGAATTTTGTCAAAAGCCTTTTCTGCATCTATTGAGATAATCATGTGGTTATTGTCTTTGGTTCTGTTTATATGCTGGATTACGTTTATTGATTTGCGAATGTTAAACCAGTCTTGCATTCCAGGGATGAAGCCCACTTGATCATGGTGGATAAGCTTTTTGATGTGCTGCTGAATCCAGTTTGCCAGTATTTTATTGAGGATTTTTGCATTGATGTTCATCAGGCATATTGGTCTAAAATTTTCTTTTTTTGTTGTGTCTCTGCCAGGCTTTGATATCAGGATGATGTTGGCCTCATAAAATGAGTTAGGGAGGATTCCTCTTTTTCAATTGATTGGAATAGTTTCAGAAGGAATGGTACCAGCTCCTCCTTGTACCTCTGGTAGAATTCAGCTGTGAATCCATCTGGTCCTGGACTTTTTTTGGTGGGTAGGCTATTAATTATTGCCTCAATTTCACAGCCTGCTATTGGTCTATTCAGGGATTCAACTTCTTCCTGGTTTAGTCTTGGAAGAGTGTAAGTGTCCAGGAAATTATCCATTTCTTCTAGATTTTCTAGTTGATTTGCGTAGAGGTGTTTATAGTATTCTCTGATGGTAGTTTGTATTTCTGTGGGGTTCATGGTGACATCCCCTTTATCATTTTTTATTGTGTCTATTTGATTCTTCTCTCTTTTCTTCTTTATTAGTCTTGCTAGCAGTCTGTCAATTTTGTTGATTTTTTCAAAAAACCAACTTCTGGATTCATTGATTTTTTGGAGGGTTTTTTGTGTCTCCATCTCCTTCAGTTCTGCTCTGATCTTAGTTATTTCTTGCCTTCTGCTAGCTTTTGAATGTGTTTGCTCTTGCTTCTCTAGTTCTTTTAATTGTGATGTTAGAGTGTCAATTTTAGATCTTTCCAGCTTTCTCTTGTGGGCATTTAGTGCTATAAGCCCATCAGACTAACAGCAGACCTCTCGGCAGAAACTCTACAAGCCAGAAGAGAGTGGGGGCCAATATTCAACGTTCTTAAAGAAAAGAATTTTAAACCCAGAATTTCATATCCAGCCAAACTAAGTTTCATAAGTGAAGGAGAAATAAAATCCTTTACAGGTCAGCAAATGCTTAGAGATTTTGTCACCACCAGCCCTGTCTTGCAAGAGACCCTAAAGGAAGCCCTAAACATGGAAAGGAACAACTGGTACCAGCCATTGCAAAAACATGCCAAAATGTAAAGACCATCGAGGCTAGGAAGAAACTGCATCAGCTAATGAGCAAAATAACCAGTTAATATCATAATGGCAGGATCAAGTTCACACATAACAATATTAACCTTAAATGTAAATGGACTAAATGCTCCAATTAAAAGACACAGACTGGCAAACTGGATAAAGAGTCAAGACCCATCAGTCTGCTGTATTCAGGAGATCCATCTCACATGCAGAGACACACATAGGCTCAAAATAAAGGGATGGAGGAAGATCTACCAAGCAAATGGAGAACAAAAAAAAGCAGGGGTTGCAATCCTGGTCTCTGATAAAATAGACTTTAAACCATCAAAGATCAAAAGAGACAAAGAAGGCCATTACATAATGGTAAAGGGATCAATTCAACAGCAAGAGCTAACTATCCTAAATATATATGCACCCAATACAGGAGCACCCAAATTCATAAAGCAAGTCCTTAGAGACTTACAAAGGGACTTAGAATCCCATACAATAATAATGGGAGACTTCAACACTCCACTGTCAACATTAGACAGATCAACGAGACAGAAAGTTAACAAGGATATCCAGGAATTGAACTCATCTCTGCACCAAGCAGACCTAATAGACATCTATAGAACTCTCCACCCCAAATCAATAGAATATACATTCTTCTCAGCACCACATTGCACTTATTCCAAAATTGACCACATAATTGGAAGTAAAGCACTCCTCAGCAAATGTAAAAGAACAGAAATTATAACAAACTGTCTCTCAGACCACAGTGCAATCAAACTAGAACTCAGGACTAAGAAACTCAATCAAAACCACTCAACTACATGGAAACTGAACAACCTGCTCCTGAATGACTACTGGGTACATAACAAAATGAAGGCAGAAATAAAGATGTTCTTTGAAACCAATGAGAACAAAGATACAACATACCAGAATCTCTGGGACACATTTAAAGCAGTGTGTAGAGGGAAATTTTGGGGATTCTCTAAGGAAAAACAGAGTTTCTCCTCAAAAGGGAACTCGTGCCTTCTCCATTTTCTTTAAGGAACGCCAGGCAGTTATAAACTATTTTAGGTCCCCCATGCAGCAGAGGGTGCAAGAGAACGGAGAGACAGAAGTAAACAAAGAAAACAGAATTCAGTCAACTGAGGAAAAAAATACTTTTGCTCAAAAAAAAAAAAAAAAAAAAAAAAAAAAAAAAGACTAGGTCCTAGTAGAGAGAAAAAAGTACAAAAACATGAAGGCCTTTTACATACAAACACGTACACATACACACATTAGCTTTTAATTAAGCTGACTTTTAACCATTTGAGCTCCTTTTAAAAAAATTCTTCTTAAATCTCATTACCATATTTCAGCTAGGACAAATTGTTGCTATTTCACTAGTAGCAAGTATCAAATCAGAATGGGCTTGATTTAAGAACCAAACCCAGACTGTTGTGGTAGAAAAAAAGAAGGCAGAACTTGAGCTATCCAACTGCAGCATGGGAGCGACCGCCATTGCTCTTTCAGTTTGACTTGGCTAGCAAAAAAAGAGGCCTAAGCTATGTAAATAAAGTCTCTTTAGTAGTAAAAATCAAAAATTTTTCCTTTCGCTGGTCGTTTTTCTCCCCAACCACAGCACCTTCGCGTGTGTGTATTTGTGAGAATTTAGCCAGTTTAGAGGCCTTGTTTCTCATAATTTGGAACTTTCCAAGTCAAATAAAGTTGTTCAAATCCAACGGGAAAAAGACCGAAGCAACAACAAATACAGAAGCAAACAACAATAGCAACCATAAAAACAGTTAAGCAAAACAAATGATCACATAACTTTTATGATTACTGAGTGCTCCAATGGTAAGGAGAAATTAAGACCAGCTGGTTGATAACCTTTACCCAAGGGAGTTCAGTAAGTTACCTAGGGATAGGTCTCAGGCTGAGGACAACACTCTACCATCCTAGAAGCAGGGGGAAAAAAAAAAAAACCAAACACATCTTTCTTGCTGTGGAAAATGATGGAATGGTAACTTCATAATGGAATTATCTGCCCTCCATCATTATGGAAGCAGGAAATCTTGCCTCTCTTGTTGAAAGTGAGTAAAATTCCAAAAAAGGGGGAATTGTATAGTAAAATAAACTTTACATCTCAACCAAATTTTGAGAGATCAGGGATTCTCTGGAGGGTGTACTCCCAGAGCTCAGCAAATTTTCCTATTTGTTTGAGCCATAAAGTTAGCTAATGCTGGTACCAAGTACTGAAAGGAAATTTGTCAAAGGTCAGGGGCATATCCACTCAGAACCCCATTGTAGTTACCAAAAGGTGAACCTCAAATATCTGAGAGAGGTCTCAGCTATTTTAGAAAGTTTATTTTGCCAAGGTTGAGAGTGCACACTTGTGACATAGCTTCAGGAGGTCGTGACGTATGCCCAAAGTGGTCAGGGCACAGTTTGGTTTTATGCATTTTAGGGGGACATGAGACATCAATCAATATATATAAGATGTACATTGGTTCTGTCCAAAAAGGTGGGAAAACTTAAGCGCTGGGTGGGGGGCGGCGGGGCTTCCATGTCACAGGCCGGTGAGAGACAAACGGTTGCATTCTTTTGAGTTTCTGATTAGTTTTTCCAAAGGAGGCAATCAGATACGCATTTATCTCAGTGAGCAGAGAGATGACTTAGAATAAAATGGGAGGCAAGTTTACCCTAAATAGTTCCCATATTGACTTTTCCCTTAAGCCTAGTGATTTGGGGGCCCTAAGATTTCCAAGATTTATTTTCCTTTCACATATATTATACTCTGTGAATTATAAGAATTTTCTCTCTTTATTTAGGGCCCTGAGTCTCCACGAAGCTATATCAACAATTAGACTTATGATATCAATTGAATATTAATAAATATTTAATATTAATGTATTATCCAATAGTCTTAATTTCAGAGTTCTTATACATGTACAAATTGATCTCATTTAATGTTAATACTAATATATATGTTAATATGGCAATTATTAAAATAGAATTACTAGACTCTTCACTAACAATATAATATTTGTATTTGGAGAGCAATCTCCACATTTTCACCCTAAGAGATTATATTTACCTCCATGTCTTTGAATCACACCTTCAGAGTGATAACTTTCAAGTAGATGCTTCTAGATAATACCATTCCTCTGTGCTTCAGGCTAATCTATCCAATTACCGAAGTGACTTGTCCATTTTAGTACTACATTACATATACTTCTAAAATTATCATTAGTAAAATTGACCTCCACTCCTTTCCAAAACTGCTCCACTGCCATAAATGGTACCCTTCTCACTAAATTGTACCAGTTATTCATGCTAGAAGCTGGAAATCTAGGACCATCCTTGATTGCTCCTTTCCTTAAGTCCCTTACATCTGATCTTGTCAGCAAATCTACCTCAAGACCACATTTCAAATTCATCTCCTTCTTTCCACACCACCTCCAGCACTTTAATCTAAGTAAGCATCACCTCACACCTGGACTTCTGTGTCAAACTGCTAATTCATGTCCCTGTTACCACTCTTGCCTAGAAACATGGCAGGGTATAGAAAATGTTTTATTATTTTATTTTTCCCAAGTAGTCTTGTTTGGGCCTAGTTCTTTCAAAATCCAGTGACATACAACAATTTCATGTTGTGTAGTATAGACTGCCAAGGTAAAAGAGGAAAGACAAATTGAACTAGCATCTCAAATAGCCAAACAATTCCAAAAAGAGAATTTGCTAGGAAACCAATGACCATAGTGAACCATGCCCAATGTCAGGTTCCCTATTTATAAAACCAAGATGTTGGATTAACCCACTTGAAAATCTGCATCACCACTTTAAAAATCATATATTTCAAGCTTTTAAATATTTCTCTTGTTTTTTTCCTCCTATTACTGCTGTATTAATGGCAGAATCATATGGTCATCCCATTATGAATTGAATTCTCACAACTCTGTGTGTAATTTTTTCCTCACATTTTGATGATTTTTAAAACTCAGTATCACCTCTTGCATCTAATATACAGAATAGATATTGTCTACACAAAATAAAGTAAGAACAGAAAAAATGTAACCTCTGTAAGTTTCCCTACTTTCTCAAAAAAAAATTGCAATTCAAATAATCTTATAACTAAACAAAAACATCTTGACTTTTAAATGAGGCAATTTAACTAAATCATTTTAAATAAATCAGCACAAGTCAAAATGCACTTTTCTACTGCTGATGTTATAGATTGATATAAGTTCATAAAATGTTATGATGAAGCTTATTTAAATCATAAAATGTCACAGACACTTCTCAGATTATGAGAGAATAGTTCATCAACATATAATATGCCAAAACTCTGAGAAATGCAATAACCTGATATAAGGAAATAGCTGATGATTTTTCTGATAATAATACAATTATGGTAAAGTGTCATTTTAATGAATTACTTTATCATTGTCATGGATACTGAATTATTTATCTCTAATATACTTAGTTACACATAAATGAAAATGGAAAAGATCCCAAATGGTTGTTGTGTAAATTTTTGCTGAAAATTGGTATAAAACTACATTTTCAAGGATGTTTAAATACGAAACTTTATTATTTCTCATGAAACAGTAGTATTTGTTGAAGTCTCTCTAGGTTTCTAAGTTAGAATTAAATAAGAACATTATTTTTAGGTGTAAATAAAAATCTCTCTCTCAATGTCTATCTAAATATCAGTATATAAACTTACATACATACCTATTCTGGATGTACAATAAAAAATTGTACAGCAAAATTGTAACAATTATTATTAATGCTAATTCTTCTGTTCTAAGCCCCAAATTGTCACTAATGGCCTCTTCTAAAAGATTCTGGACATACAACTTGAGATTTGCAAGATAGGCACATCCCTGATGTCAGTTACTCGATGTGAAATGCCATTTTTTCCCCTCATGTTTAGGAAAGTAAAAAGAAATACCTTTCAAAACATTCATAGCATAGCTTTTGTCTGTTTCTATTGTGAATGTCAAGTTGAAAAGAAAATAATCATGAAAATGCAGGAAATAAAACTTTAAAAATAAGCTATCTTTCTCAGTGTTATTTAAAAATTTTAATCACTTTTTGGGATCATGTTAATAAGAGTGAAAATGAGTTTCAATTTTGACAATTTTTCTAGGTTTCTTTTGCACTGACATATTAAATGTGTTTAATGATCTTCATTTGTGTTGATTTCTCATACCTTTTGTGTTTTATTCCAGTATAAAAAAATCATACGTGGCTGAGTGTGGTGGCTCTCACCTGTAATCCCAGCACTTTGGTAAGCCAATGAAGGAGGATTGCTTGAGTCCAGGGGTTCAAGACCAGCTAGGCAATAGTAAGACACTATTTCTCCAAAAAACAAAAATAAATAAATACAAATTATCTGGGAACAGTAGCATGCACCTGTAATCCCAGCTACTCGGGAGGCTGAGGTTGGAGGATCGCTTGAACCTGGGAGATGAAGGCTACAGTGAGCCATGATCATGCCACTGCACTTCAGCCTAGGTGACAGAGCAAAACCCTGTCTCAAAACCAAAATAAAACAAAGCAAAAAATCATATACTATAGTGTGATACAGTAATGATTAGAATTCACACACATATATACATTTTTTTCCTGAATTGTAATTTATTAAAAAGGATTCAAGATTGTATCAGAAATACATTCAAGAAAATGTGTTGTAGTGCTCAAGAATGTGAGCTCTGAGGCAGCATTATTATCTGACTCCACTTTATCTGACTCCATTTCTTAATAACTGTTTGGCTTTTTACCATTTTTTAATCTTCTCTGTGCCCCCAGCTTCCTAATTTGCACATGGGAGATAATAGTACCATAAAAAGCATGTAGAAGAACTCTGGGCTCTTAATAAGAACCCAATAAATGTACCTATTTTGTTATATAATGTTAAAAACGAATAATCTTAGTAATCCATTCACATTTATATTTGTATCTTTTTGTTTTAGGATGCTATAGAATAAAAAAAGAAAGAAACATTAAAAAAAAAAACAGATTCCATAATATGCTAGTCTCTGATAATCTGTCTTCATTTGATAGAAGCACAATTTTAAATATTTGAATAAAAATATTTACCCGACATAGATAATATAAAATCTATCTGTTGCATTTAAGTGATAAGATCATGAATAGTTAATGTTTAATAGCTAATTTTTTGCTGAGCGTTTTTTAGATGTCAATCACTTGCCTAAGGATTTCACATATTATCTATGTAAATGGCATTATAATTTATTGGAGGTGCTTTTATCCTAATTTTTCAGATGAGAAAACCGAGGCGTGGAAAGTTTGGGGATTCTGTTCACATAGTGGGGGACAAATGTCAGTATAAAAGCTTAATCACTGTGACTCAAGAACTAACAACCTTTGGTCCTCTAATGTGCCACCTCCCAGTAACAGTGACTATGAATACAGTTGTGAGGATATCAACCTCTGTTTAATAATAAAGATTTAAGGGTAAGTTATCCCATGACAAAATATTTGTATCTTGAGACAATAAACATACTTGAGAAGGCCGTTACAAAGTTGTGGATTCTTCAGGGTAAAACTCTAAAACAATGAGATGAATTGCTTTTTAGAGATTTTAAAGTAACGAGATTAATGATTTTTTTTTAAGTAGATAACCTAAACATGTAAATGAATGCTATAGTTTTAAAAACTAAGAAGTCATGATATCTTTCAAGTGATTCTGTCATAGTTGAAAACATTTTGGGAAACTGGTATTTGAGATTGTATCAGAGATACTTTCTGAGCAAATAATGAACATGGATCACAGCATTTTCAAATCCCATACTGGCTCGTGTTTTATAGAATAGTATTACACACTTTGTTCTCTGTGATTTACACATCAGACTTAAATCTGAGTAACATCTTTTATCTTTTCTCTCTCTCTCACACACACACACATGCAAGTGCAACAAAATTACCCACAAATGACCTGGATTTGACATCAAGGATATTTATATGTGGGATGACAATGGTTCCAGACAAGAAGAATTAGAAACACTTTTCCTTATTCATCTAGTAGGTACAGCTAAAAATCCTGGAAATCACATATAAAACAAATACAAGAAGACTCTGAAAGCTAGAGAGAAGTCAGGCTGGTAGGGACCTTTGGAACCAAGGAACGACACTACAATAACTTGCCTACATTTTTTTTTTCAGATTTATTTATCTTAGGATTAGTGCTGGAGAAGTCAACAAACTAGAAATGCCAAGGAACACAAGTTAAAAAGCTGATGAAAAACCTGCTTTCTCTGGCTTAATGACCAAGTAAGGGGCAGCCAAGAAAGACATAAGGCTTTTAGACAACAGCCACCCTATTCCAGGGAATACCACTGTTTCAGGTCCACTCCCCACTCCCACCCCTGTAAGCAAAAGCTGAGTGGGGAGCCTAGACTTCCACCTTCCATCTTCACCAGGCCATAACAAGACACTGTTAAATACAAAATAATATTTAATAATACTTCTTAAAGTATGATTGGGAAGTCTGTATTCAGGATCATTACATGATCCCATTGCATGGCCAAGTTGGAGTAGAGTGGAGTCAGTGGATGGAAAATTACTAAGAGGAAACATGAAGTGTAAGAAGGATTCTTGGCAAACCAACCCAACAGGGCTTACGTTACTTAGAGAATAGTGGAAGATGAGGGACTGGATCAGACATCAAAGATGATCAGATATTGAGGAAAGAGATGTCTTGTTAGCAAAATGTAGATTTTTGCTAAAACTATACTTTACAAGGGAGTGCACATATGGACCTAGGAGAAGGTTCAGGAGCCTGAATAAAGTGTGGTGAAGCAGAGAATCTTGTCAACATGCCTAACTCCCTAGCTCCTTTGTGCAGATGCCAGAAAAGAATAAGTACAAATTGGGATCCATGACTCTTAACCCTGCTGGGCAGTAATTAGCCTCTCCCTTGTTAATGGGGAGTATGTGGGAAACCTAAATTTTACCTCACCCAATACTAACAAAGCAGCCTTCCCTCTCCCCACTGGGGGTGGCAAAGGAGGCATAGAGGAGATTCAGGATTCCTACCACCACACAGCATAATGAATCTGCACCCTATTATTTCAGCAGTGGTAACACATGGAGCTATAATGAGACCTCCCTCCTCCTCCCAGCAAGGATAGTATCAGTGGAGGTCTAGTGTGGAGCCTCAAATCCCAGCTATAATAAGCCACTCCTTCTTTGCTGTCAAAGGAGGTTGAATGAGGAACCTGGACTTTCATCTCCGCCTGGTAATAAAAATGAGGGTTCCCCTGATGCACTGATGCAGTATCCTAGACCTGCTAAAAGACAAGATTTACGTAAGACCCAGCTTTTCATAACATCCCAAAAGTCCAGAATACAATGAAAAATTACTCATCGTACTGTGAAGCAGGACAATACTAAAATGACAGATGGCAATAAACAGATGCTAGCACTGAGATAGCACAGGTGCTAGAATGATTCTAAAAAGAATGTTAAAGCAGCTGGCATTCTTAAATTTGCAATTATGAACATGTTTGAAGCAAATAAAAACATTGAAAATCTCAGAAAGAAATACAAATTCTCAGGAAAGAAATAGAAGATGTAAATAAGAAGGAAATGAACACTTTAGAACTGAAAAATATATACTCAAAATAAAAATCTGAATGAATGTGACTTACAGCAGAATGAAGAGGACAATGGAAAGAACAAGTGAACTCAAAGACAAAACAAAAGAAAACAGCCAACATGAAAGAAAATAGACTTTTATAAGAAATAAGCAGAACTTCAGCAAATTGAAATTTTCAAAAGATTTAACATTTTTATCACTTAAGTATTAGAAGGATAGAAGGATAGGATGGTATTGAAAATTTCCCAACCTTGTAAAAAAGACCAAAACCTACATATTCGAGAAGCTGAGCAAACATAAACAGGATAAACAAATTCTCATCAAGATTTATCATAATTAAACTTCAGAAAACTAATGACAAAGAAAAAGTCTTGAAAGCAGTGAGAAAGAAACTTCACTTTACCCATGAAAGGGGGGGTGGGCATTCAAATAACAGTCAATTTTTAGTCAAAAATTGTGAAAACTTGAAGGAAGTGATGCAAATTTTTCAAGTGCTAAAAGAAAAAAGGCAATCTATAATTCTGTATCTAGAAAAGATACCTCATAGGATGAAAAAAACAAATACATTCTCAGATAAATTAAAAGTAGGGAATTTGTGATTGGAGGATCTACCCTAAACAAATAGCTAAAGGAGGTTTTGAAACAAACAGAAACTGATTTTTAAAAATTTGGAAAATCAGAAAAGAAGAAAGAAGAATATAGGAAAGAGCAAAGCTGTGGGTAAACACAAACTGCCAGATGAAACCACAAAAGACCCAAAATAGCCAAAGTAATCCTGAGCAAAAAGAACAGAGGTGGAGTTATCACAGATTTCAAAATATACCACAAAGCTATAATAAATTACAACAGCATAGTATTGGCATAAGAACAGACATACAGATCAATGGACACAATAGAGAGCTCAGAAATAGATCTGTAAAATTACAATCAACTGATGTTTGACAAAGATATCAAGAACACACAGTGTGCAAAGAACGGTCTCTCCAGTAAGTAGTGTTGGGATAATTAGATATCCACATGCAAAAAAAAAAAAAAAAAAAAAAAAAAAAATGATATTGGGTACTTACCTCAAACTGTATGCAAAAATTCAGCTCAAAGTGAATTGAAGACTTAAATGTTAAACCTGAAAGAGTAAAACTATGAGAAGAAAACAGAGGAGAAAACCTTCTTGTCATTGGTCTGGACAATTACTTTTTTACTATCAACCTAAAAGCACAGACAACAAAAGCATAAACCAACAAATGGGATTGCATTAAACTAAAAAGCTTATGGGAAGCAAGGAAAATGATCAACAGAGTGAAGAAACAATCTGTAGAACAGAAGAAAGAATTTGCAAACTGTACATTTGGTAAGGAGTTAATATCCAAAATACATAAGGAGCTCAAGCTATTTAATAGTGAAAAAAAATAATAACCCAACATTAAAAATTGTCAAAGAACCAAAATAGATATTTCTCAAAGGAAGACATCTAAATGGCCAGAGAATATATGAAAAAAAAAACTATGTTCAACATCACTAATCATGTGGAAAATGCAAATTAAAACCACAGCGAGCTATCACCTCTCACCTGTTGGAATGATTATTATCAAAAACAAAAGAGGGAGGTGGTTCCAAGATGGCCAAATAGGAACAACTCCAGGCTACAGCTCCCAGTGTGAGTGACACAGAAGACGGGTGATTTCTGCATTTCCAACTGAGGTACCAGGTTTATCTCACTGGGGTGTGTTGGACAGTGGGTGCAGGACAGTGGGTATAACCCCCCGAGCAAGAGCCAAAGCAGGGCGAGGCATCACCTCACCTGGGAAGCACAAGGGGTAAGGGAATTCCCTTTCCTAGCCAAGGGAAACTGTGAAAATCGGGTCACTCCCACCCTAATACTACGCTTTTCCAAGGGTCTTAGCAAATGGCACTCCAGGAGATTACATCCCGCGCCTGGCTCAGAGGGTCCCACACCCACAGGGCCTCCCACATTGCTAGCACAGGAGTCTGAGATCTAACTGCAAGGTGACAGCAAGGCTTGGGGAGGGGCGCCCACCATTGCTGAGGCTTGAGTAGGTAAACAAACCAGCCGGGAAGCTCAAACTGGCTGGAGCCCACCCCAGCTCAAGGAGGCCTGACTGACTCTGTGGACTCCACCTCTGGGCACAGGGCATAGCCAATCAAAAGGCAGCAGAAACTTCCGCAGATTTAAATGTCCCTGTCTGACAGCTTTGAAGAGAGTAGTGGTTCTCCCAGCATGGAGTTTGAGATCTGAGAACGGACAGACTGCCTCCTCAAGGGGGTCCCTGACCCATGAGTAGCCTAACTGGGAGATACCACCTGGTAGGGGCAGACTGACACCTCACATGGCTGGGTACCCCTCTGAGACAAGGCTTCCAGAGGAATGATCAGGCAGCAACATTTGCTGTTCAGCAATATTTACTCTTCCGCAGCCTCTGCTGCTGATACCCAGGCAAACAGGATCTGGAGTGGACTTTGAGCAAACTCTAACAGACTTGCAGCTGAATGTCCTGACTGTTAGAAAGAAAAGTAACAAAAAGAAAGGACATCCACACAAAACCCCCATCTGTACGTCACTATTTTCAAAGACCAAAGGTAGATAAAACCACAAAGATAGGGAAAAAACAGAGCAGAAAAGCTGAAAATTGGCTGCATGAATGTCTTCTTTTGAGAAGTGTCTGTTCATATCCTTTGCCCACTTTTTGATTGGTTGGTTGTTTTTTTCTTGTAAATTTGTTTGAGTTCTTTGTAGGTTCTGGATATTAGCCCTTTGCCAAATGAGTAGATTGCAAAAATTTTCTTCCATTCTGTACGTTGCCTGTTCACTATGATGGTAGTTTCTTTTGCTGTGCAGAGGCTCTTTAGTTTAATTAGGTCAGAAGACATTTATGCAACCAACAGACACATGAAAAACTGCTCATTGTCACTAGCCATCAGAGAAATGCAAATCAAAACCACAATGAGATACCATCTCACACCAGTTAGAATGGCAGTCATTAAAAAGTCAAGAAAAAACAGGTGCTAGAGAGGATGTGGAGAAATAGGAACACTTTTACACTGTTGGTGGGATTGTAAACTAGTTCAACCATTGTGGAAGACAGTGTGGCAATTCCTCAAGGATCTAGAACTAGAAATACTATTTGACCCAGCCATCCCATTACTGGGTATATACCCAAAGGATTATAAATCATGCAGCTGTAAAGACACATGCACACATATGTTATTGGGACACTATTACACAATAGCAAAGACTTGGAACCAACCCAAATGTCCATCAATGATAGACTGGATTAAGAAAATGTGGCACATATACACCATGGAATACTATGCAGCCATAAAAAAGGATGAGTTCATGTCCTTTGTAGGGACATGGATGCAGCTAGAAACCATCATTCTCAGCATACTATCACAAGAACAGAAAACCAAACACCACATGTCCTCACTCACAGGTAGGAATTGAACAATGAGATCACCTGGACATAGGAAGGGGAACTTCACAAACTGGAGCCTGTCATGGGATAGGGGGAGGGGGAGGGTGGAGGGATAGCATTAAGAGATATGCTTAATGTATATGACAAGTTAATGGGTGCAGCACACCAACATTGCACATGTATGCATATGTAACAAATCTGCATGTTGTGCACATGTATCCTAGAACATGAAGTATAATACATAAAATGAAATAAAATAAAATGATTAACAAAATGAAAAAAAAAAAAAGAAAGCTGAAAATTCTAAAATCAGAGCTCCTCTCTCCCTCCAAAGGAATGCAACTCCTCGCCAGCAATGGAACAAAGCTGTATGGAGAATAACATTGACGAGTTGAGAGAAGAAGGCTACAGATGATCAAACTTCTCCGAGCTAAAGGAGGAAGCTAGAACCCATTGCAAAGAAGCTAAAAACCTTGAAAAAAGATTAGACGAATGGTTAACTAGAATAACTAATGTAGAGAAGTCCTTAAATGACGTGATAGAGCTGAAAATCATGGCACAAGAGCTACACGACAAATACACAAGCTTCAGTAACCAATTCAATCAATTGGAAGAAAGGGTATCAGTGATTGAAGATCAAATGAAAGAAATGAAGTGAGAAGAGAAGTTTAGAGAAAGAAGAGTGAAAAGAAATGAAAAAAGCCTCCAAGAAATATGGGACTATGTGAAAAGACCAAATCTGCGTTGGATTGGTGTACCTGAAAGTGACGGGGAGAAGGTAACCCAATTGGAAAACACTCTGCAGGATATTATCCAGGAGAACTTCTCCAACCTAGCAAGGCAGGCCAATATTCAAATTCAGGAAATACAGAGAACGTCACAAAGATACTCCTCAAGAAGAGCAACTCCAAGACACATAATTGTCAGACTCACCAAAGTTGAAATGAAGGAAAAAATGTTAAGGGCAGCCAGAGAGAAAGGTAGGGTTACCCACAAAGTAAAGTCCAACAGACTAACAGCAGATGTCTTGGCAGAAACTCTACAAGCCAGAAGAGAGTGGGGACCAATATTCAACATTCTTAAAGAAAAGAATTTTCAACCCAGAATTTCATATCCAGCCAAACTAAGTTTCATAAGTGAAGGAGAAATAAAATCCTTTACAGACAAACAAATCCTGAGAGATTTTGTCACCACCAGGCCTGCCTTACAAGAGCTCCTGAAGGAAACACTAAACAGAGAAAGGAACAACTGGTACCAGCCACTGCAAAAACATGCCAAAATGTGAAGACCATTGATACTACGAAGAAACTGCATCAACTAATGAGCAAAATAACCAGTTAACACCATAATGACAGGATCAAATTCACACATAACAATATTAACCTTAAGTGTAAATGGGATAAAGTCTCCATTAAAAGACACAGACTGGCAAATTGGAAAAAGAATCAAGACCCATCAGCTTGCTGTATTCAGGAGACCCATCTCACATGCAGAGACACACATAGGCTCAAAATAAAGGGATGGAGGAAGATGTACCGAGCAAATGGAAAACAAAAAAAGGCTTGGGTTGCGATCCTAGTCTCTGATAAAACAGACTTTAAATCAACAAAAGATCAAAAGAGACAAAGAAGGCCATTACATAATGGTAAAGGGATCAATTCAACAAGAGGAGTTAACTATCCTAAATATATATGCACCCAATACAGGAGCACCCAGATTCATAAAGCAAGTCCTTACAGACTTACAAAGAGACTTAGACTCCCACACAATAATAATGGGAGACTTTAACACCCCACTGTCAACATTAGACAGATCAACGAGACAGAAAGTTAACAAGGATATCCAGGAATTGAACTCATCTCTGCACCAAGCGGACCTAATAGACATCTACAGAACTCTCCACCCAAATCAACAGAATATACATCCTTCACAGCACCACATCACACTTATTCCAAAATTGACCACATAGGTGGAAGTAAAGCACTCCTCAGCAAATATACAAGAATAGAAATTATAACAAACTGTCTCTCAGACCACAGTGCAATCAAACCAAAACTCAGGATTAAGAAACTCACTCAAAACCAATCAACTACATGGAAACTGAGCAACCTGCTCCTGAATGGCTACTGCATACATAACGGAATGAAGGCAGAAATAAAGATGCTATTTGAAACCAATGAGAACAAAGATACAGCATACCAGAATCTCTGGGACACATTTAAAGCAGTGTGTAGAGGGAAATTTATAGCACTAAATACCCACAAGAGAAAGCAGGAAAGATCTAAAATTGACACCCTACCATCACAATTAAAATAACTAGAGAAGCAAGAGCAAACACATTGAAAAGCTAGCAGAAGGCAAGAAATAACTAAGATCAAAGCAGAAATGAAGGAGATAGAGACACAAAAAACCCTTCAAAAAATCAGCATATCCAGGAGCTGGTTTTTTGAAAAAATCAACAAAATTGATAGACCACTAGCAAGACTAAAACAGAAGAATAGAGAGAAGAATCAAATAGATGCAATAAAAAATGATAAAGGGGATATCACCACCTACCCCACAGAAATACAAACTACCATCAGAGAATACTATAAACACCTCTAGGCAAATAAACTAGAAAACCCAGAAGAAATGAATAAATTCCTGGACACACACACTATCCCAAGACGAAACCAGGAAGAAGTTGAATCCCTGAATAGACTAATAACAGGCTCCGAAATTGAGGCAATAATCAATAGCCTACCAACCAAAAAAAGTCCAGGACCAGATGGATTCACAGCCAAATTCTACAAGAGATAGAAGGAGGAGCTGGTAGCATTCCTTCTGAAACTATTCCAATCAACAGAAAAAGAGGGAATCCTCCCTAACTCATTTTATGAGGCCAACATCATCCTGATACCAAAGCCTGGCAGAGACACAACAAAAAAAGAGAATTTTAGACCAATATCCCTGATGAACATCAATGCAAAAATCCTCAATAAAATACTGGCAAACCAAATCCAGCAGCACATCAAAAAGCGTATCCACCATGATCAAGTGGGCTTCATCCCTGGGATGCAAGGCTGGTTCAACATACGCAAATCAATAAACGTAATCCAACTTATAAACAGAAACAAAGACAAAAACCACATGATTATCTCAATAGATGCAGAAAAGGCCTTTGACAAAATTCAACAGCTCTTCATGCTAAAATCTCTCAATAAATTCGGTATTGATGGAACGTATCTCAAAATAATAAGAGCTACTTATGACAGACCCACAGCCAATATCATATGAATGGGCAAAACCTGGAAACATTCCCCTTGAAAACTGGCACAAGACAGGGATACCCTCTGTCACCACTCCTATTCAACGTAGTGTTGGAAGTTCTGGCTAGGGCAATCAGGCAGGAGAAAGTAATAAAGGATATTCAATTCGGAAAAGAGGAAGTCAAATTGTCCCTGTCTATTTAGAAAACCACCATCATCTCTGCCCAAAATCTCATGAAGCTGATAAGCAACTTCAGCAAAGTCTCAGGATACAAAACCAATATGCAAAAATCACAAGCATTCTTGTACACCAGTAACAGACAAACAGAGAGCCAAATCATGAGTGACCTCCCATTCACAATTGCTTCAAACAGAATAAAATACCTAGGAATCCATCTTACAAGGGACATGAAGGACCTCTTCAAGGAGAACTACAACCCACTGCTCAAAGAAATAAAGGAAGACACAAACAAATGGAAGAACATTCCATGCTCATGGATCGGAAGAATCAATATTGTGAAAATGGCCACACTGTCCAAGGTAATTTATAGATTCAATGCCATATCCATTAAGCTACCAATGACTTTGTTCACAGAATTGGAAAAACTACTTTAAAGTTCATATGGAACCAAAAAAGAGCCCGCATTGCCAAGACAATCCTAAGCCAAAAGAACAAAACTGGAGGCATCATGCTACCTGACTTCAAACTATACTACAAGGCTACAGTAACCAAAACAGCATGATACTGGTACCAAAACAGAGATATAGATCAATGGAACAGAACAGAGCCCTCAGAAATAATACCACACATCTACAACCATCTCATCTTTGACAAGCCTGACAAAAACAAGAAATGGGGAAAGGACTCCCTATTTAATAAATGGTGCTGGGAAAATTGGTCAGTCATATGTAGAAAGCTGAAACTGGATCCCTTCCTTACATCTTATACAAAAAATAATTGAAGATGGATTAAAGACTTAAATGTTAGACCTAAAACCATAAAAACCCTAGAGGAAACCTAGGCAATCCTATTTGGGACATAGACATGGGCAAGGACTTCATGTCTAAAACAGTGAAAGCAATGGCAACAAAAGCCAAAATTGACAAATGGGGTCTAATTGAACTAAAGGGCTTCTGCACAGCAAAAGAAACTACTGTCAGAGTGAACAGGCAACCTACAGAACGGGAGAAAATTTTTGCAATCTACTCATCTGATAAAGGGCTAATATCCAGAACCTACAAAGAACTCAAACAAATTTACAAGAAAAAAATAACTCCATCAAAAAGTGGGTGAAGGATATGAACAGAAACTTCTCAAAATAAGACATTTATGCAGCCAACAGACACATGAAAAAATGCTCATCATCACTCACCATCAGAGAAATGCAAATCAAAACCACAATGAGATACAACTCACACCAGTTAGAATGGCGATCATTAAAAAGTCAGGAAACAACAGGTGCTGGAGAGGATGTGGAGAAATAGGAACATTTTTACACTGTTGGTGGGATTGTAAACTAGTTCAACCATTGTGGAAGACAGTGTGCAATTTCTCAAGGATCTAGAACTAGAAATACCATTTGACCCAGCCATCCCATTACTGGGTATATACCCAAAGGTTTATAAATCATGCAGCTATAAAGACACATGCACACATATATTTATTGCGGCAATATTCACAATAGCAAAGACTTGGAATCAACCCAAATGTCCATCAATGATAGACTGGATTAAGAAAATGTGGCACATATACACCATGGAATACTATGCAGCCATAAAAAAGGATGAGTTTGCGTCCTTTGTAGGGACATGGATGCAGCTGGAAGCCATCATTCTTAGCAAACTACCACAAGAACAGAAAACCAAACACCGCATGTTCTCACTCATAGGTGGGAACTGAACAATGAGATCACTTGGACTCGGGAAGGGGAACATCACACACTGGGGCCTATCATGGGGAGAGGGGAGGGGGGAGAGATTGCACTGGGGAGTTATACATGATATAAATGATGAATTGATGGGTGCTGATGAGTTGATGGGTGCAGCACACCAACATGGCACAAGTATACATATGTAACAATCCTGCACGTTATGCACATGTACCCTAGAACTTAGAGTATCATAAATTTAAAAAAAAAAAAAAAGAAATCTGGAAAAAAAAAAAAAAGAAAATGTGGCACATATACACCATGGAGTACTATGCAGCCATAAAAAGGATAAGTTCATGTCCTTTGTAGGTACATGGATGTAGCTGGAAACCATCATTCTGAGCAAACTATTGAAAGAGCAGAAAACCAAACACTGCATGTTCTCACTCATAGGTGGGAATTGAACAATGAGATCACTTGAACACACGAAGGGGAACATCACACACCGAGGCCTGTTGTAAGGTGGGGGAAGTGGGGAGGTATAGGATTAGGAGATATACCTAATGTAAACGACGAGTTAATGGGTGCAGCACACCAACATGGCACATGTGTACAGAGATAACAAACCTGCACATTGTGCACATGTACCCTAGAACTTAAAGTATAATAAAAAATAAACTAAAAAAAATATATTAGCAGGAACATGGAGAAAAAGGGAATGCTTATACACTATTGGTTGGAATGTAAATTAGTAGAGCCATTACAAAAAACACTGTGAAGATTTCTCAAAAAATTAAATATAGAACTGCCTCGTGATCCAGCAATTATTCTCTGGGTATATATCCAAAGGAAATGAAATTGCTATGTTGAAGAGATATCTGCACTTCCATAGTTACTGCAACACTGTCCACAATAGCAAAGCTATAGAAATAACCTAAGTTTTCATGAATGGATCAATGTATTAATAAATGTGGTACAAGTATTTTTTTATATATAATACAAATATATACAAGTATATATAAAATACAAGTATATATATGTACAAATATATTCAAGTATATATATGTACAAATGTATACAGGTATATATAAAATATACACTTATTTATATAAAATACAAGCCTATTTGGCCATTAGAAAAATTCTTATTTGCAACAACATGGCTGAAACTGAAAGATATTATATTAATCGAAATAAACCAGGCACAGAAAGACATATACTGCATGATCTCAACTACATGTGGAATCTGAAGAGGAGATCAAATAATACAATATATTGAACTTTAAAATAAGAAAATAAAAAGAAAAAAAATAGAGAGGAGACCCAGTAGTATGCTGTGGTGGTGAATATTTAACAATAAGCTCTCCAGAGTTGGGAAACATTGATTTATAGTATTTGCCAATTTCTATGATATGCCAATTTTAAGTTACCTATGTGGAGTAGCAGCAAACACAGAATTGGGAAAAATGTGCATAATTGCCTCTTGAAATGGTGCCATTAGCTCCAGTCCACCACTGGGTAGACACTGAAAGCAATACTAACATAATGCTTTAGCAATGTACCAATATTACTAGAACTGCAACAGAATTGTTTTGCATGTGTAACATTTATTTTTCATATTTTTTATTAAAATCATTTCTATTATTTCATAGTCACTTCAAACAGAAATCCATTTGAGAAAATGGTTGATCAGTGCCTTCAACAAATGCACGTGTAACACATCTAAACTATGTCAGCCATTTGGGTTCCTGATATACTTCACAGAAGGAACATAACTGGCAAATAAGCTGACAAACATGCCTCAGGTTGGACTTCAGGTCTTGGTTTTCCTGCCAGATAATAAACTCAACCAAGGAGCTTTGAAAGAGGTACAGTTGGGGAACATGTCTGTTCTTTGTCAAAATTTGTTATAATTTTCATCACTAAATAACCAGAATAAAGCTTGGTGCTAGTATCTTTTTCAATCTGGAAGAGAAAAATTATGTTGACTGAAGTATCTCCCATTATCACCAAGATTATCATATAAACTGAAATGTAATGACTGTGTATGGATCATAAGTTATAATAATCAGAGTGTAGGTGTTATTACTGGCTACGTAATTGAACCGGGTCCATTCTCAGCTTGTAAGAGCAGCTGGGCATCATCTCCAGTTGAGAAAATAAAAGTCCTATCATAGGAATCTGCAGAATAACTACTAGACTTAGAATCACAATGCGGAAATTACAGCTTATCAAGAAGAAAGATAGAAAGACATAACCCTCTTTCTCTCTTCCCCTCCCTCTTTCTCAACACACACAAACACACGCATACACACACACAAACAAACACAAAATCATTAAAGAGATGTAGTCAGAGATCTTATGTCATAGAAATTGTTTAAATTTTTGCAGAGAGGGATATCATTTCTGAATGCAACTAATGCATTCAGAAATAACTAGTTAGGCTTTTTGAACTCAAGTAAAGAATTCAAGATAAGTATTTAGTCTTCTACATCTCTTCCAAAATAATTTTTAGACTCATTTTCTATATGAAAGTTAATGATCTGGAATTATGCTGTATTTACATGATGTATAATGCAGCCTTTTTTCTAAAATATTATTATTAATTTTCAGAACATGTGCCAGAAATGTCTCTTTCCAAATTCACATTTCTGTAATAAATCTGAAAATATTCACCCCAACATATTATAATATACTTTTAATTTCTTAAATTCTTATATTAAATTTCTAGGTTCGAATTTATCTACACTTCACTACAAGATTAATACATAGTAGTTTTTCCTTTCAGTGTTAGCTTATATATACAGAGTATGACTTTGCTTTATGCAAAAATATACTCAATATTGGATTTGTAATAATAATTTTAATTTTAATATGATCAACTTAAAGTCAATACACCTGTACTACTTGGGCTCAGAAATATAGTTTTTAAAATTTTTGATATATTTACTATTTAAATTGAATTTATTTCTAACAAGCAATATAAATGCCACAATCTTACAATGTATCTTTCTAATCCTATTATTCTACATTATCCATTATTAAAGAACATTTTTTCCTCTTGCATAGAAGACCTAGATCTTATTCCTTAGGCACTGATTGACTTCCCAGTTCATTGGCCTCTGCATCTCCAAGGGAGGAGTTCTTAGTTCATTGCAGTGGTCTGTTCCCTGAGTATAATTCTGCATCAATGTTCTCCATTGCTCTTGGCTCAGACTTCTGCGCCCTTTCATCTAAAAAGAAAATTATCATGATAAACTATGCACAGTGACAGATTTCTATCTGAGGACCAAGATGTTGGAGTAGGACAGGGATCAGTAAGCTATGAAGGACCCCTGTCACAACAGGAAACACATAGCTCACAAAGCCTAAAATATTTACATCCTGGCTCTTTACAGAAAAACATTTACTAACCCATGCAAAACACTCATTTTTTTTGTTACATAGAAAAAGTTATCAAACAGAGAAACATGGATAAATTATTTTACTGGGAGTGGGAAAAATTATTCTAATTATGATTAAGATTTCAGACAATGTAAGATAAGTGAGTAGTAATTTCGATGAAATAAAAATCAAAATGTTTTGCATGAAAAAAGATAATAAATGAGAAAAATACATTTTCAAATGATATCACTGATAAAGAGTTAATATCCCCAATATGTAGACCCCAAAAATAAAGAAGGAAAAAGACCAATACATTCTAAGCAAGAAAAACAGCAAAAGATATAAATAATTTAAGAAACATTTATTATTTCACATGAAAATTATCAACCTTGCATACAATTAAATAGTGCAAATTAAAACTGCACTAAAATATGATGTCTTACTTATCTACCCATTTGTCCCTATACCCTTCTAGGATTTTGGCTAATACTCTTGGTAGGTTCTCAGCGAACAAATACTGTGAACCACCAACCTCAAGATTACTCCAGCCCTCAACATCTTGTATTCTAGCTAAGGGCCCAGGAATTATGAAAAGGGACAAGCTACCCTGCTATCACCTCTCAACTTTCTGTCCCATACAATCCAAGAGCATAATGCTATAGGTCAAATATCGCTTATCTGAAACATTTTGGACCAAAAGTGTTTCCGATTGTGAATTTTTTTCAGACTTTGAAATAATTGCATGTACATAGTGAGATATGTTGGGGATAGCACCTAAGTCTAAACATATAATTTATCTTTTATAGACATCATATACACATAGAGTTAAAGTAATTGTATATGACAAAGTTTGTATCCACTGAACCATCAGAAAGCAAAGGTATCCCTGTCCACTGAACCATCAGAAAGCAAAGGTATCCCTATTTCAGTCACCCATGTGGACAATTTGTGATTGTTGGACATCATCATCATTTCTGACTTGTAGTTTATAAGCTACTAATAAGCAATCATTTTCCTGCACTTCTTCACACATAAGTACTATAAGTAAAAATTACAACACACTATTAGTAAAGTGAAAAATTCAGCAGCACAGCAGCAGCACCAGAACCCCTGTACCAGCTGGTAGACAACAGCCACAACCATCACCAGCAGGTTTTCAGTTCCCACCTACAGTCCTGTGTTTTAATTAAAAGGTTGCTGTATGCTGCATGTTAATTTTTTTTAGGTGATAAGAAATATCAGAAGTAGTTGAGGAAAAAGAAAGTGTGTCCCCTAAGGATAAGAAGGTATTCTATCAGATGACTTTTGAAAATGTGTCTTTTAGGGTCGTCTGCCTCATTAACAATGGTATTTGTCTTAGTAGTCTCTCTTTGATTTCATAAGCTGACATGGTTTCTTGTCCTATCATGCATACTGCTCTAGTGCTTCCTAAGCTCATCACACATTTTTAACCATGTCATCTACAGGCCTGCAGTGTTAATGACATCATCTTCATAGTTGTGTGCCTGCATTTTGACTATGACCCATCCCATGAGGTCAGGTGTGGAGTTTTCCACCTGTGGAGTCATGTCAGTGCTCAAAAAGTTTTGGTTTTTGGAGCATTTTGAATTACAGATTTTTGGATTTAGGGATGCTCAAACTGCAACTGTTTTACATCAATAAGTTTCAAGTAATTTTTTATGAAGTCATAGTAATTGGATATTATATTTCCAAAAATATATCAAGAAAAATCTTGAGGTAAAAACTTTAAAAAAATAAATTAATATAGGCATCTAAAATATAACTACCATATTCTGAATTAGGCTAAAATGGTATTTCCACATAGCAATAATTTTCTAGTGGAACATAAATTGTACACTACTGTAAATGATATATCACTAGAATCTG
Source organism: Rhinopithecus roxellana (assembly GCF_007565055.1). NCBI lineage: Eukaryota > Metazoa > Chordata > Mammalia > Primates > Cercopithecidae > Rhinopithecus > Rhinopithecus roxellana. Next base: position 97,812,536 of record NC_044550.1, read on the forward strand.
ATACATCACTAGAATCTGATACTATAAAGGTAATATCTTAAAATATGGAAAATAAAGATGAAAGTAATCCTAAGGATTATCTTCCTTTAGATTCCTTTTTTTTAATTAGAAGTCATTTTTTAATAAGAGTAGTTATGCCATCTGCATATCATCATAATTCAGTATACTTTATAAACCTATATATAACACTTTCTGTTTTAAGATTTTTTTTATTTTTTTATTATTATACTTTAAGTTCTAGGGTAGATTCCTTATTTTACTTACAGAACAGTAAAATAAGAAATAGGAAATGTGAAAAAATTATTTCTGAAAAATCCTCTTCTGTTTTATAGAAATAGTTTTTAAATGAAAGCAATATTATCCTGTTTATTTGATATTAAAAATTTTTATAGAAACAGTCACCTAGGCAACAAAACCCCATAAAAGAATAACAATTTGGGATATGTTTTTCATCTTTCTTCTTAAGAATAAGCCAAGAAAAATAGTTTTGATTTTAAGATGTTAGTGGGGTCATTGTTAGAATAATTTGATTTAGAAAATAATAACACAAATATTTAATAGAAATAAGCTTCTGAAAGAAGGTAAGATGCATTTCAAAACATTCCATCTTCGTAGATGGAAAGTCTTGGATAGCCATGATGTGAAAAAAACCAAGGCTAGAAATTTAATTCTTTAGCATGGAGGAAGATCATAAGGATACAAATATAAGCAAGATACCTACTTTTGCATGGTGATAAACACAATTCTCAATAACACATAAAATGTCATAATGAAATTACAGAATTATTTATAATTAAAATAGGATCACGGAATTTATGTTGTTTATTTTAAAAAAGAAAATGATAAATATATTATAACATATACAGAAAAGTTTAATTTACTTTCTCAGCTCAAACTAAGTCAGCAGAGATCAGGATCTTGATAACATTATTCATATGACCTTCAGATGTCTGGCTGCCTTCTAGGTTGATGGGGTAACTGGGCCACATGTTTGCAGATTATTCAGGTTAGTCTGTCTTTTTTTCACGTGGTGGTGGTCTAAGACTTTCTAGTATCATCAAGTTGACAAGTTGTAATATGCATGTACTCTACAAACCTCTGCTCATGTCCCAGTGGTAATGTATCATTGGTCAAAGCAAGTCATATGGCCAACCCAGAGCCATTATTATGTCTTTCTGGGAGATCAAAATTTGTAGTCAATTTTACAACATACAACAGCTGAGTGTTTGGCTACATATAATTATACTTCTCCTGTAAGCAAAGTAGCGCAACACAAAATAACTTAAAATAAATTCCATGCTCCTGTAAGCAACATTCCCTAACACAGGACTCTCTCATTTAATCAAATATGGCATGAGAATTGCAATTTGGATGCATAGGAGGATGCTCTTGATGTGGAGGCCTATGAGAAAGTGACCTTTTATAATATACTCAACAGGCTAGATAGGCACGGAAACACCTGATATGCATTCTTATTCAGATAGAAGAACAAAGGAAGTCACATAGTCACTGGCCATAGCAATTCCAAAGTCTTGTTGGGAGAATATTGCCAGGGCTCTCTATACTGGGGACAAGAAATATTCTATGAGTATGGCCTAGCAATAATCCCTGGAAATAGGTCCCTGTCCACTAACCTCTTTACATTCCTCAGATTATTTTCCAGTGTCATATTTTTCTGTTCCTTGGGAGTGCCTCTCTATTTAAATGTTCACCACGGCCCATGATTTAGGTTTTTGTATTGTGTTCTCTCCCCTCTGAGATATACTTCATATTTCATAAAGCGTAGACCATCTTGGTAACTGTTGCAAATTGAAGAAGGCAGTCAATTCTTTGCCACCTTTTCCACCTATTTGCTTTCTTCTGGAATTTGTGCTGGCTCTTGGGACTAGATTTGATTCATAGAGTGCAGCAGAAGAGATGTTTAACCACTGGGCATGGGCTGTAAGACATACACGGCTTCTGCTTTTTCCCACATGATACAATCCCTCTCAGAAATCAGATGCCATGTAAGAAGTCCAACTATACCGAGATAACCTGTAAGGAAGGCCAAGTTAACCATATGGAGATAGAGGCCACTGTAGGAGCAGCAAGGTGCCCGACATGCAGGGAAAGCTTTATTGGATTTTTCAGGCCACTACAGCTTCCTGCCGAATGCAATCAAATGAATGACCCCAGTTAACAGAACATAGAGCAGAAGAAACATCCAGCTAACCCAGTCCTAAATCTTGACCCACAAAATCAAGGGTTAATTCGAGTAAATTAAGTTTGAGCAATTCATTGCATAGATATAGATAACAACAAGAACAACAGCAAAAACTAGGGTAACATTCTCAAAATGCTTGCTGCTTATGAAGAGTTAGAGGCCCAGAAATTTCTTTTTAAAGAACTATATTCTTTTGTATGCCAAGATTGTGATACTTTAATTAGTACAATTCCTTAAAAGCTTTATCCCCTGTCTATGAATATGATCCAGGTGCATGTTTATTGCTTCAAGGCTAAATCTATCATTTTTTTGAAGACAGGTGGTGCTCTAAAACTTTCTCTACAAGGAATGTATCAATCTTCAGTAGGAAAAAACACACATACAATTCTGAGAAGCCCTCTTTTTAGGGTCTTAGGCACTAACTTAAATCTAATAGAAATTTTTAAAAAGGTCTTGAAATTCGTTCTGCACCCCAGACCTTGTTTTACTTTTTGTTTGGGGAGATTTTTACTGACCAAAGAGTCTGAAGATAACAAACAGATTCATTTGTAAATTTGGTGATTCTCTATTACCTCTAAATTCGCTTGCAAACTGAATAGTTTATTCTTTAGCTATTCTCTTTTTGTATCTTTTCATAGACAACTAAAATAGATCAATTGATATTTCATATATTTATTTGGCCTAGAAATCATCTTTCCAAGGTGGCTACATTTATTGGTCAATTTTATGTCTTTCCTGTTACTGTACTTGACAGTTGCATTTTTCTGCAACTACAAACACAGGTCACCAAACTGCTATAATAGTTTGTGTATTATTATTCTTTCCTCTTTCTAAATGGTTAGTATATCATTTGTATTGCTATACTAACAGTTTTCCAGACACTTTTTTCTGCCTCATCCAACGTGCTCATTCCCAAATCAGTGCTGTTTTATGTTTTTGTTATGACAGTGCCTGATTTCTAAGTACTAACTTCTTCAGCAGTCAAGAAAGCAAGAATACTATGAGCATTATAGAGATACAGTAAATAGTAAAGGAATTAACCTTGAAAAATGATGACTGAAGCTGAGGAAGTAAAGTTCTGGAAGCGGAAATCCGATAGTCACTACTGAATTCAACTGAAACACTCACAAAGGTGGACATGTCAGAGTTTGCAAGGTAATAATGCAAGAAGTCAAGCATATCCAGTTACAAAAGTGGAGCAACAGAAGGGGAATTCATGGAGATGTCTATGTGCCTTTGTAGTTTCTGCTTACAAGTTTCAAAACCCAGTATCTGGTGGTGGGTATGAGACTGCTTCATCCAGCAGGATTGACACCTGGAGCAGAGGAGAATGAAGCAAATCCACTGGGCATCTCTTTGTACATAACCATATGTGACTATGACAAGTTTGCAAGAGTGATTGTTGTTCCACTTACTCTTCTGGATCTTGCCTTAGTCTCTCTTTTGGCCAACACTAATCGACTCCAGGTGAGGAGATTCTGGGGAAAGCGTAGCCCTGTCTCAATCACGTTAAAAGCACAATCCAACACAGACTTGTGTGGCTCCATTTTTAATGTTTAGATCTCTTATCCATTCAGAATATATTTTGGGGTATGATGTGAGGTATTGGATACATTTTATATTTTGATGTAAATATGTACTAGAAAGTATTTATTTTGACCACAAATTTGAGATGCAATTGATATATTATGTATAATATGGTATATCACATATACCATATTTTCATTATTTGGGGATTATTTTATATTTTTCCATTGGCCCATCCTCTATTTATAAGTCAGTGTTACAATGTCTTAATTGTAGAATTTTATTGTTTGCTTTAATATCTAATACAATGAGCTTCTACTTTCAAACACACACACAGCTGCTCTTTGAATCAAGAATTTGTATTCATGTTACTAGATTCTTGGACAGAACTCTTCAGCACTACACACACTATCTATAATCTGACCATGAAGATCCAGGCTTGGAGCAAACTGACAAAAGAAGATCTGATCTCTGTATCTCAAACACCAACAGAGTATTTAGGATAAAAATGAAATAGCGAAAAAGAAGTAGAAATAAAATTTCAGTTATTATTTAGCTTAATGAGTGCCTGTCAATCCTAAAAGAAAAAAAAAAAAAGCAGTGATCAGATTTAAGGGGCATATATGAGACTGATGTCCCTCAGAAAATTCTAGCTCTTTTCATTTAGACTGAAATATTGAGTGACCACTTAACTCCATTGAGCATAGAAGGTGAGTTTCAGAAATAAAGTAGATGATGCTTGTGCTATTTCATTTAATAAAACTAAATCAGACTATATCAATTTGTTGGTGGCTTTTGACAACATACTAATATAGTAAAGTACAGACCACACTGAAATGAAATAAACTCATATATTACCACTAAGAAATACATATTTTCTTGGACTCTAAATATTTCTTCCCTCTGAAAGCACTGAACTAATAATGTCTTTAGTGTAAGACTAAACAAGCATGTCTACTCAGATGATTCTACCAGAATTCTCTTTCTGCTGAATGTGAGCACATCTGATTCTAGGAATAAATGTTTTAAAAAGTGATAAAGAATATGGAAAATAAACATATTTAAACCCAACACAAACTCCAAGGTTTTCCCAACTCTTCTGCAGTTTCTATACTTGCTCCCTTTTCCTGCACATATGGACCTTATTCGATCTAGTGATTAAAGCACATACATGTGACTACCATCTTGGTTTTTCATTATGATATTACTTCCTACTATTGCAGAATCTTCCCAACATGAATTTGAACCATCTTAATCTCAGAGTTGTCTTCAGAACTTTGGACATGACTTTCATGTTCCCAAATCAGATTTTCTGGAAACACTGTGAACTTTATGATTAAGCCCAATATTGGCAAGACCCCTGTTTTCCATCTAACCGTTTAAAATATGTTCTCTGCCCTCACTTTCAAAACCGTTTGAAGTATATAAAACATTCCTGAATGTTCTCTATAATATTTATGTTTCCCATTTCAAAACAACGATTTCCCAGGTTTTGTAAAATTGTTTCATTTCTTAGCTCCTCCTCAGCCTTTGTTTAATCCATATACTCTTAAATCTTTGCTTAGATCAATAAGATTCAGTACCGAATGAAAACAGTCTTCATCCTGGCCAACATAGTGAAACCCCATCTCTACTAAAAACACAAAAAATTAGCCAGGCATAGTGGCAGGCACCTGTAATCCCAGCTACTAGGGAGATTGAGGCAGGAGAATTGCTTGAACTCGGGAGGCGGAGGTTGCAGTGAGCTGAGATTGCACCATTGCACTCCAGCCAGGGTGACAGAGCGAGACACCGTCTCAGCAACAACAACAACAACAACAACAACAAAGCAGTCTTATGTTTATTTTCCAATCAAATATTTTAATGCTTCTCTGAGATATATGTACTTCAGAAAAAGTTGAAGCCATTTTTCTAAGCTTCTAATTTCCTATTTTGAGTAACCTGAGGATCTTGAACAACTGTAGTAAACCGGTTTTCTTAATTCCCTCCATTGCCTTCTTCCTTTCTTCCATGTGATCTAAGTTGTTTTTGATGGAACTGTAATAATTTATGTGATGAAAATGATTTTATGAATTTTGGACACCCTGAGGAACTTGGACATGACCAAAGTTTATCAGAAAAGTTTAGGCATGAATTCAATACTGATTTCCTAAATAAGAGAATATTAAACTGAACATTGATTCCATGTCAGGAATATTTCTCTCTATGTGGAATATGCTGACTCACTCAGTCAGATTCAATCTAACAAAGTACAGGAGGATGCTGCCTGCGTGTATAAGCATGTTGGCAACTTAGAGCTACTGTGTAAGCAGAATTATTTTGAAAGATAATTATTTTCATTGACAGCCTAAACAGGACATAGAGTCATGCCAGATAGAAAATACTGCATTTTTAAACATCTACAGCAAAAACTACATGAGAGACATCAATTGTACTTGACTCATAGTATCCTCAGGAATCTGGGTTTTGTTATCTTTGGTTTGATTTTGATCTTATATAGGGAATGAATGTTACTTGTAACTTGGGCCATTTTTGGAATCCTTGATTAAGGCAGTTCAACAAAATATGCACCAGCAATTATGTTAACATTTAACATGTTTTGATTATAACAGATTGTATAACACCAAAATGTCCTCAAGTATATTTATAGATATGTATTAACTATAGGTTCAACTGTGTGTGTGTGTGTGTGTGTGTGTATGTGTGTGTGTGTGTTCTTAGCAAGTTGAAACGTTAAATAAGTAAATAGAGAAGCAATTATTTAGTGGAATTCTAGAATATGGACCAAAGAGCTAATATTATTGCACTTAGATAATATGGATTTTTGAAAAGAATAACCTTAGAGGAATAGCCTGAATATTTTACTCCGATTTTAAGGCACATGGATGTTAAATGTAAACTAAATACTCCACACATGCACAGTCATGTCTCTGAAAAGATAAAGGAAAACATAATTAAACCACAATTCTCAAAATTGGCATACCCTTTATTTAAGCTAATGATGGTTTAATTCTAATGTAGCAAATATTAAATTAACCATTTTTTTGTGAAACAACACATTTTATCGAAGTAATAGTCATTTTATTAGTTTGCTTAGCTATTGCAAAGTTGCATATACATTAAAACCAGAATTTTAGCTCTAGAATGAGTCTAGGATACTTTCAAAAAGCTGTTCATTTCACATTGCCATTTAAATTTCCACAGCTAGATTTGAGCATTTGGTATTTTTAGAGAGCAATGATCATGTACATTGTAAAAGCTGAAAAGAGAACGTAACAATTACAATTCTAAAGTTATTTCTAACATGTCTCCTACTTTGTTATTTTTGCCCTCAGCAAGCATGACACAATGATGTACAGAGAATATCTCAGAAAATTAATATATAGCCTTCTTAAATAATTTCAGTGCATTTGGCATTTAATTTTTTATTAAATTTATTCTAAACTCATCTACTGCTTATTTTTTATCCCATTTTGTACGCATAATACTATTTTTACCCAATAGTGGTCATATTAACAGGACAGTAATATGAATAACATCATGCTAATGTCATTAAATGAGAGGAGGTATCTGTGAGCACTTGGGGACTGGGATTGAAGCAGGTCTGTAGGAGAAAATGAAGACCTTGTCCTTAGACATGTTAGGTTTTTGATGCTTAGTTAAAGTAGCGAACCAACTTCCTTTACAAAAACAAATCAATGAGGTAATCTCTAGTTCTTTTCATCCTTCATCTCTGCTGAAATGATTCCTTCTCAGTGATGTGACTTCATTACTCTGTCTTCTTTATTTTCATCATAGCAATTAACACTATCTGAAATTACATCATTTGTTTATCTACTTGTTTTTGGTTGCCTCTCACTAGAATACAGTCTCCATGAAGATAATCTATTTTGTCTTCTGCTATATTCTCGGAATCTATAATAGTATTTGAAAGATAGTAAGCATACAATAAATATTTGTTGAATAGATAATGATGAGATGAATTTCAGATGTTGAATAGATAATGAGATGAATTTCAGATGTTACTTCAGTTACCTCCGGCAATTTGTTTGCAGGACACCAAATCTAGAGTTTGCTGGTAAGTCCAATCAACTCTTTAAACAGAACATAGCTATTGCTTTAATAGTTTGTTGTTTGGGATATATATACATATCTAACATATATATGTGTGTATACATACATATCCAACATATATATGTGTGTGCTTGTATATATATGCATATATATATAGTAGAAAATGGGCCACAGATAATACATAATTTTTATTGTTTTATCACTTTGAGGTAGGTTCAATGATTAGTTCTCTGTACTCTAACAGTAACATTCAACAGTGAACAAGCACTATCAGGGGAAAGAGATACTTCTCACAGGTATTTAGTAAGTGTAATATGTCCTATTTTTGCAATGTGTAGATATTGTCTGAGAAAAGATACCTGCAAATTTTAGTTTTGCTTACTTAATAAAATAGACAATATAAAAATTGCATTTAATTTAACTCTCAATGAAAAAGAATAAATTATATGTGGCATGATGAGCTGTTAGGAAGTATTAGGCTTATAAGTGGGAATTTAACTCACTTTGACTTACCTTTCATAATCATGCCTATATGTACACAAAAAGTCTCAGATTGTTGTCCAGCTGAAAAATTACAAACGTGCTTAATCCACAGAGCAAAAACAGTAGCTCTATTACTATTTTAGTAATAGCTTAGTAGTCATGCTGTACTGTTGAAGGAAAAATGACAAGAAGGAAAAGGTTTGTACATGTTCAATACTGGCAAAACCATTCATTTTCCTTTTGTTATGGTCACAAATAGTTAATATTAAAAGAGGATATAATAAAACCATAAGAAGTACAACTTCTTAAAAATGTCTAAATAGTCCCCATTTACTCCAGGGATTTGATAGTTATCTTAAAAACAGAATAGTTTAAGCCAGTTATTTGGACTATAAACATTGTTCTTGTCTACTCCAGTTGTTCCTAGCTTTTTGGCACTCAAAATAATGTTGTCTCTCAATATCTGTAGGGGGTTGGTTTCAAAACCCCCATGATTACCAAAATCTACAGGTGCTCAAATTTCTTATATAAAATGATGTAGTATTTGCATATGACTTATCCACATTTTTCCACTTTCTTAAATAATCATTAGATTAATTTTAATATCTAATACAATGTAAATTCTATAAAAACAGTTGTTATACTATATTGTTTAAGGAACAATGATAAGGAAAAAAGACTATATATGTTTAGCAATGGCAGAACCATCCTTTTTCCATTTGTTTTCCTTTTATATTCCCAAAAAATATATAGTTTATTCTTTCTTACTAAGAGGTAAATGGAATGGGCAAACATTTTCAATCCATGGTTGGTTTAATCCATGGATGTGGAACCCCTGGATAGGGAGGGTTGACTGTATATATTTTACAAAGATATTTAACTCAAGTATAACACACACACACACTACAATATACACACATGTGCATATATTCTACTACAAGTGTTCATACACACATGTTCAGTATATAGAACCATGTATTTTTTACATATGTATAACCCTGTGTTCCACCATATTGAAAGAAGATACAGGGCAATTTTTAGCATCACAGAATCCTCCTTTAGGTTCCTACCCAACAAACACCATCATCCACATACAGTGATTACTACTAATCTTATTTCTCACATAGTAAAAATTTCATTTGCTTTGAGCTTCATATTAATATAAATGCAATAATAAAGAATATACATTAAAAAACAGGTCTATGCAGGTATAATTTACATATAGTAAATCATCCTTTAAAGGTGTACAGTCATATGAATTTCACACACAGTCATGTAATCACCACCACAGAGAGATGAGATATAAAGCATTTCACCGACCACCACAGTTCCCTCGTTTGACTTTACAGGCAATACCCCTCCCTAAAACTTAAGTTCTAAAAAACACTGGCCTGTAGTTTGCTCCTATGAGTTTGACTTTTCAAAATATATAAATGAAATCATATTTAGCCTTCGAATCACATAAGTCATTTGTGATTCATCCCAGTTGGTTGTATCAGTATTCTGTTTCTTTTTGTTATTGAATAGCATTTAATTCTATGGATGCACCAGAGTTTATCCTTTCACCATAGTTGATATACATTTGGATTCTTTCTAATTTGGGGTGATTATGAATAAAACATCTGCAGATATTCACCTACAGAATTGCATGTTGATGTATACTTTCTTTTCTCTTGAGTTAAAACCTAGAAGAGAGCTTGTTAGGTTGTACGGTAAATACATGTGTAATACATATGTATAAATTAAAGACTGTTCTCTGAAGCAATAGACCTTTTTGCATTTTGCATCAATGATGCTTGATAAAGTTGCCCTTCATCCTCACCAGTATATAATTGTATACAATTGTAGTTTCAATTTTATTTTTCCCAATGACTAGGGATGTTAAGGGGCATTTTACATCCTTTACTTCTGTCTTTATATATTACTTAATAAAGTGTCTGTTCAAATTTTTAATTTATTTTAATTGAATTGCTTGTCTTAATGAGGTGTATGTTATCAATTAAGGGTGCTATAAAAATATAACACAAACTGCTTGGCTTAAACAACAAATTATTTACTTCTCACAGTTGTCAAGGCTTGAGAATTTCAAGATCAAAGTGCTAGCAGATACAATCAATGTATGGTGAGGACTCACTTCCTGGGTTGCAGGTGGCCATCTGCTCTTTGCATCTTCATATGGTGGCAAGGAGGGAGTGGGAGAGCACATGGTGGAGGGAGGGGGAGAGTGCATCCTTATATGGTGGCAAGGAAGGAGGAGGAGGAGGAGGAGAGAGAGAGAGAGAAGCCCCTCTTATGAGGGCATTAATCTTATTCACGAAGCTCAATGCTCATGACCTATTTACTTTCCAAAGACCCCACCTCCTAATGCCATCACATTGGTTAGGGTTTTAACAAATAAATTAATTTTGGGTATACACAAACATTCAGCCCATAATTTGTGATAGTTCTTTATATATTCTGGATACAAATCCTTTCTCAGATATGCATTTTATTTTCATTTTCTTACAATTTGTTTCAAAAATGAAACTTGATCAAGTGTAATATATATTTTTTAAAGTTTGTATTGTGTTTTGGTGTGCTAAGAAAGCTTCAGTTTTTCCAAGGTCTCAATAAGTTCTGCAATGTGTTTTCTGGAAATTTTCTTATTTTAGTTTAGTTACAGTTTTAAATCAATGATATGTTTCATGTTAATATGGAACTTGACACAAAGTTTGATTTTTATTTATTTTACATGTAGATGCCCAATTTTTTAGTGACAATTTGTTTTAAAAAATCCTATCCCCATTAAATTCCTTTAGCAAATTGTTAAAAATCAGTTGAACATTTTTTTAACTCTATCTTTACTTTTTACTATTTTTTACTCACTACTCTGGGCCATTGGTCTGTGTGTCTTTCTTTTGTCTTAATTTTTTAAAGGCATTTTTGTTGATAAAATTTTGTTTTTCATTAAGCACCTCAAAATGTCAGTTAAATGACACTCCATTGTTTTCTGGCTTGCTTAATTTTGACGAGAAATTTACCATAATTCTTGTCTTTGTTTTACTATATGAGATCTATCTTTTTTCCGTCTTCAAGATTGTTTCTTTGTATTTGATTTTCAGCAATTGCACTGTGTCTAGAAATTTTTGTTATTAATGCTGTTACTGTTGTTGCACTTGTTTCTTTTGAAACAATCTGCATTTTTTCAGTTCGATGTATTTTATGTATTATTCTTTTGAAAATTATTTGTTGTTATCTCTCCAAATATTCTGCTACCTTCCCTCTTTATTTCTGGATCTTGAATTATGCATATGTTAGATTGTTTGATATTATCCCATAGCTCTTATATGTTCTGTCTTTTTTCTTTATGGTTTAAGCCTTTTTTGGGTGTGTTCTATTTTCTTATTTTTTAATTTTGGTAATTTCTATTAACATGTCTTCAATTTCATCCATTATTTTCTTAACTGTCTTAAGTTCATTTGTGAGCCCAGATAAATAATTATTTTTCATACTTTGCTACAATTTTATAATTTTCACTTGATACTTTTTTTTTTCTCTCTCTCTCTCTTTTTGAGATGGAGTCTTGCTCTGTTACCCAGGCTGGAGTGCAATGGTGTGATCTCTGCTCACTGCAACCTCCACCTCCCAGGCTCAAGTGATTCTTCTGCCTCAGCCTCCTGAGTAGCTGGGATTACAGATGTGAGCCACCACATCCAGCTAATTTTTATATTTTTAAGAGACGGGATTTTACCATGTTGGCCAGGCTGGTTTCAAACTCCTGACCTCAGAGGTTCCACCCACCTCAGCCTCCCAAAGTGCTGGAATTACAGGCATGAGCCACAGTACCAGGTCTTTTCCTTTTTTTTTTTTTTTTTTTAGATTGGGTCTCACTCTGCAACCCAAAGTGGAGTGCAGTTGCACGATCTTGGCTCACTGCAACCTCCGCCTCTGGGGCTCAAATAATTCTCATGACTCAGCCTCCCGAGTAGCTGGGACTATAGGTGTGTGTCACCGCATCCAGCTAATTTTTTATATTTTGGTAGAGACGGGGTTTTACCGTGTTACCCAGGGTGGTCTCAAACTCCTGAGCTCAGGCAATCCACCCTCCTTAGCTTCCCAAAGTGCTGGGATTACAGGTGTGAGCCACTGCGCCTGGCCAATACCTTCTTATAATTTCCTTTTATCCTCTAACATTTTCCCATCTGTTTATGATGTTGTCCTCTTTAACATATTAGTCATTGCTATTTTAAAATACTTTGTCAAATAATTTCAGCACCTTGGTTATCTCTGTGTCTTGTTATATTTATTGTTTTTATCCTCATTATTTTTAAGCCTATTTTCTGTGTGCACTTAAATTTTTTATTAAATCCTGGATATTAGGTGCAGAACAGTAGAAACTGAAGTAAATCATATTAACACCTGAAAATAGGTACATTTCTTCTCTCAGACATTCACCTTGGTGGTTTGGGTGAATCTTGTCAGGATTTTGCTGGGATGATATTTTGTTGTTGCTATGTTTAAATTCTGCCGGCAGTTAGCTGCTATTGCTTTGAATTTGAAGTGAAAACAGGGATGCTGGAATATTTTTCTTAGTGTTTTACACTCAGAGTTTTACTTCTATCTGTGTATCTTTAACATAAAGGGAGTTTCCTTGTATGCCCTTGCCCCTCCGAAAACAATATGCCTTTATTACTTGCTACTTGATGATTATTAGGCTGACGTTAGGTGGCCAACATGGTTGTTCATTGTTTTAGTCAAGTCACAGTCTTAGAGCTTGGGAATGTCATTTATTTATTGTCCCTGTCCTGTTCCCTGTGGTAGAAAAATGCTACCCTTTATCTGTGACAGATCTTGTATATGAGAGAGTTTCTTGCATCTCTCATAGTAGTAGAAGATTTTTAATGGTACTGGTATAAAGTATTGGGTCCAGACCAGGCACCATGGCTCATGCCTGTAATCCCAGCACTTTGGGAGACTGAGGCGAGTGGATCACCTGAGGTCGTGAGTTCAAGACCAACCTGACCAACATGGAAAAACCCCGTCTCTACTAAAAATACAAAATTAGCCAGGCATGCTATCACATACCTGTAATCCCAGCTACTCAGGAGGCTGAGGTAGGAGAATCACTTGAACTTGGGAGGTGTGGAGGTTGTGGTGAGCTGAGATTACGCCATTGCACTCCAGCCTGGGCAACAAGAGCAAAACTCCATCTCAAAAAAAAAAAAAAAAAAAAAAAAAAAAGATATTGGGTCCAGGATTGTTTCCTATTTTGCTTTGTTTTTGACCTGTACTTCTGCTAGCCACGATCAATCTTCTCCTATGCTCTGAGGGCGAGATGGCTTGCTGTCAGTTTCTCAGCATTTTAAGCCTTTTGCTCTGTATGAGAGAGAGTAGGGTCTAGGCAGGTGGCTGAGGTTTTTGTGCCCTTCAACCATCAGCTTCCAATTATCTATTTTACACCACCACCATACACAGAAGTTCTCTCTGGTCTCCTGTACACCTCCCAGTCTTTCTACTGAGCACCTTACAGAGTTTCATAGAAAAGAATCCATAGGTGAATGTGAAGTCTCCCTGCATGGGGGTCTTTGTTAGGATTTTTTGTTTTCATCTCTATTAATATCCTGAATGTGAGCAGATGAGCTCTTGGATCTGAGACAAATTTATTGTTAGCTCTCTTTTAGTAAATAAGTGTGCCAGTCCCTCTCTCTGTAGACATTACCCTTTGTGCAATGAGATAAAAGCAAGAGGTGAAACTCTCCTGCATTACTAGCCAAATACCCCATAGGCAAGGGGTAAAGAGCAATGGACTCTCTCAATTTACAGACAGTAAGAGACACAGGTCCCCTACTCCTCCCCAAAATAGAGAATATAATAATATAAAAACTTTTGCTCCTTAAAATTAAATGGAAAGCATCCTGAATTCTCACCCTTATTTTTGCAAGGTAAAGACATCTTTCCATGGGAGAGTTAACCCCAAGAATCTCTGGCTTTTACAACCTACAATCATATATAAAGTCTTGCTTATAGTATTTGTAATGTGAATATTAATATCTGTATAGGAAGAGAACATTCCAAGCTTCCTGGCACCTTAGGAATTCGTTTAGGAAATGGATCGAGGCTGGAATCATTTGGCTGTATCTGGAAAATAAAAGAAGTTTTATTATCCTTTTAGATCAGAGCAACACACTAGAAAAATGACTACTGATCTAATATGTGAAGAGTAAAATGTTCCCAGGGGAAGTGAAAGCAAGTATTCTCTATTTTTCTATTGTATACATTTCTTTCCTTGTCTCAGGAAAGGGGGGCTTTTTTAGGATCACTAAGATTTCCAGAGAAGTTTTATTTCTCCGCAGGCTCCCATGGGTTCCATATTGTTGCAAGTAGCCCATATCTGACCTTTAGCATTTTTTTTTCAATTTTCATTCATGTTTTCTTACCCACTGTTTGGACAACTGGTGCCTTCTATGTGGTCTGCCACAGGTACATCAGTCAACATCCACCATTTCTTATTAAAAATACCTGTCCTTCTTTAGAATTTAGGCTACTTAGATAGCTCTGTAAACCTGACTCTTTGATGGGTTCAGTCAAAGTTATTATTTTGTACTGTACCCAGATTTTCTCATTGTTAGATCTGGAAGTTACACTGCTAGCTTCCTGTATCCTAGACGAAAATGGAGCACATATTATTTATTATTTGGTGTCTAGTTTCTTTGGCTCAACCCTATGCTTTCAAAATGTGTCTATGTTGTTTTACCTTGTAGAAGTCTATTCTTTTCTACTGCTAGCAGTATTCTGCTGTATGAACATTCTATAACTTAGTTATACATTCTCCAGTTGATGAACATTTAGATAGTATCCAATTTGGGTTTACGATAAACAAAGCACTGTGAACATTTTTATGCAGATATTTTTGTAGAAGCACACTCATACATTTTGGAGTGATACTGCCTTAACTTACACAGATATATATTTAACTTTAGTAGGTAAACTAAATAGATTAAAGAAATGACTAGCAATTTGCACCACCATAGCAAACTATGAGAGTGTTTGATCCTTCACACCCTTGACAACATTGATATTATTGGTGTTTTTAACGTTAATATTACTCAGTAATAATTGTGAATATTCTCAATTTGACCTTCTGCATTGATTATAGAATTTAACACTTGGATAAAATTTTGCTCCAGTTTACAATATTTAGTCATTTTCTTCACTCCTTAAACTAATCAATATCAGGTTTGAGAGAGCACATTGAGGATATTAGTCAACCTGGTTTCTTTTAATGCTTGTTTGTTTTAAAGGTGAGGAAATGTTTGAAATAACAGAATAATACAGAAAATAAAATTTGCAGACTACCTCTGGGTTGCAACTCTTCCTTCATTACTATGGATATAATATAGGAATTATATTTATATTTATGAGTACGATTATAGTTTATGTCATCAAATAACTCTTCCCAAATGATACATACATTTTGACTTAGAGAGAGCTATTGAGAATATCCACATAAATATTCTCCAGCTCCTGTCAAATTATTTAAATCATTGATTTCACAATTCTGTCTGCATACAGTTGAAAGAAAGTCTTTCAAAAGTCAATGCATCAATATTGCACCCACATGCTTTTCCAGAAAGCAGATATAAATTGACTAGCTTTCCCTTCTTAATGGCTTTGTCATGTAACTAAACTATTAGTTTGTGCTTATGTCTGACAGTTACCTCGTTATCAGGTCAAGAGTCATGTGCTAATATTTGAATTTCGTCATATGCAATGATTTTTTATGACTTTATATTCAATGCTAAGGTACAGAGAAAGGAAAAATGCTTTTCTTTAGTTTAGAAGTTGGACAAGGGTACACAGACACACTATGTCATATTTAATAAGAGAAAAAGTCAATTAATACAGAAAAGGAGAATCAGCCTCTAAGTTGAGGTATGTTTGGGTGTTTTCTTCATATTATCAACAGCAAGCTGTTTTTCATGTCTAGGATTCACCAGACAAATGATAAATGCCTGATATTCAGTGAATTTGACATTTGGAATGAAAAAAATAGAGGTTTTGAGGCCTTATTTTAGCTCCTGGAATTGAAAGAGCGTGCATAACCATATCCATCTCCTGGATTAACCATAGCTTGTTATTAACTAACAGTGAAGGATGAAATATTAGATATGTTCTGAGGAGTCAAATAAAGTACACGACATGAAAACAAAAACCAATAAGCCATGTTAGAATACATCTCTTTTCAAGCCTCACCCCATATTCTGTCATTATAAAAAAGAATTTCCTGCTTTCCAAAGTAACAGTGCTTAATGAAGAGGATGTTTTATGTCCCATGTAAAAAGTAAACCTAGCAAACAAGAGTTACCTCTTAAGATTCTGAGTGTATGGATATCACCCTGTTCAATGAAGGGCAAAATGTGAATATATTTTGTCATCGTTTCTGCTATGTTAACAGGTAATCTTGTGCTACTGCAGGCAACGTTCAGTCTCTATTTTACAGTTTTCCCAGAGGCTTTCATAGTCTAATTAATCACTTATCCATTTAAGAGATACATGTGGTCTGTTGAGAGAGAGAGAAAATAAGTATAACATTTCTCTTTGAAATAATTAAGAAAAAAATACGGTTGAAAAATCAACACAAAATGCAGCAGACAATATAACTTTGGGTTATAACATGGTACTCAGGGTCAGTGTTTAGAATATCAATTACTATTGAACAGAAAATATTTAATACTACTGCATAATAATGATTATGATCAAGACAATGCCCAGTAACAGATGACACAGAATATATTTTCACTCTTATTCACTAGTGTGTCAGTAAAAATGTGGTAGTACAGGAAACAAAAAGACAACCTATAATTTACATACAAGTACCAACATTATGTAATTTAATTTACTAAACATAAACTAGAAAATAAGTAATCTGGGATAGATGTGTAGTAACAGTGAACTGAAGGGGATGCCTTCAGAAAGGCCATCAGTGAATGGCAGATTGTTTTAGCATAAAACAACTATTTTGTTTCTAGCTAATGGGACTGTTCTGAGTGATTGGATGGTGATGAACAAGACAGACAAATCGCTGTTTTCCTGGAGTTCATATTCTGTAACAGGGAAGATGTATAATAAATAAGCAAAAAAAAAAAATAATAATACCATATAATCAGGACAGAGACAAAGTATTTCACATCCAGCTGAGGAGTGATAAAAATGTGGATGTCGTACTGGATATCAAAAATACTTTTGGAGTTAAATTGACAGGATTTGTTACATAGATGCAAACTTACATAAACATGGACATAAAATGTGGCAGTTTGTGCATATTACATAGACATAAATATACAGACATTTTTGAGAGCTTAATTTTATGTTGTTTTTAGAAATTATTATTTCATTCCTCCCCAGGCCTAGAGAGGGAAAAAACATGTGGTATGACCTGTGTGTCTCTTTGACTCTCCTTAAGTGTTCTGAAGATTCCTTTACTTGACTTCTCAAATACATTTAATACATTATTCTAGTAAAAGCCTTGATCTTTGTGATCATAACGAATACAGAGTGGAGAGTTTTGTTTATGAAATATCATGAAAAGGAAAATATGAGCTATAACATTCTTTGATGCCCAGCGTGTTCAAATTCACAAAATTAACCACATCATAAATTCTCTGCTGATTTTCCAGCAATGCCAGAATACTTGCTTTTTAAAAAAACGAACTGGGGGAGCATATAATCATCTGAGCAGTGATCAGCATACCAACACATCTTTTCTCTCTCTCGTACTATTGATCATCTCATCATCTACCTCTGCCTCCTTTCCGTCCTTTCACTCACTCTTCTCTCCATATGTCTCTGTTCCCTTTTGTGCTTGTGTGTGTGTGTGTGTGTGTGTGTGTGTGTTTACACGTCTTTTTGGCTCCCTCCTCCATTTCTATCTCTTCTTTTACATCTCTCTCTTTATTCCTCAAAGTCTTCATGAATTTTTGTTGTCCTCTTTTCTGATTTATTTCTCCATTTCCCATCATGCTTTCCTCCAACTCCCATCTCTCACCTACTATGTCCTCCATATGTGGATCTTTGTAAATGCCCCTCTCCTAAAATGACCAATAGCCTTAGCTATATTAATTAATAAAGAACAGGTGTCTGAGCCAAGCTACAATGATATACCCCAATATACAGGTCCTAGTCTATATGCATGCATACACTCCTGTGACTATAGATTTCTGCTCAAGGTAACTGACTGGCAATCCAGGAAGGTCTGAACTGATCACAGTCTTATAGGCCATAGAATGACGACTTTGCTGTTTACTGGAGAGAAGTCCATAGTGCTCTGTCAGCACCATCATGGCATATGTTATATCATTTTAGCACTCTTATATTTTCTTCAACTCAGTCTGCTGCAGCAAACTGTCCCCATGTTGCTCAGAGTCCAGTCAGATAGTCTCATGCCTCTGATTGCACACCTCATTTATGCCATCCATTCCACGCTTACTTACTACTAAGGTTCAAGATACTGTATGACCTTCTCAGAACCCATGATACAGTCCACCTTATCAGATTAATGACATTTTCAGTTTCCAGCCATGAAATAAATAGGGTCAATGGACAGTTTTTCCTCGTGACTCACTGTGCAGTTTACGGCATGTGCGGTGAATGCTGCTGCTACTCTTGCACTGATTCAGCTTTTCCAGGAGCTGCCTTCAGAGGTCAGGGAATAAAACCTGGAAAAGTGGGGATAGTTGATATCCAATGGGGTAAACATTGACTCAAGAGAGATAAGAGATGGAAAGGAGCTGTTGAATAAATTCTCTTCCACTTCTAGTAATTATTCTGAGGTCCTATGTTTTCATAAAGTCTTGTTTGAGAAACGCTTCTTGACAAGAAATCAGCTGTACTTTATGATGATGCTTTGGCTAAATTTATTATTTGCCTTTCTTTCTTTCCTCCCATGCTGCCTTTTCTTTCACTATTACTTTTCTGGGTTTAGAAGCCCCCTAAAATGTTTGCTTCAGATTAGGTCTTCCAGGGAAATAATACTAAAATTTTTTTCCAAAGTTGCAATTACTAATCTCTATGGTGGCCATAAAACCAAGTCAGGCCACTTGAAGTTCAGTCACACTATTTTTTATTGATACATAATATTTATACATATGTAGTTGATACATGTGATTTTTTGTTATATGCATAGAAAGGGTAATGGTTCAACTCAGGGCATTTATGGTACCCATCATCTTGAGTATTTATCATTTATATGTGCTGAACACATTTCAAGTCTTTGAAAGATACAATACTTTCTTGTTTACTATAGACTCCATACTCTACTATTTAACATTACAGCATACTTCTTCTATCTAACTTTGTTTCTACCCATTATCCAACCTCTCTTAATTCCCTCCCACCTCTTTTAATTCCCTCCCAACCCACATTCTTCCCAGTCTCTGGTATGTTTTACTCTAACCTCTATATTCATGAGATGAACTTTCTTCACTCTCACATATAATAAGAATATTAAATATTTTTCTTTCTGTTTCTGGCTGATTTCACTTAACACAATAACCTCCAGTTTTACACATGCTGCTGCAAAGGACAGAATTTGGTTGTCTTATGCTAAATAGCATTCCATTGTGTATATATACCACATTTTCCTTATTCATTTATCTATTGAAGGGCACTTAGGTTCATTTTATATAGTTGCTATTATGAATAGTGCTGCAATAAACATAGAATTGCAAGTAACCTTTTGAAATACTGATTTCCTTTTATATGGATAAATAACCAGTAGTGAGATTGCTGGATCATATTGTTCTATTTTTGGTTCTTTAAAAAATCTCCATATTGTTTTCCATAGTGGCTATGCCAATTTACATTTCTATCAATAGTGTATAAGAGTTTCTTTTTCTCTGTA
This sequence comes from Rhinopithecus roxellana, assembly GCF_007565055.1. Classification (NCBI taxonomy): domain Eukaryota; kingdom Metazoa; phylum Chordata; class Mammalia; order Primates; family Cercopithecidae; genus Rhinopithecus; species Rhinopithecus roxellana. The sequence continues at coordinate 97,832,701 of NC_044550.1, forward strand.
TCCTCACCAGCATCTTTTATTTTTTGTCTTTTTAATAACTGCCATTAGAAAACAGACATTCTAAGTGGAGTAAGATGATACAGAATTGTGATTCTGGTCTGCATTTTCTTGATGATTAATACTTTTGAGCATTTTGTATATGCTTCTTGACAATTTATACATATTCTTTTGAGAAATGTGTATTTATATCCTTTGCCCATTTTTAGTGAAATTATTTGTTTTTACATTGTTGAGTTGTTCAAGTTCCTTGTATCTTCTAGATTTAGTGCCTTGTTGGATGAATCATTTTTGGTTCTAGAGAAATATTAAAATTATTTTTTTCAATTTCTGGGAAGAAAGATGTTGGTGTTTAGATAGGCATTGCATCAAATTTTTAGATTACTTTGGATAGTATTTTTCCATTCCATAAGCACGAGATGCCTTTCCATTTATTTGTGTGTTCAATTTTTTTTCATCAATATTATATAGTTTTGCTTTTGTAGAGGTCTTTTATCACTTTGATTCAATTTATTTCTCATGTTTTTGTAGCTATTGTAAATGTCTTCTTGATTTCTTTTCAGTTAGTTGATTATCTTCTTGATTTCTTTCTCAGGTAGTTCATTATTGGTGTGTAGAAATGATACTGATTTTTATATATCGGTCTTGTATGATGCAACTTCACTACGTTTATTCATCAGATTGAGAGATTTTGGTGAAGTGTTTAGGTTTTCCTAGGTAGAAGTTCATGTTGTCTCTAGAGAGGGGGTAATTTGACTTCCTCTTTTCCAATTTGGAATTCTTTTATTTCTTTTTCTTGCCTGACTGCTCTGGCTAGGACTTCCAGTACTTTCTTGACTAGGAGCAGTAGATGTTTGCAACCTTGTCTTACTCCAATTCTTAAAGGAAAGGCTTTCAACTTTTCCTCATTCAGTATAAGGTTAGCTGTGGGTTTGTCATATATGGCCTTCATTAGTTTCTTTTTATTCCTAGTTTGTTGAGCGTTTTCATCATAAAGGGACACTGAATTTCATCAAATGCTTTTTCTGTGTCTACTAAGATGACCATGTGGGTTTTGTCCTTCATTCTGTTGATGTGATATACCACAATTATTAATTTACATATGCTGAATCAACCTTGCATACCTGGTATAAATATCACTTGATGATGGCTTTTTTTGGTCTGATGTTGGACTCTGTTTACTGCTATTTTGGTGGGAATTTTTGTGTCTATGTTCATCAGGGATAATGACCTTTAGTTTTCTTTGTTGTTGCACCTTGTCTGGTTTTGGCATCATGGTAATGCTGTCCTCATAGAATGAGTATGGTGAATTGCCCTCTCTTTAATTTACTGAAATAGTTTGAGGTGAATTGGTATTAGTTGTTTTTTTGCACTTGGTAGAATTAGGAGTGAAGCCATCGAACCTGGGCTTTTCTTTGTTAGGAGATACTGTTTGAATCTCATTATTCATTATTGCTCTGGTCAAGTTTTGTATTTCTTCTTGATTCAATCTTGGTAGTTTGTATGTGTCCAGTAATTCATCCATTTCCTTTAGATTTTGCAGTTTGCTAGTGCGTAGTTATTCAAAATAGTCTCACAATCTTTTGTGTTTCTGTTGTAATGTCTCTTTGGTCAATTCTAAGTTTGTTTTTTGGGTCTTCTCTCTTTTCTTGTTAGTTAGTCTAGCTAGTGGCCTATCAATTTTGCTTATCTTTCCAAAAAAATTCATTTTATTGATGTTTTTGTTTGTTTTTGTAGTCTCCATGATATGATTTGGCTGTGTCGCCACCCATATCTCACCTCGAATTGTAATAATCCCCATGTATCAAGGGCGGGGCCAGGTGGACATAATTGAATCATGGGGGCAGTTTCTCCCATATGGTTCTTGTGGTAGTGAGTAAGTCTCATGAGATCTGATGGTTTTATAAATGGGAGTTCCCCTGCACAAGCTTACTTGCCTGCCGCCCTATATGATATGACTCTACTTCTCCTTCGCCTTCCTTCATGATTGTGAGGTCTCCCCAGCTGTATGGAACTGTGAGTCCATTAAATCTTTTTACTTTATAAATTACCCAGTCTAGGGTGTGTCTTTATTAGCAATGTGAGAACACACTAATACGCTTTACATCATTTAGTTCTGCTCTGATTTTGTTATTTCTGTCCTTCTACTAATTTTGGTTTTGGTTGAGTTTGGTTTCACATTTCTTGTTCTTGAGATACACTGTTAGATTGTTTATTTGAAATCTCTTTACTTTTTTGATGGGGGTGTTTATTCCTATAAACTTTCCTCTTAACACTGCTTTCACTGTATCTCGTAAGTTTCAGTGTGCTGTTTCGATTTTCATTTGTTTAAAAAGTTGTTCATTTCTGTTTTAATTTCTTTATTCATTCAATCTTCACTCAGGAACATACTGTTTAATTTCCATGTATTTGTACAGTTTGCAAAGTTCCTCTCAGTATTGATTTCTACTTTTATTCCATTGCTGTTCAAGAAAATACTTGATAGGATTTTGATTTTTTTAAAATTTGTTGAGACTTTTTTTGTAGCCTAAGGTATGGTCTCTCCTGGAGAATATTTCATCTGCTGATGAGAAGAAGGTATATTATGCAGTTGTAGGATGAAATGTTCTGTATATGTCTGTTGGATCCATTTGGCCTAAATCCAGTTTAAATCCAATGTTTCTTTGTTGATGTTCTTTCTAGAGGATCTATCTAATGCTGCGAGGTGTTACAGTCTCCCATATGATTTACTTTTGGTTGTGAACGGTGTCATGATTTCCTCACAGGCTTGGATATGGTTGTTAGTGGAGTCTCTGGTAAGGCTTTACTGGACTTAGGGATGCCAGGTAGGCCATTTCTCAAGCCCCACTGGTGACAGTGGTGTGCCAAATGTACCTCTCTTTGGGCCCCCAAGTAGTGTATGCAGGCTCCTGTATTAGTGGGTTCAGGGAGGTTAATTCTTAGGATCCCAGGTGGCCAGAAGTGGCCATGGTCAGCTGGATAGGTGGGCAGGTTCTTGGGCCCCTGAGCATGGGCGATGGTAGTAGCTGTGGTTGAACAACCTTCTGGGTCACAAGCAGCACTCGCTAATGATTGCTGTGGCTATGATGGGCGTGGTGAGTCAGTTCCCAGGTGCTCAGGTGGCATGTGCTATTGGTTGCCAGCAGTGGTGTTGGCAGCAACCTGAGGGATCCTATTTTCAGATCTCTGGAAGAATGATAGCTGTAGCTACGAATGGTTTGGTGAGCCAGTCTCCAGGTACTCAGGTGGCACATGTTGTTGCGTGCCAGCAATGGTGTTGGCAACAAGCTGGGTGGTCACATCTTTAGATCGCTGGGAGATGCTAGTGGTGCCAGACTGGGTAGGCTGTTCCCTACTCTCCTGGGTGGCATTCTTGGGCCTTGGTTGGGAGTTTGTGCCAAGCCAGGTAGACCCACGCTTTGGCTGCCAAGTGGTGCAAATAAGCATAGGCTGTGGTATGTAGGATAGATCAATACACAGTAATATGTATGACAGCCTGACCTCAGGGTGCCTGCAATTGTACAGGGGATCTGTTGTTTGTAGGATTGCTGTGAGAGTGAGCAGGCCCAGGTAGGCAGATGACTTCTAGGTCCTAGGGAGAAAGCACTTTGAACCTCAGCAACAGTAACCACAGCAGTGTGAAGGGAGAGCCTGTTCTCAGGGTGAATGCAGGGGCACAGGGCCCTGCTGCTAGTGAAGGTAGAGTTGCTGTCAGCCTTCACAAGCAGGCAACCCTGTGCTCTCTCTGGAGAGCACAGGCTGTGATTCCCTTTGTCCTTGGGGAAGCTACCACAGCATGATGCACCACCCTTTCCCCGGGCGTAGGACTCTGTGTGGGGTACAATGCTGGGCACCCTGCCACACTGCCTGATCTAGCTGGCATCTAGCCAGTGCAATTCTCTAGGTATATCCACATTATTTTTCAAACATGGGCTGGGGGAAGAAGAGGTTGTGAGCTAATACAGTCTCTCAGAGAAAGATGGTGATAAAGTCATAATAAATGTTCCGAATTAAACCATGAAATCAACAAATAGGGAGGGGCACAGGCATGTGATTATTTTGGTTTCTGTCTTACTAAGACTTAGTTTCTTAGCTGCACTCTCTGTTTTGTTTGCTATCCCAGATTTCCACCAACAGATCTACTATTTAGCTTAGGCTAGTTTGATTAGATATCAGACACTTGTAAACAAATGTCTTGAGCTGTAGCCAAACTCATAAGATTCCATTATGTGTCCTTCTCAACTAGTCTTTCAAAGGCCATGTTTTGACATATGTCATCCCACAGCTATTAGGTCTATTGTAGCATCACTTTCTGCCATATGAATCTCTGTTTCTCCTCATTCTGATGTCTTGGATGGCATTTATCTTTTTCTTTCTTCTAAATCTCTGGTTAAATTTTGGAAAATGAAACAAAGTTAATAGATTTGAAGGTGAGTGAGCATCAACAGCAATAAAATTCTGTTAAATTATAAGCTATTTCTAAAAAATGTGGCACCCCATACAAGGCAAAATAAAAAAATGAAAGGATAGAAAATGTATTTTGAAAGTGAATACATTTAAAATTTGATCTGAATTTGAAATTCTTCAGTTATTAGCTGCAATTGGACCCATTTCTTATCATCTCTGAGCTTCAATTTCTCCAGAATACAGTAAAGATTGAGTTACGATACTAAGGGCATTAGTTGGTTTTCACGCTACTGATAAAGACATACCCTAGACTGGGCATTTATACAGGAAAGAGGTTTAATGGACTTACAGTTCCACATGGCTGGGGAGGCGTTGCAATCACGGCATAAGGTGAAAGGCTCATCTCACATGACGGCAGACAAGAGAAGAGAGCTTGTGCAGAGAACCCCCCCTCATAAAACAATTAGCTCTCGTGAGACTTACTCACTATCATGAGAATAGCACAGAAAAAAGTCCTGCCCCCATGATTCAGTTACCTCCCACCGGGTCCCTCCCACAACACGTGGGAATTCAAGATAAGATTTGGGTGGGGACACAGACAAACTGTATCACTAAGATACTATGTAAACTGTGTAATAATTCCTGAAAGGTAATATATACGCTCAGCAATTTACAAACTTTATACTTGGGAGATTTAAGCAATCTATGCAAAATGTTGAATTGTGTCCTTTCTCATGATGCCAATGAATTAGCATATTTGCCTCGTTTTTGAGTAAATTTTGAATGTATCATCACAAAAAAGTTTGTGAGGTGACAGATATGTATTGATTGATTTACTCACTCCACGTATATGTAGATATACATCTAAATATCACATTGTACACCATAAACATATATAAGTATTCTTTGTAAATTAAAACAATATAGCATAAAAGATTTGCTCTTTGTTTCTCGAAAACGTTTTCTAATTTTATTTTATTTTATTTTATTTTATTTTATTTTATTTTATTTTATTTTATTTTACTTGGAGACAGAGTCTTACTTTGCCACCCAGGCTGGAGTACAGTGGCGTGATGAATCCCAGGTTCAAGTGATTCTCATGCCTCAGTTATCCGAGTAGCTGGGATTGCAGGCGTGCACCACCACCTCCCTCACACCTCGGCTAACTTTTATTTTCATAGAGACAGGATTTCACCATGTTGGTCAGGCTTGTCTCAAACTCCTAGCTTCAAGTGATCCACCCGCCTCAGCCTCCCAAAGTGCTTGGATTACAGGCATGAGCCATGGTGCCCAGCCACTTTTTCCTAATTTCAAATATTAAATATATATGTATTTATATATATATATATCAACTTCCCAGAAAGTTCCACTCATCCTTTATACTTTCTACTAATATCTAATCTCAATACTACTTTGTTTGTGCATTTTTTATGGTGGTTTTGCAATATTGCATGCTAACGAACAATGAAAAGCAAGCTACGTATGTGAAGTAGGTATTTTGCCATTTCCAGAACGTGAGGGCTCCCTTCTTTTCCAATATCACATCTACCAGTTTGTTTTCCACTCAGGTGTTTATGCAAAGCGCTATGCAGTTTTTCTTTTGGCTGGGTGTATCTCACTATCTGACTTGCCTCCATGACTCATTCCACAGCACTGTAGTTCTGTTTCTCTACTAAGAATTCTGTTCTATGTTTGTTGAGTCACACTGAATTTGCCAGAGGAATTTTGTTAAGAATGTTTCTATGGAGAGAAGAGTACCTCAGTTTCCTTCCCAGATATATACGGTATCTATCAAAGGCCCTGACCGGGGAGCCGCTCTAGGCTGCCCTCTGGTGGGCAGACATGGAGGTAAGGAGACGGAAAGAAGTTCGAACAATCAGACTGAACTTGTATCACGTGGGCTAGCAGAGAAGAAAATTCAGGCATTCATGAGCTTACCATAGCCAGAGCCTGGTCTATAGATTTCGCTAGGCAAAGATCTCAGAGAGCAGGCCTGAAGCCACTGGAGGAGGAGTGCTGCATCTGAAATCTCATTTGCAGCTGTTTAGGACCCTGTGATTCCCTTACCTGTGAATGGGCAGGTAAGAATAGGAAGCTTATTTGAATGAATTTTGAAGGCACTAGTAAGACAAAGAGATGATAAAAGTATCCTTTGCAATATCTACGAGCCTCACATCACTGTGAGTTGTAGAGGGGACAGAAAAAGATGTTGCTACCACCGGAACATGAAACCTAGCATCAAAGTGCAAGTACTGCAGGAGAAACGGAGCGCTTACAAGTAAACACAAGTTGTCATCAGTTGCCAGTTCAAATTCCAAAAAAATACCTACTGCCAAATATCTAGTATCCATGAAGTTAATGAAAACACTGTGATTCATATGGCATGGACTTTTGATACCAAATATTTGAAGTCTTTATTTTGGAATCGAGTGGAGAGTAAATTCCATCTGAGTGTACTTTGTAGCGATGACCACCAAGAGAATTCTGCATTCTTACCTAAACTTTTAGACCTCAGAAAGTAGTAGATAAATTATATTTGAAAATAACTAACTGCTAACTGAATTTTTAACTTGCATTTTTCAACATGAATGTAAAAATGCAAGTTAAAAAAGTATGTACCTGATACCTACCTAGATGTAGATGAAAAAAATCTGACCTCACTTAATTGTTATTATAGCCACTATTTCTGTGATCAACTGTTAATTATAACATTTAACTTAATTTTCTTTTAAGAACGTACATTATTTTTCCTTGTTTATTTCCTAACATTTACATCAAAGAAGAGAAAACAATTATAAATAGCATCAGGGACTGACCAGATATAATTTGTCTAACAACGGGACCTGGATACCTGCCTGCAGAAGAGTAGATGGAATTCTACAAATGACTTTTTCTGCAGGATCCCTTGACACACATTATGAGCCAAAGAAATAGTGTGACACCCAATCCAATGAGTATCCCTGAGCACTACTGATGTACACTTTTATGAGTATACAAATTGCACACTGATGAACAATACCTGGCATGTGGAAACCTCATTTAGACCACTGGGCACTTAGACACCTGTGTCCTGAAAGCAAAAATTACCTTGTAATTGCTACTAGAAAAGCTACCGCCTACATTTTAAGTAGAATTGATTCACCAAAGTACAAAACAGTCTCATTTCAAGTTATCTATCTGTGTACAATTTAAGAAGTTTAAATCTTAAGTGTTTTAGGACAAAATCCTCATTTTTTTTATTTCAGCAATTCTAAATGCACAGACCATGTCTTTTGCTCACTGTAAATCTAGGTAGGCATTGAGACCACTATTCAAGGTATAGTTAGCACATGGTAGTTGATGATAAAACTAGATCTTCCTGTAGCTAGGACCTGATAAAAGTTTCAGGCTCTTGATTTTTGGAATTACCAGGAGAGGTTGACTAATAAAGAACTGTAGCTCTGGGTAATTGTTAGAGCCTGGGATTGATGTTCATCAGGAAACAGTGTAAAACTTGATAACAGTTGGTTAATTTGATTTGAAGAAGTTGTTGAAACAGTGTGCGAATGTTCTTAATAGGCCCAAGGATAGAGTTAGAAATAACATTATATTGCTGTTTTTTCTCCTAATTTATTTATTTATTTATTTATTTCTATTTATTTCAGATGCAGCACTCCTCCTCCAGAGATCATAGCTAGAATATGATTTACTGCAGTAGAAGAACCTATAGTCAGACTTTGTAGAGAAAACATTCACAGTTGTATTAGTAGATATGCAGACAGGAAAAAATTAATGGAAAGATAGTTACTTCTCTGTTTCTCATTCTTAGACCTTAATACTTTCTTCCATCATTCATAACAGATTATTTCTTTTTAATTCACAGAGAATACAAAACCCATGAGACTAGAACTTTGAAAATTTGCTGCTGACACAAATCTAAAATATTTTTAAGATATTTTAATTGTGGTAAAATGCACATAAACACAACATTTGCCATCTTTCCCATTTTAAGTGTATATTTTAGTAATGTTAGTACTTTTACATTATTGAAAAAGCATCACCACCATCCACCTCCAGAATCCTTTGCATTTCAGAAAACTGAAACTCAATACCCATTGAACAGTACTCCAGCAATATGTCCATAACTCATGATGTGTCTTTCCTTATATTTCAATAGAAGACAAGTTTTTGCTCCTGTCCCAGCCAATATCTTCACCAATTCTCTGTACCTCATTTCTTCTCACCTGAACAAAGGCATATTTTCTATGACTTTTCCATTGTTTTCTACCCTACCTTCTCATTTTTAATTTTTTAAAAATTATTTTGCATTGTCAAATTCTGTCTAACTCCATGCATAATGCTACTAATTAGCTACCTCGGCCATCTAAAAATTTATTCCATCGTCCCCTTATGTATCGCTCAACATTCTTCTTTCCCCTGCGACACATTTCCTAAATAGAATTATTCACACTTCTAGTCTATTTTTTCTCAATTCCAATTAGCTTCATGCTCCACTCCTATCAAACTTACACCTCCTCATTCTATACAAACAATTTTCTTTAAGGTCAACAATATCAACCTTTTGCTAAATTCAATGGTTAGTTCTCTTTCTTCTTCCTTCACTCCTCTGTGGCAGCTGATACACATGTTTTGTAAACCACATGTTTTGTTCTCTCAAATATTTTTCTCTTTATGCGTCTGCAATGCCATACTCTTCCTGGTGCTTTATTAGATGTTTCTTCTTAATCTCATTGCTGGTTGCTTATTCCTTTCACAAACTCTTATTGTCAAAGTTCCCCAACTCTAACTCTTTTCATCAGTGATATTTTTATGCCTCAGATTACATGCCACTGAATCCCAAACCTTTATGCTCAGTTCTGACCTCTTCCCTGGGTTCCAGTTTTATATTCAACTGTGCACTCAACAACTCCACCTTGATTCCAAAATGTAACAAATTCAAAGCAGACTTGATGATTCATTCACCACTGTTCAATTACTGTTCCCTTAGTTTCCTTTATTTCCATTTATGGCACCATTAGCTACCCAGTGGCTTAGGCCATTAACTCAGAACTCATCTTGGAAACTTTCTTCCTCCTCACATTCCATATCCAATCCATCAGCAAATCCTCTGGTATCACTTCCAAAATGTGTTTTGGAACCTAGAGGTTTCCACCATTACCACTGATAAAACCCTTGTCCAATTATCTGTAGATGGTGGTGATGATTGACAACATTGTGAATTTAATTGATGTCACTGCATTGTGTACTTAAAAATAGTTAAAATGACAAATTTTATTTTATACATCTCTTTCACCCAGATGATGGCAGGGTCTTCCCAAGTTGCCTCCCGGCTTTGTTCCTGTCTTTTCTACAATGCATTTCTCCCTGTAGCAGCGAATTTAAACACTTCAAAATGTAAGTTAGATATGTCAGTCCCTGTTTCAGATATCTCAACAGTTTCTCATTGCTTTGAAAATAAAATGGAAACTTCTTACCTGTTCTACAATGCCCTACATGTTCCTATCTTGGCCTAAATGTCCTACCTCATCTTTTACAACTCACATTCCACTCACTCTGTTCTACTTGTACTAGCCTGTTTGCCAGGTCTTGAATACACCAAGCTGGTTCCATGCTTGAGGCTTTATCAGTAGCTGCTTCTGCTCCAAATATGTTTATCTCTTATCTCATGGAGTGTTTTCTTTTCAAAATCCCCTTTTAAAGATATTTAATTTTAACCTTTCTTTTTATTTTCAATACAACTTAGAACGACTTCTAAAATATTTATTTCAGTCATGTCTCTCTTGTCAATTATTTCTTTGACTCAAATATAATCTACGAAACTATAAAAATGGTTTCTTTTGAAGATGGTCCCAATGGAAATTCAATGTATTAGATGACATGGATTCATTAAACCTTCTTTATATTATCGGATACAAATGCCAGTGCCCGATAGATGTGTCTTCATATATCACTAACAGAACTGAGTACTTTTCCCAAAGTTACGTATTTTTTCCAAGCATTCTTTGTTTGTGATTTCTAAAATATGCAAGAGATATTTTTATTTTTATGACAGATGTTACCTAAGTATTAATTTTCCTTTTGGTGTTCCATCATAAAAATTATAAAACATAATTTAACTTAGTAGAATGTCTTTATATCTTATATATAAAAGATACATCTTTGTAAGACATATATAAAAGGTAATCTTTACATCTATTAGAAAACACAAAACAAAATCTGAGATAGTTTTTCTACCAGTAAAACCTAAATAATGTTTTTTCAGTCCTACCAAAAATTGTAAATTGTTTCCTTTGTTAAAGTTTATTCCTCATGCAATAAAAAGAGAATATTAAAAAGTAATATATTTTAACGATTATAAACTAGTTTAAACACAAAATAAATGGAAGATGGGAATATATATATGTGAATATATATATTTGTTTATATTATGTATAAATATAATTTGTTTGTTTGCCAGGCTGGTCTCAAACTCCTGGCCTCAAGTGATCCACCCACCTCAGCCCCTCAAAGTGCTGGAATTACAGGTGTGAGCCACTGTGCCTAGCAGTGGAAGATGAGGTATAATATATTAAAATCCCAATACACAATATAGTAGAAAATACATTAGTTACAAACTGAAAAAAAAATGGTTTTCAGAGGCAATAAATTGTACTTATTTTTGGAACGTTTATTTAGATTTGGTCATATTAAATGTAAACACTTTTTCTCATAGATAATTATTTTTTAAATACTATTTCCTTAGCTAAGAAGAATAAAAATAAACTGAAAGTAAAATATTAACCACTCTATGATCTATTTTCAAGAGAGTAATAAAGACTTTGTAATCATTAAAAATAGAAATATTGAACTCTACTGCATCTTATTAAGAAAAACACCTTTCATATGTTAAGTAGGTCTAATCCTTTGACGCTTTGGTTGGTCGTAATGTTTATATAAATTCTAGGAAATGATTTCTGCATATTTATTCACAGAGTAAAAGGTGTTATTTCTTCCTACCACCCTCCCAAGGAAAATTTAGAAAGGACAATGCAGTAACATCAACCTGAATTTTAACAGGTCTTTTTGGTAGCAAGTAGTGCACAGAATTTTCACATATAGCTGCTCCAGTTTGCTTTTCCAGATTTCTAAGAGAATTTAGAGCTTCTTTGAAACCTGCAGTATGTGACTGCTGTGTAATATCTTGATTGATTTTCTGCTTAAATTGGGCATAAGTAAAGTATGTTGAGAATCAGAAAAAGCAAGGTGGGGGAATGTGATTCTCACTGACTCCACACAAAACCCTGTGGAGTTCAGATGGTGCACCGGATTCAGGATCCTACTGGGCACACTTGGATTCATAGATTTAATTCTCCAGCCCTGACAAAAAAAAAAAAAAAAAAAAAAAAAAAAAAAAAAAAAAAAAAAAAATTCCATCTAGTGATTGCTCTTATTGACCCATGAAGAAAGACCTACATTGATTTATATATTCTGTACATGTTAGGATGTTAGGCACTAAATGTGTGGGGGCAATCAACATTTCAAGGACTCACTTTTTGTAAATTATCTAAATTAGTCTTTCATTATTGAGGGCTTAAAAGACAATAGGGACAGCAGGGCACAGTGGCCCATCCATGTAGTCCTAGGAAGTGAGACGAGAGGACCCCTTGAGCCCAGGAGCTGGAGTGTAGCCTGGGCAATGTAGTGAGACTCTGTCTCCAAACCAAAAAAAAAAAAAAAAGAAGAGAGAGAAAAGGAGAGAAATAGGTAAAGGGACAACATCAGGGAGATTTTTACCTTCTGTTTAAGAATTCTTGCCACATGTCTAGGTATAATCTGTTTGAATTGATGAATGCTTTTCAAAAAATAATGCATGGCAATTTGTTTGAAAAGTAATGTCTATTCTCATGATTGTATTGATCTTTAAAATGGCTTCAATTGGTAGAATGTGAATAAACCAGTAACTTGCTTTCCAAGTAAAGTTTGCTCTTTACAGAACGGAATGATCTTTTCCCCAATACTAATGAAACTTATTTAAACGATACATGAGCAATGAAGGCTGTTGATCAGAAGGTTCCTGCTCACTGGAGATATTATGAGGGCTGATATTTTAGACCCTGCCTAATTCATTCTGAACACTCAACCAGGCATGTCTGTCCATAAAATTGACTTAGAAAGTAGATTTGCTGAGTTAACCAATGTAATATGAAATGTTTCCTAATTGCTTATATGGTGTGTGTCTGTGTGTGGGAAGGTTAAATATGAAAAAAATCATAGTATATCTAATTACAGAGTTAAGAGGAATGATTCTTAGCATCTCTAATCACAAAGTATAATTCAATCATCATTATTGGCGGACTGCCTGCCACTCATGCTCAGCATATACTCTCAGAGTATATTTTCTCAGACTTTCATATTTATTTGCTTGTCATGATTGTTTTGATATTCAGCTGACAAACTATGCCAAATGACTGACATGAGCAAATGCCAGGGAATATCAGGAGCGAAATAAGACGACAATTGAGTATATTATCATTTTAAATGGTCTGTCTCACTCTGCTGAGGGTTGTGATTTTGTTGTGTTCCTACCTATCATGCTTGATTAACTAGATCCCGCTTTAGGTGTGTGATGTTTCAAGTTATACTCAGTCCTCTCAGTTTAGCAAAATTCAGTTTTAGTTTTTGTGATCACAAAAACATTGAACTTCACTTGCCTTTCTGTCTCTGTCTCCAGTATTAAAGAGGGCTGATGTGAATATGGCCCCTTTAATTAAAGAGGGGATATGTGAAATGAACTCTAATTTGATGAAATTTGAGAAGTTATTTTTTTCATAAACTGTGTATTAATTAGGGAAATAGCACATTTAAAGCTGTTCATAAACTGGAATTGTTTTCAAATAGCATACAGAAAATCATATTATTTTATGTCGTCAGAATAGAATGGGATTGTATTAGCATAACATTTTCAGATAACTGAAGCATAAATCATCAGGCAATGTGACTTTAAAAATAATGATTGTATATTTAGAAAAACCCGTTGTCTCAGCTCAAAATCTCCTTAAGCTGATAAGCAACTTCAGCAAAGTCTCAGGATACAAAATCAATCTGCAAAAATCACAAGTATTCCTATACACCAATAACAGACAGAGAGCTAAATCATGAGTGAACTCCCATTCACAATTGCTACAAAGAGAACAAAATACCTAGGAATCCAACTTACAAAGGGTGTGAAGAACCTCTTCAAGGAGAACTACAAACCACTGCTCAAACAAATAAAAGAGGACATAAACAAATGGAAGAACATTCCATGCTCATGGACAGGAAGAATCAATATCATGAAAATGGCCATACTGCCCACAGTAATGTATAGATTCAATGCTATCCCCATCAAGCTACCACTGACTTTCTTCGCGGAATTAGAAAAAACTACTTTAAATTTCATATGGAACCAAAAAAAAAAAAAAAAAAAAAAAAAAAAAAAAAAAAAAAAAAAAAAAAAAAAAGCCCACATAGCCAAGACCATCCCAAGCAAGAAGAACAAAGTTGGAGGCATCATGCTACCTGACTTCAAACTATACTACAAGGCTACAGTAACCAAAACAGCATGATACTGGTACGAAAACAGATATACAGACCAATGGAACAGAACAGAGGTCTCAGAAATAATACCACACCTCTACAACCATCTGATCTTTGACAAACCTGACAAAAACAAACAATGGAGAAAGGATTCCCTATTTAATAAATGATGCTGGGAATAAGGGCTAGCCATATGATGAAAGCTGAAACTGGATCCCTTCCTTACACCTTATACAAAAATTAACTCAAGATGGATTAAAGGCTTAAATATAAGATCTAAAACCATAAAAACCCTAGAAGAAAACCTAGGCAATACCATTTAGGACATAGGCATGGGCAAAGACTTCATGCCTAAAACAGCAAAAGCAATGGCAACAAAAGCCAAAATAGACAAATAGGATCTAATTAAACTAAAGAGCTTCTGCACAGCAAAAGAAACTATCAGTAGAGTGAACAGGCAACCTACAGAATGGGAGAAAATTTTTGCAATCTACTCATCTGACAAAGGACTAATATCCAGAATCTACAAAGGACTTAAACAAATTTTCCAAAAAAAACCACACAACCCCATTCAAAAAATGGACAAACGATAGGAACAGACACTTCTCAAAAGATGACATTTATGCAGTCAACAAACTTATGAAACAGTGCTCTTCATCACTGGTCATTAGAGAAATGTAAATCAAAACCACAGCAAGATTTCGTCTCACGCCAGTAAGAATGATGATCATTAAAAAGTCAGGAAACAACAGATACTGGAGAGGATGTGGAGAAATAGGAATGCTTTTACACTGTTGGTGGGAGTGTAAATTAGTTCAACCATTGTGGAAGAGACTGTGGGGATTGCTCAAGGATCTAGAACTAGAAATACCATTTGCCCCAGCAATACCATTACTGGGTATATACCTAAAGGATTATAAATCACTCTACTATAAAGACACATGCACACATATGTTTACTGCAGCACTGTTCACAGTAGCAAAGACTCCGAACCAACCCAGATGACCATCAGTGATAGACTGGATAAAGAAAATGTGGCACATATACACTGTGGAATACTATGCAGCCATAAAAAAGGTTGAGTTCATGTCCTTTGCAGGGACATGGATGAAACTGGAAACCATCATTCTCAGCAAAGTAACACAAGAAAAGAAAAACCAAACACCACATGGTCTCACTCATAACTGAGAACTGAACAATGAGAACACATGGACATAGGAAGAGGAACATCATACACTGGGGCCTGTTGGGGGATGGGAGACTAGGAGAGGGATAGCATTAGGAGAAATACCTAATGTGAATGACGAGTTGATGGGTACAGCAAACCAACATGGCACATGTGTACCTATGTAACAAACCTGCACGTTCTGCACATGTACCCCAGAACTTAAAGTATAATGATAAAAAATAAAAAAATAAAAAAATATTTAGCTCTTGTGTTGTGTTTTTCAGCTCCATTAGGCAGAAATAAGACTGCACATTTGCAAGCATCTGATATTCAACAAACCTGACAAAAGCAAGCAATGGGGAAAGGATTTCCTGTTCAATAAATGGTGCTGGGAGGCCTGGCTAGCCGTTTGCAGAAAATTGAAACTTCCTTAAGCCTTATGCAAAAATTAACTCAGGATTAATTAAAAACTTAAGTGTAAAACCCCAGTTTATAAAAACCCTAGAAAAAAATATAGGCAATCCCTTTCAGGACATATGCACGGGCAAAGATTTTATGATGAAAACAGCAAATGCAATCGCAACAAAAGCAAAAATTGACAAAAGGGATCTAATTAAACCAAAAGCTTCTGCACAGCAAAAGACACTATCAACAGAGTGAAGAGACAGCCTATGGAATGGGAGAAAATTTTTGCAATCTATCCATCTGACAATGGTCTAATATCCAGAATTCACAAGGAACTTCAACAAATTTACAAGAAAAAAAAACCTCATTAAAAGGTGAGCAAAGGACATGAACAGACACTTCTCAAAAGAAGACATTTTTTTTGTGGCCAACAAACATATGAAACAAAGCTCAACATCACGGATCATTACAGAAATGCAAATCAAAACCACAATGAGATACCATCTCCTAACAGTCAGATGGCAATTATTAAGAAGTCAAGAAACATCAGATGCTGGCAAGGCTATGGAGAAATAGGAATACTTTTACACTGTTGGTGGGGATGTAAATTAATTCAACCATGTGGAAGACAGTGTGGCAATTCCTCAAAGACCTAGAACTAGAAATACCACTAGACCCAGGAAACCCATTACTAAGTATATACCTAAAGGAATAGAAATCATTATATCGTAAAGACACAGGCATGCATATGTTCATGACAGCACTATTCACGATAGCAATGACATGGAATAAGCCCAAAAGTCCATAAATGATAGGCTGAATAAAGAAAATGTGGTACATATACTCCATAGAATATTATGCAGTCATGAAAAGGAATGAGACAATGTCTTTGCAGGAACATGGATAGAACTGGAAGCCATTATCCTCAGCAAAGTAACACAAGAACAGAAAACCGAACACCTCATGTTCTCACTTCTCATTGGAGGTGAACAATGAAAACACAGGGATGCAGGGAGGGTAACAACATGCAATGGGGCTTGTCGGGGGTAGGTGTGGGAAGAGGGAGAGGATCAGAAAAAAATAGTTAATTCATGCTGGACTTGATACCTAAGTGATGTATTGATAGGTGCAGCAAACCACCATGGCACACCTTTACCTATGTAACAAACCTGCACATCCTGCACATGTATCCCAAACTTAAAGTAAAACAAATAATAATTTTAAAAAAGGTCTAAAAATGTCTATTCCTTTATTGTTAAACTACAAAAACAAAATCTAATTTTGACAAACTCTTGAGACCTTAAAATGTTTACTTTTTTAATTTGAGCTGTTAAATTTTACATCTACTTTAATTTGACTTTTAGTCTTTTCTGTTATGGTACCTGAGGTTTTCTATTTTGCCCTCCCTAAACTGATATGTAACTTCTAGAATAAACTAAAAGGAAATATGTATTTGCATGATACAGAAAATTAAGCCCTAGTGATAAAACAAATACAGGTGTGTGTGTGTGTGTGTGTGTCTGTGTGTGTGTCTGTGTGTGTGTGTGTGTGTGTGTGTGTGTGTGTGTGTGTGTGTTTGGGGGCCTTTGGATAGCTATTTCTGATCGTGCCTCTGCTGACTTTTGGGTCTTTTGGCTGTGTTTGAAAGGTAGTGTTTGCCTTAAGGCATAGTTCCTAATAAGTGGGATATTATTATTACAAAGTTTGCTTTTTATTCCTCAAATAATTTCCTAAATAAGAAACAAGCGACAGTAAAGATACACAATAGTTCTCATCAGGTTTAGATACCAGTGTGGCAAATCAAAATATTGCCTGCAGCAATAGCAAGGATATTCCCTCTCTTTGCATTTAAAATTCATGAAGTGACAGAAAAATTAAATAGCACCATAAATCAAATAATATATAAACATAGTTTAAACCCACACTCTGTCTGACTTTATGAGTCTTTTAAAGTTTAAGTGATTTTATAATAGCTGATTTTTGGCAAAGTTATTTCAAGGTGGCAGTTTAATATATAACTTGGAAAAAAAAGTGAAAAACTGAATCTATAGGAGTTTGGGGAGACTAAAGATCAGTGCAGACTCAAGTTATTTAAACATGGTTGGTGTTTCAAATATATATGTACATGACAGTCACATAGGCACTTGTTTAAAATGCAGATTCTTTTATAACTCAATAGGTCTTAGACTCTGGAATGTAAACTTTAATGGCTACTCCAGGCATTTCTAATGTAGGCTATTCTTAGACTACACTTTTAAAAATTTGGTTAAGCTACTTACTTTAGAAATGTAGTCCACTTATTGGTGGCACCAGCTTTTGGAAATTCAGAATCTCAGGCTCAACACCAGAGTCTGTAAAATCTTCACCTGATTGATAAGCATAGTAAAGCACTGGTTGTAGCCTATTACTTATGAAGTCAAATAACTTTGTAAGTAATTTTTAAAGTAACTTTGAAATCTATATTAAGGGCACAAAATACATTTAGATCCAGGAAGTGAAGAACTTTACATTAATCATAGGGACATGCTGTGATTTTAGTTGTTTGTGTCATTACAAATACTGGAAGAAAAGCCAAACACAAATCCTACTGTTGGTATATCTCCTCAGGGAAATGTTTAAGATGTGAGTTCTGGCAACGGAAACTTTCACTCTTTGAGTGGAAATATTGATGTCTCAATAGTGTTTGTATGGCCATGTGTGGTGGCTCACGCCTGTAATCCCAGTACTTTGGGAGGCTGAGGTGGGTGGATCACCTGAGGTCAGGAGTTTGAGACCAGCCTGGCCAACATGGCGAAACCCCATGTCTACTAAAAACAACAATTTTAGCCAGGCGTGGTGGTGGGTGCCTGTAATCCCAGCTACTCGGGAGGCTGAGGCAGGAGAATTGCTTGAACCCAGGAGCCAGGGGTTGCAGTGAGCCTAGATGGTGCCACTGCACTCCCGCATGGGTGACAGAGCAAGACTCTGTCCCTCGCCCCCCCCAAAAAATAGTGTTTGTAACTTATTCCCTTTGAAGCAATTATTATGGCTCTCATATATGGGAAAGGATATTACTTAACGCAGGTAACTGCACTTTGCTTTCCTTTTAAAAGATGGTAGTTGTTTAATTTTTTAATTAGTATGCTTTATTTTTTAAGAGTGACTCTAGTGTTACAACAACATTGAGTGGAAAATGCTAAGAGTTTCTGGGTATGCCCTCTCCCTACACATGCACAAGCTCCTGCACTATCAAGACGTCATGCACAGTGGTATATTTGTTGCAGTCAATGAAAATCCATTGACACATCATCATCCAGAGATCATAATTTTCATTAGGGTTCACTTTTGGTGTTGCACATTATACGGGTTTTGAAAATGTATAATGACATGTATGCATCATGGTGGTAACATACAAGATAGTTTCAATGTCCAAAATATAATCCGTATTCTGCCTACTCATCCTTCTTTCCCTGCTAACTCCTGGCAACCACTGATACTTGCACAGTCTCCATTGTTTTGCCTTTTCCTGGATGTCATATTGGGAAGCAAACAGTATGTAGCTTTTGCAGAATGGCTTCTTCCACTTAGTAATATGAATTATAGTTTCCTCCAAGTCTTTTCATGTCTTGATAGCTCATCTCTTTTCAGCACTAAATAATATTCCGTTGTCTGGGTGTACTAGTTTATTTATCTGTTCACCTACCAAAGGATAACTTGGTTGCCTTTAAGTATTAACAATTATAATGAATGCTACTATAAATATCTATGTGCAGCTATTTTTTGTGTGTGGGTACAGTTTTCACTTATTAATTTGAGTAAATATCTAAGAGTATAATTTCTGGATCATATTGTAAGTGTACGTTTAGTTTTGTAAGTAATTGCCAAAGTGTCTTATAAAGTGGTTGTACCAATTTCCATTCCCATGGGCAATAAATAAGAATTTCTATTGCTCCACATCCTCACTAGAATTTGGAGTTATCATTGTTTTAAATTTTGACCATTCTAACAAGGTTGTAGCAGTAACTCACTGTTGTTTTAATTTGCTATTCCATAAAGACATTTATACATTGTTGGATTCAACTTACTAATATTTTGTTGAGAATTTCTGCAACTATATTTATGGAAGATGTTAGGGCATAGTTCGTTTTTCTTAAAATATACTTGTCTACTTTTGGTACAAAAGTAATGATGGCCTCAGAGAATGACTTAGAAAAAGTTATTAGTACCTGTATCTTCTGAAAGAGATTGTAGAGAATCAGTAGAATGTATTCCTTAAATATTTGGTAGAATTCACCAGTAAGCCCATCTGGGCTTGGTGCTTTCTTTTTTGGAAGGTTGTTGAGTTTTGATTCAATTTCTTTAATAGATATAGACCTATTCAGATTGTCTACTTCTTGTGTGAGTTTTGGGAGAGTGTATTTCAAGGAATTGGTTCATTTGATTCAAATTATCAAATTTGTAAGCATAATGTTGTTCATAAGAGTCTTTCATTGTTGTTTTAAAGTCCATGGTATTTCAAAGATTTCCTTTATCTTATTTATGATAATAGTAATTTGTGTCTTCTCTCTTTTTTTTCTTGGTTAGCCTAGCTAGAGGCTACATGAGTTTATTCACCTTTTCAAAGATCCAGCTTTTAGTTCTTGATTTGCTCTATTTATTTCCTTGTTTCATTTTCACTTATTTATGCCGTATTTTTTTTTATTTCTCTTCTTTTGCTGACTTTGAATTTACTTTCTCTTCTTTCTCAAGTTTTCTAATGTGCAAGCTCAGATTGTTGATTTTCAGATCTTTTTTCTTTTGTAGTGTATTCTTTTGCTGCATCCCACACATTTTGATGTTGTATTTTCATTTTCATGATTTCAAAATATTTAAAAATTGTTCCTGAAATTTCTTCTTTAACTTATGTGTTATTTAGAAGTCTGTTGTTTAATCCTCAAGTGTTTAGGGGGATTTTCCAGCTCTCTTTCAGTTATTAATTTTTAACTTAATTCCACTGTGGTTTAAGAGCAGATGTTGTATGATTTTTATACTTTTAAATTTGTTAAAGTCTGTTTCATGGCCCAGAATGTGCTCTATTTTAGCGAATGTTATGTGCGAGCTTGAAAAAAAATTATAATCTGCTACTGTTGGATAAAGTAGTTGTCAGTTATATCCAGCTGAATGATGAGCTCAACTGTGTTCTCACTGATTTTCTGTTTGCTGGCTCTGTGCATTTCTGATAGAGGAGTGTTAACGTCTCCAACTATAACAGTGAATTTTTCTATTTATCATGCACCTCTATCTGTTTTACCTCATATATTTTGACACTCTCTTTTCAGGCACATATACATATGAATATATCTATCTCCATCCCTTTCCTTTTAATGTATATGTAGCTTTATATTTAAAGTGAATTGCTTCTACTCAACATATAGTTGAGTCTTGCTGTTTTGATCCATTCAGACAGTCTCTAAGTGGTATATTCAGGTCATTAATGTTTAAAATGATTATTGATATAGTTTGATTTTTTTTTTTTTTTTTTTTTGAGACAGAATCTTGCTCTGTCGCCCAGGCTGGAGTGCAGTGGTGCGATCTCCACTCACTGCAAGCTCCGCTTCCCGGGTTCACACCATTCTCCTGCCTCAGCCTCCCTTGTAGCTGGGACTACAGGCGCCCGCCACTGTGCCCGGCTAATTTTTTTAAATGTATTTTTAGTAAAGACGAAATTTCACCATGTTAGCCAGAATGGTCTCGATCTCCTGACCTCATGATCCACCCATCTCAGCCTCCCAAAGTGCTGGGATTACAGGCATGAGCCACCGCGCCCAAGTATAGTTTGATTATTGTCTACCATATTTGTTAGTTTTCTATTTGGTGTCACTGCTCTTTGTTTACATTTTTTGCCCAGTTTCTCTGCCTTTTGTGATCTTAATTGACAATTTTATATGATTGTATTTTTTCTCCTTTCTAAGCATAACAATTACAATTCCTTTTTCATGGTATCCCTAGAGCTTGCAGTATATATTTGCAACTAACCCAAGTCTACTTTCAAATAATGCTCTATGGCTTCATGGGTAGTAAAATAAATTAATATTAGAAAAAAATTCTAATTACTTTCCCCACATCCCTTGTATCATGATTGTCATATATTTCACTCAGTTATTTATATACATATAAATATATTACATATTATATATAAAACATTTATGTATATATATTTGTATGTATGTATTTAAGCCCACATAATTGAATATATTATTGCTATTTACTGTCTTAACAATTATTTATTAGATCTAACAAGATTAAGGAAATTATGTTTTAATTTTACCTTCACTTTTTTCCTTCTCTAATGCTCTTCCTTTCTTTATGTAGACTCAAGTTTTTGATCTATATCATTTTCCTTCTCTCTGAGAAAGCTTTTTTCTGCTTAAATTGTTATTTTTTTATTAATAATATTTTCAATTGACAAACGATAATCAGAAATATTTAAGAGTTACAATGTGATGTTTTGATATACATAAACAGTGTGGAATGATTAAATCAGCTAATTATCCATCATCTCTCTTATCTATCCTTTTTTTGTGGTGAGATATTTGAAATTTACTCTTAGCTATTTTGAAATATATAATACATTATTATTAAGCATAGTCAACCTTACTGTGCAATAGTTCTCAAAACCAATTTCTCCTGTGTAACTAAAACTTTTTCCCCCTGGAAAATATCTCTTCATTTCCTCCTCCTTCTCCAGTCTCTGGGAACCACCATTCTACTCAATACTTCCATGAGTTCAACTTTTTTATTTGCCTTTCTCTGCATGGCTTATTTCACTTAACTCAAGGCCTTCCAGCTCTATCAAAGAACTTGTTTTAACATTTTTCTAAAGCAAGTCTACTGCCAACAAACTCTGTTTTTTAAAAAATTTTTGTTCAATGAAGTCTTTAGTTTTCCTTTGCTTTTGAAGGATAATTTTGCTGGGTACAGAATTTTAGATTGGTGGTGTCTCTATCTTAAAGATTAAATTATTGAACTCCACTCTCTTCTTACTGGCATGGTTTCTGATAGGTCAAATATAATCTTACCTTAACTCTGCTACACACAAGATGTTTCTTTTCTCTGTCTTCTTTCCATATGTTTTATTTGTCATTACCTTTCTGAAGTTTTAATATGATATACCTAGGTATAGGTTTTTTCAGTTTTCTTCTTATCATTTATGCTGATTTATACTCTCTGAGCTCCTGGATTTGTTGTTTGTTGTTTGGCATTAATTTGAGAAAATCCTCAGTCATTACTGCTTCAAATATCTCTCCCATTTTGCATAGGTTAGAGCTTTTGTAGTTGTACCACAGTTCATAGATAATCTGGTTTTATTTATTCAGTGTTTTTTTTTTTTTTTTTCTGTGACTTTTAGTCTTGGAAGTTTCTCTTGTCATATCCTGAAGTCAGGTATTCTTTCTTAAGCATGTCCACTCTACTAATGAGTCCATCAAAGGCAATGTTTATCTTTATAGTGTTTTTGATATCTAGCATTTCTTTTTTAGTTTTTCTTAGAATTTCCATCTTTGTTTATATTATTATTTTCTGTATGTTTTCATTTTATCCATTAAATCCCCCAGCATACTATTCATAGTTGATTTAAATTCCTGGTCATTAAATTGAATATGCCTGCTTTATCTGAATATTCTAATGCTTGTTCAGTCTCTTCACACTATGCTTTTTGTCTCTTTGTAATTCTTGCGTGAAAAGTAGACATAATGTACTGGATAAAATAAGGTGCAGAAAATAGGCCTGTATAGTTTGTTTTCATGCTGCTGATAAAGACATACCCAAGAATGGGAATAAGAAGAGGTTTAATTGGACTTACAGTTCCACATGGCTGGAAGGCCTCAGATTCATGGCAGGAAGCAAAAGGCACTTCTTACCTGTCTATGGCAAGAGAAAATGAGAGAAAAGCAAAAGTGGAAAACTCTTTTAAACCCACTGACTCTCCTGAGACTTATTCACTATCACAACAATAGCATGGGAAAGATCAGGCCCCACGATTCAATTACCTCTCCCTGGTCCCTCCTGCAACACATGGCAATTCTGGGAGACACAATTCAAGTTGAGATTTGGGTGGGGACACAGTCAAACCATACCAAGGCCTTTAGAAATGAAGTGGTGAGGTGTGGGCAGAGGAAAGTATTCTATAGTCCTGTGATTTGATCTCTGGGCACATGATATCATTTTTGGCCTTTTTTTTTTTTTTTTTGAGATGAAGTTTTACTCTTGTTGCCCAGGCTGGAGTGCAATAGCGCAATCTTGGCCAATCACCATAACCTACACCTCCTGGGTTCAAGCAATTCTCCTGACTCAGTCTCCCAAGTATATGGGATTACAGGCATGCACCACCACGCCCCGCTACTTTTGTATTTTTTGTAGAGATAGGATTTCTCCACATTGGTCAGGCTGGTCTCGAACTCCCAACCTCAGGTGATCTGTCTGTCTCGGCCTGCAAAAATGCTGGGATTACAGGCATGAGCCCCCATGCCTGGCCTAATTTTTGGCTTTTAAGAGACATTAAAACAAAATATTCTTTCATGATGTATATTTTGGTATTACTGGTAATTTTATTTTTGAAAATGGTAAGAAAACCTTAAATTAAAATTTTAATTTCACCAAAGCGCCTATTATTATATACTTCAGTCTAATAATTTACTTATCACTCACTAATGCCTGATGCTCAAAAACAAGTCTCTGAAATAAAAGCAAAATATATGGTAAATGTGGATAAAATATTTTCACAAAAATGTATTTTTCCTAATAAAAATAAGGAATGAATAAAACAGAAGCAAATTTTATTTAAGTTGCTTTTAGGAACACTTTGATTTCTTCCAAATCCTGAAAAAGCAATTAAT
The DNA here is from genome assembly GCF_007565055.1 of Rhinopithecus roxellana. Taxonomy (NCBI): domain Eukaryota; kingdom Metazoa; phylum Chordata; class Mammalia; order Primates; family Cercopithecidae; genus Rhinopithecus; species Rhinopithecus roxellana. The sequence goes on from NC_044550.1 coordinate 97,857,085, forward strand.
TTTACAACTGGATTTTTAATAGCAAGTTTATATTGAGATGTGAATTAATTGTTGTGTATGGCTTCTTATCAGGTTCAAAAATACCTCAAAATTGTAAGGATCTATCATTCAGTATCATAAAGACAAAGAACAGACAATAAATATTCTATAAAGTTGAGCACTTCTATAGCTATATTTCAACACACAGACTAGGAGACATAATACATTATTTTATTTCAACACACAGACTAGGAGACATAATACATTATTTTTTCTGTATTTTAATCTAATGTCTGGTAAAGAAAATAAAGTCTACAAATCTAGTATTGTACTAATAATTAGGATTCAAAATAAGTGAAAAATATATATGTATTTTTATAGAATAATATTTTTTCAATTATGCAAACAATATATATTTATTATAAACATTTGGAAAATTGTCCATGTATAAGGAAGAAAATGATTTTTATCTATAAAAGTTATTCCACTATGATAGAGGAGAAGTTCTATGCTCATGGATAACTACGAATTCTTTTTTCTTGATGGGGTGTAGGGGGGCTGTGTGTTGTGGGAGGTGAACTTATGATTCACCCAGCCTTTGAAAGCAGAATAGGAACAACTCATTAGAAGGTCATATAAAAGACCTTCAGAAGAGGAAAGTATCCTCAGGATATTATTTTGCTTTCAGGCAGAAATCCTGGCTACGATTTGCCTACATGGAGTATTGATTACATAGCAAACCTTGGGGCAATATTCTTTGTCTAATTCATGCACCTTCACTTAACCAACGAGAAAAGATTGAGAACTTAAGTATATTTTTCTGAGATTATAAACCTGCAAATAGCACATACAACATGTAAATGAAGGTTGCTATGATTCCAAAGATGATCATTCAAAAAAGACACTATTTCCTTCACGTGTCAGGACATTAAAAATTATCATATACTTACACGTCTCTGTCCCTCCTGAGATCTCTACTAAACTATTGAGAAAAAAAAAAAAAAAAAAACCCTTAGAAACAAAATCTTGGAGATGAAATATAATTTATTTAAATATCTTACTAATAGTTTTGGGTAACTGAATGGGAGGAAGGCTACCAATTGGTAGTTAAACTGTACTGTATATTTTTAAAATAATAACAATTAAAAGCAACATGAAGATGGAGAAGTGAGGAGTTTAGATAAGGAAAAGCAACATAGAAGAAGGTTGAGGTTCTAATGGTTGAAAGGATCAAAGAGCTTTCTAAGAGTAGACATGTTGAATCATTTATTTTTCATAAGTGAATTCATATCTCTGTATTGCTTGAGCTCTGAAAACTGATCTGGGCCACTCTAGCCCCTCTCCATCTGGAGTCATAGCTGATTTTGTTCAAAATAACTAATGTATTTATAACTAGACTTTCTGGGAGGAGAAGGGAGAAGTGTAGGAGTCTGAATTTCTGAATGACCTCTTTAACCACCCCCACCATCACCAAACTAGATTAGAATACAATATGAATAGGAAACAATTGTTAGCTGGGCTAAGCCACTGATTGTTTAGAGTTGTGTGTTAGAGCAGTTAGCTTATCTAATTCTGCTGTTCAGTATTCATCTAAAACACAAAAATGTTCTAAATAGAATTATTCATTTCTATATCCCAAATTTACTGTCTCTGAATGTTCCCATCTTATTAAATAGTACTATCAATCATCCAGGTTTCCCAGCCTTAAAGCTGAAATCATTTTTTACTCTTTTCTATTATTCATATGTTACATACAGTCTGTGAACAAATCCTTCCCAAAATGATTTCAATTCTGACTATTTCTTACTACTTCCACTTTTAGTTTATTCTACCACTGACTCTTGCCTGGTTGTTCATAATAGCTTACTAATCCTTCTCCCTGTTTCACTTCCTGCGCCCCTATAGTCTATTCTCAACAGCAACTAGAACAATGAGTTTTAAATATATATGTGATTACATCAGTCCGGCACATGGCTGTAATCCCAGCACTTTGGGATTACTTGAGGCTGGATCACTTGAGGTCAGAAGTTCAAGACTGAAGTGGCCAACATAGCAAAACCCCATCTCTACTAAAAATACAAAATTAGCCGTGTGTGGTGCCAGGTGCCTGTAGTCCCAGCTACTTGGGAGGCTGAGGCAGTGGAATCCCTTGAACTCAGGAGGCAGAGGTTGTGATGAGCTGAGATTGTGCCACTGTACTCCAGCCTGGGCAACAGAGCAAGACTCTGTCAAAAAACAAAACAAAACAAGCAAATAAAACCTTCCAAAGACTCCCTAACACAGAATAAAGTTCTGAATCCTAGAAGTCTCTGCATGACCTGACCTTTTGCCACCTCTCTCCCTATGACTCTTCTTCTTGCTCAGATATGCTACATTTGTTACAGGGCCTTCCTTGCTTTCCTGGAACATTCTGTCTGAAACACTTTCTGTTACCCATATGGTTTCTTTCTTCATAACATTTGGATCACTGCTCAATGGGTACTTTCTCAAAATGATCTTTTCTTACTCCCACTAAGAGAGGAATAATTTATCTCCCCCTTACTCTACCTTGTTTGTTCTTTACTGCTTATATCATTATTTGCTATTATATTGTGTTTCTACTTAATGCCATTAAAATATGATAAGTTTCCTGTTCAATATCCCTAGTGATCGTAAGAACAGGCATTTATTTGTTGAGTGAGGGAATAAGGTGGCAAATTAAATCAATCTCCTCCCATAAGTAAAAAAATCTTACTCTTCAATTAATCCTGCAACTTTTATGGAGGGCATCTGCACATGCAAAGCAGTGGGAGATTTGAGAAATCCTGAGATTTATTAGAGAGCTTCTCTAACCACAAATAATTCAAAATCTAACTGGGCAATATGACAATATTTACATTCTGTTAAGAATTAAATATGTATATAGGTCAAGAAGAAAAATAATTTGTACATTGAGGCAGTAAATGATTAACTGTTTTAATTGTTCCATTAAATATGCACTATATAATTGCCATAATAGTTTAAGGGAGGAACAAAGTATTTCAATTTGAGGTGTTAAAGGAATATTTTATAGTGAAATTGTAACTGGAAAAAAAAAAAAAAAACCTGAGAATGAGAAATATTTACACAAAACAAACTCCAAGCATTTTTTTTCCCCAACTACTTTACTGAAATTAACAAAACTCTAAGTTAAGCTGTACTGGGGGAAACCACCCCTAATATTTCAACATAGCCTCTTTCTATTTTCCATAAATGTTGGCTGGCTGAGAAATAAAGAGAGACAGTACAAAGAGAGGAATTTTACAGCTGGACCTCCAGGGGTGACATCACATATCAGTCGGACTGTGATGCCTGCCTGAGTCTCAGACCAGCAAGTTTTTATTAAGGGTTTCAAAAGGGGAGGGGGTGTAAGAACAGGGAGTAGGTACAAAGATCACATGCTTCAAAGGGCAAAAAGCAGAACTACTAATAAGGGTCTAACAAAGATCACATGCTTTTGAGGGAACAGGACAAAGGGCAAAAGCAGAACCACTGATAAGAGTTCAACAAAGATCACAAGGCAAAGGGCAAAAGCAGAACCACTGATAAGGGTCTATGTTCAGCAGTGCACATATTGTCTTGATAAATATCTTAAACAACAGAAAACAGGGTTTGAGAGCAGAGAACTGGTCTGACCACAAATTTACTAGGGTGGAGTTTTCCGAACCCTAGTAAGCCTGAGGGTTCTTCAGGAGACCAGAGCTTATCTCAGTCCTTTTCTCAACTGCACAAGACAGACATTCCCAGAGTGGCCATTTATAGAATGTATTCCTTTCCCAGGGTATTAATATTAATATTCTTTGCTAGGAAAATAATTTAGCAATATCTTTCCTACTTGCACATCCATTTATAGGCTCTCTGCAAGAAGAAAAATTTGGCTCTTTTTGCCCAACCCCGCAGGCAGTCAGACCTTATGGTTGTCTTCCCTTGTTCCCTAAAAATCGCTGTTATTCTACTCTTTTCCAAGGTGCACTGATTTCATATGGTTTGAACACACATGCTTTACAATCAATTTGTACAGTTAACAAATTATCACAGTGGTCCTGAAGTGACATACATACTCAGCTTACAAAGATAACAGGACTAAGAGATTAAAGAGAGGCATAAGAAATTATAAAAGTATTATTTGGAAACTGATAAATGTCCATATTAAGATGAAATCTTCACAATTTATGTTCCTTTGCCATGGCTCCAGCCAGTCCCTCTGTTCGGGGTCCCTGACTTCCCGTAACAAAGTTGGATCACAATTTCAAGTCAAAATCAAATTAATGATTTCATTTATCCTTTTTGCCTTCTAGTCTTTGTATATATACAGTGTTTGCATATTTACAGTATTGTCATAGATAGAAGCTTGTATTTCTTTTCTATTAACATATACCATACATATTTTCTTTCTTATTTTTTTAACAGGTTTTATTTCCCACACTGCAACCCTTTCTACAACAAAATAGGTTAGAAGCCTGGCATGCATCTTTCCACAGCATTCTTCATGTTTCTATAATTACGTGCAAACATAAAAGGAATTATCTTCTTGTTGCTGTTCATGTTAAAAAGTAGGATCACACTCCAAATATCTTCATATCTTTCTTTTATCATTTCAAATATATTATAAAAGTATTTCAGTTATTGATCTATGTATTGTATAGCAGCAAAATACTTTATTCTGCCAAATCACAATTTAGTCAACTATGCTTCAATTTAAAAAATTCAGATAATTTCCAATTTGAATTTTAAAAATATTGCCATACCATTGAATATCTGACATTATAAATTGGTGTTTTTATTTTATGCAATAATTGAGTCAAAATATGTTTGTGTGTAACTAGATGAGTGAGATTTTTATTTTGTGTTGATGTTTGACTGAGCTCCCAATATTGAAAAATTGTAGTTGATAAGTGCACTTATTTGCTTTAGAGAGTGTGTAGGAATTTTCAGCCGTCCCCTCCAGGGCCTGCCAAAAGATAGCAAAACTCCAGTGCTGTGATACTCACTCCATCATTCTAAAATTGTTAATATAAGAAGAAAGCTAAAAATTTTGCAGTTTGAAGGAGTCTTGGCAGGGGTGAGAAGTATTGTGAGTTTACCTCTTCCATTCCATCCTTCATGGGTCACTGTTTCCCACTAAGCCAAACAAGGAACTTCCTAGTTTAGTGGAGCCCTCAGGAAGGGGAAAATCAACCTCTTGGCATCTGGCTTCTTCCTGTTTGGCACAACCATATATGACCACCCTGGTGTGGCCACTGAAATAAAATGTGGTGATGGTGATTCTTGGGAGAACTTGCAAAGAATTTCTGGGTGTTGTGGGGAATATGCCACGATAGAGAATGCTGCCTGGTGCCTGGGCCTGTCCTCCTGTGGAGAGTTTTGAACATAAAAGGCTAGTGGGAGCAATCTGGATAAAGGGTGATTGCCAATAATGTAAGCCTACACCATTACAGTTTAGCATGTCATAAATGTGTGAAATCTCCAAGGAATATATAGACACCAAATGAGTCTGAGCTATTTCAAAACTAACCTTCTGGAGGAGAGATCCCAATAGTGGTAAGCAGCAGAGTGTAAATCTAGGAGCAAATCTATGGTCAAAGAGGGCATCACCTAACCTTTGTTGTGTACAAATGCCACAGGTTACCAGGAGGACCCATGGATATATTTTCCTAGAAGGCAAGCATTTGAATATCTGCCATGCAAAAGGTATCAAAGGCTGAATTGCAAAGCATCAGTGATATAAAACTGTCCCCACTTTTCTCTAACATTCCTTTTGTCCATGTTTCCTAGGTAAGAGAGCAGAAGGAGAGAGTGGAGAGAGAAAAGATAAATGGATAGATCATGCCTCCTTTCTTCATAGCAGTCCACATAACAGAGTCAGGACTGATCTGGGGAATGTTCCAAAACTGATCAAAGATGGAGGTTTTAAATTGGACTTGACTTTATTATCTGAAAAAAGGTTGTAGTTTTCTTTTAGTTCAAGGTGACTGAAAGACTTTAACATATTTCTAAAATATCAACAAGCAAAGAATGATGATCTAAGCAAATACGTATGAAGATAATGATGAAAGAAATAGACACTTGTTTATAGTTTTTACCCCATCCAATAATGACCTTAATTATTTTTATTCGTGTATTTAAATATGTATGTATATGTGTGTATAGGTAGATGCGTATATATGTAAATACACAAACACACATATGTTTATACAGGTATTCAGCTCCTTAATGTCAAGAGCTTCATCATGTATACACACACGTGCAAACACACACTTATACACACATATTTTTAGTGTTATTACCATACTAATTTCCAAAATATCCCATTAATAACATGTAACAGTAACTTTTTTACTGCATATTCACAGCACCAGACATTACCTCTTTATTTTCTTTTTCAAAAATGTTTGCTAGCAAGGGAGGTAAAATTAGGGCCTCTTTATTCATTTCACTATTTTTATTGTCTACTAGCGAAGTTGAGAATCATCTTACATGTTTTTTATTTTAAGTTGTTTTGAGTTTCTCATCTGAGGACTATTTATTCCTGTTAGGTGATTTTTTTTATATTGAATTGTTTTCTTCTTAATATAAATTTGGAGAATATTGGAACTCTTTTTGAAGAATAACTCAATATGCTGTATGACATAAAAATCCTAATCTATTTTTTGTGTTCATTAATGAAAATTTATCAGGCAAAACATTTATACTTTTTGTAGTGTAATACTTCTACTTTGCTTTTTGTTAAAAAAAATGTAAAGGTTAATATATATTTGACTATATATTATTATATAATATATAAATATTAGATACATAATTATATATTTAATATTTTCTAAATGCTCTATTTTTTAATATCCAAATTATACCCTGAAATTCATTTTGTTTTATATGAGACATTTTTTGTTTTCTCAGCTCCTAGAGTCAAGATTGTCCTTCTTCACTGTTTATTCCTCTACCATGAATCTATTGCTTTTCAGCTAAACTAATTATTCCAATTTTCTGTTTGTTTGTTTATCATTATTTTTATTTTTTGTGTATTTTTATCAACCTTACCCTCCTATGTCTTCTCTCACTCTGACACGTGAATGAGATCTTATGTATGAATGGGGTTTTGAATTACACTCTTGCTTTTCTATGGTAGATAAAAGGTGTTTAACTGTCTCAATGTTGCAAATAAAAGACATGCTTTTTTGTGCTTTGTAAATAATTCGTATATCTGCATTGAAATTTTAAGATTTCATCTCTATCTTTTTTTTATTTCAAAGTAAATAATTTTTACCAGAATTATTTAATGCATTTCTTTTATCATTAAACTCTTCCTAGAATAAAAAACTTCTTTTTTTAGATATTATTGCCCCTCCCTTTTCTTTATTCTCCCACCAATTCTGTTTCTCCTGTAACTGAATTGAACTTGTATACAAGTTTGACCTTCTTCATATATTCTCCATTTTTAGAACTCTTTTTTCTAATTTGAATCACTTTGTTGTTTCATTTTGAATTGTGATCTATTTCTCTCACTTGATCTTCCAGACAGATCTTATTTTTCTGAGATGATTAATAGTTTCTTGTTAGAAGTGAGGTAAGAGATTTTATCATATCTTCCTCCATGGTATGTTGAAAAATTGTTTTACATTTTTCTTTTCTTTAGTGTCTTTACCCATGAAGATGTCTGTCTATTATGCATGGTCTCTGTGACGTTTCCCAAGCCTTAGGAATCCAAAATTAAACCTCAGCTTCTTCCTTTACGTTCCTTACATGCTACTAGTTGATTCTTGAATAGTACCTCAAAAAAAAAATTTCTTTCGCTTCCTTTGTAGCCCTTGTCATTGGGCCATAGGAAGTATTCACACATCAGCCTCATTTATTGTACAGCCACACTTCTCTTTTTCTTCCTTAAACACACCCTAGGTAAATATGTTAGACTCCTTTGAGACTCAAGACACCAAAGCTAGTGGGAGGCAGACTCCTCCTTTGTGTGGTAGGAAATCTCTATGTTCCCAAGCTTTCCTAGGCAATAGATTAATGATGGAGGGCCTGGAAGTAATTGGGAACTATTTCAGGTTGACTCCTGTTTTCCTTTGACATACCCCTGTCATTTAACCTTTTGAATATTTCCTTACACTCTGGCACTCAGACTCTCACAGATTCTGAGAATATGGAAGACTAAACCACTGCACTATAGCACTCCTATAGTTAGTTTGCTGTAGTTTCTTTGAGGTCAGTAGAATACAGCAAGCCTTCCTAGAACTATGTGTTACTCTTTACTGAAAGTTTTCACAGATTTCTCAGGGTCAGATTCCCTCTGAGAACCTAAAGAGATTACTGCTCTCTTGACTTCTACCAGTCAAAGAAGAGGTCAAAGTCCTGTATTTTCTTTTCTTCTGTGGAATTTCGAACTGTGGTGTTTCAAGAGATTTTTAGGCACAGTGTGGGGACAATAGTTTAGACCTCCACATTTTTAGAATCTGTAAGATTCTGAGTGCCAGAGTGAAATGTTCAAAAGATAAAATGACAGGAGTATGTCCAAGGAAAACAGGAGTCAAGTCGAAACAGCTCCCAAAGGCTAAAAGTGGAACAATTTGAGCAAAACCTTAGATTTGGATTATAACTCACATCGTAAAATAAATATCCTGAGCACCTACTGATATAAACGACGAGTGACTGCATTAACAAATTAATGGAGAGAAGAGTCATCTCTCCTGCAGAAAAATTCCAAATAATTTATTTAAATACTCCCCACTCAAAAAGGTGGTGCCTATCTCTCTACCCCTTAAATTAGGGTTGTACTTGCTTAAATTAGTGTTGTACTTGGTAACTTGCTTCTGAAGACTAAAGTATGAAAAAGGGGTTTTAAAAGTAATTTTAAAAGGGGTTAGGAAATTGATGTGGAGGTCAGAGTGGAAGCAGGTGTAAGAGGTTCCAGCCTGGTTGCCAAAGTGTTTGAATTCATCTGCAAGCTCTGCCTGCCCTTAGCTATTGCAGGAAGCGTGGTGAACTCTGCCGTATGTAATGTGGATGCTGAACACAGAGTTGTCATCTTCGACCTATTCCATGGAGTACAGGACATTGTGGTAGGAGAAGGGACTCACTTTCTCTTCTCATGGGTACAGAAAGAAACCAGGTATCTTTGACTGTGGCTCTCGACCATGCAACGTGCCACTCATCACTGGTAGCAAAGGAAACAGAATGTCAGCATCGCTGCACATCCTCTTCCCACCTGTCACAGGCCAGCTTCTTGACATCCTCACCAGCGCTGGAAAGGACTGTGATGAGCGTGTGCTGCCGTCCATATGATTCAATTATCTCCCACTGGGTTCCTCCCACAATACATGGGAATTATGGGAGCTACAATTCGATATGAGATCTGGGTGGGGACACAGCCAACCCATATCACTATCTTTGCAACTTTTCTGTAAATCTAAAACAACTGAATTTTTAAAAAATACGTATTTAAAAGAAAATTATCACCTTTCACAAAGAACAAATGGGATAGAAAAATGAAATATAGAATAGATTTTCCTTAAACTAAAAAAAGACATAGACATATGACTTGAAAGATTCATTGTCATTTTAGCCAAAAGTTTGAAATGAAATCAACCACTACACTGTAAGGGTTTCATTTTTATTTTATTTTAAAAATTAACAATTACTTTAAAACTTCTTGGGGTTAAAAAAGTATATCTGAGAAGGAATAATAATTAAATTAGTTTTCCCATTGTAGTAATAAAAATATTAATAAAAGCATAAATGATAGTGTTAATGACAACAATAATAATAACAGCTAGCAGCATTTATTTCATTCATTAAAAAACCCTATATCAGGCAATTTCTTTTTGCCAAGTATAATTTCAGGCACTACAGCTTTAATAGTTAATGAAATAGACAAATATCTCTGTCCATATGAAGCTTATATTTTGCTGAAATATTTACATAATGCTTACTATGTTCCAAGTGTTCTCCCACTTACCATACATATATACATTATATATATTGACTCATTTAATTCTTTTAAATCGCTCTAAGATTTGGCACTACTTTTATTTTAATTTTATAATTGAAGAAAATGAGTTATAATAAGTTTAAGAAATTTGAACAGGGTCACAGAGCTTTAATTGTAACTGAATTTCAAATCCAAACAGCCTGACTCTATAGATCATCGTTTCAGCCTCTAGACTCCCCTCATGCATTTCGTTTCTCCTCGTTAGGTTGTTCTCCTATTATCACCTCATGCTGATATATGACAGTGGCATTTGGCTACTTCGGTGGTGAGGACACTGAAGCCTAGCAAGGTCACGTGTTCCAGGGTCTCACTGATGCCTGGGAACAAGGGAGATGAGAGATTTGGGGAGCAGTGGTCACAACTCCAGAAGATTACATCTAATAAAGTGTTTTATTTGTGAAGGCAACGAGAGACCTTAACAGCAGATGCAAAGATCCAGCATAAAGATAGGCTGAAGAGCACTGGCTGGCCATGGGAACGTAAAAGTTCCAACAGGGAGCTGTCTGCAGTTTCTGCCTCCAGCTTCATGTTCAGAAGTGGGACCCATAGATTATTTGGATAGAACAAAATTCTTATATAAATACTAACAAAAAAGTACTCAACTTATAGGTCCAGTGAAAATAAGAATGTAAAAGTAGGTAATTCAGAGGAAAATGCATTGCAAGTAAATACCTTATTTTAAATAACAGTGGGCTAAAATAGTGTGTAGCATATTGTAAAGCTTACTTGGAATTTTCAACACTATTTTTGAAAGAAAGTATATATGATGTAAAAACAATAACATGACAATATACTGGTAAGAAATGTCACATTATCCTAGTTAAGGCCAAAAGGTGTGTGGGTTAGCAGAAGAGATACAAGTAATAATATTTTGAACTCTATTAGGTAAAGTAAAAATATTATATTTTATTCTTTACTTGACTAACTTCTGAAATAGAGACTATAAAAAGTATTGTAAACATTTACGTTTACCATATTAGTAGCAAAAATCAAAAAACAAATAAATATGTTCTAGAAGAATTAACGAAAGATAAGAAAACGTAATCAGTATGGCAAAAGTCAAAAATAAACTACAAAGGTAGTAAAAGTAAAAGAGCAAAATATTAGGAAAAAATATGAAAATACAGAGCACTAAACAAATTCATCTATTTGAAAATCAAAGATTCTCACACGTGGCTCACACCTGTCATCCCAGCACTTTGGGAGGCCGAGGTGGGTGGATTACAAGGTCAAGAGATCAAAACCATCCTAGCCAACATGGTGAAATCCCATCTCTACTAAAAATATAAAAATTAGCTGGGCATGGTGGCACATGCCTGTAGTCCCAACCTCTGAGAGGCTGAGGCAGGAGAATCACTTGAACCCAGGAGGCAGAGGCTGCAGTGAGCTGAGATTGCACCACTGCACTCTAGCCTGGTGACAGAGTGAGACTGCCTCCAAAAAAAAAAAAAAAAAAAAAAAAGCCAATTATAATTCATACACTAAAAAATATCTATGAGATAATTTTTCACAAGTGAATAAACGCAATTATAAAGAAATTAGAGTTTCTGATTTTAAAAAAAATTACACAAATTAGAAAAAAAGTCAAAAATTGACAAGGACTATTATTTCCAATGAAAATATAACTATTTAAAACCACTCTTTTGAATTACTATGCATTAAAAGGGTTATTCTCATTATTGACTATAGAAGTGCAATAAATTTTGAAATATTACTGATATATTAAGTAAAAAAAGCATATTACAAGGCAGTGTGGTCTGAATTTCAAATATTTTACATGGAGTACAATCTTTATAAGCACATATTAAATAATCTTTGTTGAGCTAGAGATGATTTTCATTGCTTTATGTGTCTATGTATTTTTACAACTTTCATCTATGTTGATGCATTAAATCAGAAAAAATATTAAATTAATTTTTTTATTGTTTGGATTAGCAAATGTGATTCAGAAAGTCATTCTATATGATTTAACTACAATAGTGGAGGTTGAAATTAAGGATATACTAGTGGAAGGAGATATGAATAACCCAGTGCTTTAGTTTTATTCTTTTGTCTACTCCAAAATTCCAAGTCTTAATTTACCTAAATATAATGTTCTTTTAAACAGATGTTTCTAATCTGTCAGGGAAATAAATTTGTGTTTATGTGGATCAATTGCACTGTGTAGCTGATAGGATGAACTCTGCTTTTGAGGAATTAAATAGTAAAAAAGTTGGAGATAAAAGAGTTTACTTAATTATTCTTTGTTTTAAAACTAAGCAGATATTTATTTTACATTATTTACTCTTATATCTACAAAAGTGATCTTACTGAGAAAGGAGCTACCTTCTTTGCTAAGAGGTTAACACTCATCAGGACACCCTGGCTATGGAGAGGAGCTACCCTCTACGGGTCTCCACTGAGCTGTTCTATTGCTCAGTAAAGCTCCTCTTCATCTTGCTCACCCTCTACTTGTCTGTGTACCTCATTCTTCCTGGTCACAGGACAAGAACTTGGGAACCACTGAAAGGTGGGGCTAAAAGAGCTGTAACATAAATAAAAGAGCTGTTCCAGCAAAAAAAGGGCTGGAACACACCCCTTGCCCTCCACATTACAGTCAACAAGAAGGAGAGAAGAGTGAAGGAGAGAAGAGTTGCAGCCCTTCAGGGACCCCATCCTAGGAGCTCCCTGAGCCACGGTTGTGACACCCTCTTTAGGGCTCTGCAGTTCCTGGTGTCTCCAAGATTCTGGGCAAAACTGTATTCCCCACATTCCCTGGTGTCAGCTGTGGAAGCTGCTTATGGTATGCCTGGTCCAGCCACAGTGTCACAGGTAGCTAGTGACTGTGCCACCTTGGAGCTGCCCACCCCACCACAACTGGCATGCCTGGCTGTGCACTGTGGCTGCACCCCATGCTCTTTCACACATCCCTTGCTGCCACATGCCTGGCTTGCCTTTGGTAGGCATGGGATCCATGCCAGTAGCATAAGCCAAATGCAGCCCAGGTCTGGTGGGCGAAAGAAGTCCAGTGAGCCAGAGCAAAACTCAGGCAGAGGCGCCACTGGCCACAGAGGTTTCTGGCTGGCAAAGCACCATCCAAGGATCTCATAACAAAACTACACATATATGCCACTTAGGCAAATTTTAATCCTTCTTTTTTTTTTTCTTTCTTTTTGTTAACAAACTAAGGGGAAATGGAGAACAAGCAAGAGAAGTTAGGACGTTTCTTTCTTGGAGAGTTCCCTCAGGTTCTCTCTAATGAAAAATTGCAGAAATTTAACTCAGGATTAGGCTAGGAAGACATGCAACTTTGGACCAAATTGATAGATTCACCTCAAATATCAGATAGGAGAAGAGGAGAACTCACAAGTTAGTTTTTTAATAATACCAGTTTTTGAGATGGGGGCTGTGAACATCTAAGAATACAGATGGATAAATTCAGAAATAACTGAATAAATATAAATAAATTGCAAATAAAGCTATGAACTTCAATTGGCATGCAGTGCCAGATGATAATACAATTAACTAAAGAATTAGCAAATAGAATAATATGTTAATATGTTATAACTCTGCATTCTGGTCTTGTTCTCCAGGCTTCGGAGACCTAACTTTATATCCTATTTTGTATATATGAAGTAAATATGTATAATAGATGACCATGACATTGTATTCCTGCAATCTCTATGTCCTGCATATTTTTTGTATCATATTTTAATACATATAACCATAGCTTAATCTTATTTAGACTTTATTTGTTCTACTAAGTAATGCTTTGTGAGAGTGGCCTGATCTCTAGAGTATTTGTGTTTATTATTAAACCCAATTTCTATTTCTTGTTTCTCCAAGTATATGTGTCTGTTTTTCTACCTTTTATGTTATTTGCATTCAAAACCTTTCTAGGTCAGTTTCATATATTTCTTAACATCAACTTAAATTTCAAACACTGGACACATAATAATCTTCCAATCTGGAAAGTACTAGAAGTCATAAGATATTCTTTTAAACAATTTTCATTCAGATCAGGGACAAGATTATTTCACTATGCTGCTCTAAAGTTGTAAATTTCAGTCCCATACAAAGTGTTTTATATATATATATATATATATATTTTTTTTTTTTTTTTTTTTTTTTTTTTTTTGGAGACGGAGTCTTGCTCTGTCGCCCGGGCTGGAGTGCAGTGGCCGGATCTCAGCTCACTGCAAGCTCCGCCTCCCGGGTTTACGCCATTCTCCTGCCTCAGCCTCCCGAGTAGCTGGGATTACAGGCGCCCGCCACCTCGCCCGGCTAGTTTTTTGTATTTTTTTAGTAAAGACGGGGTTTCACCGTGTTCGCCAGGATGGTCTCGATCTCCTGACCTCGCGATCTGCCCGTCTCGGTCTCCCAAAGTGCTGGGATTACAGGCTTGAGCCACCGCGCCCGGCCCCAAAGTGTTTTATATTTTAACTCATAAATATATATAGAAATTTCTGAGTCATAACTATTATTTGACAGTAGCTATTCCTACTCATGATTAAATGTTGTTACATATGGTCCTTTTATTTTATTGGTGAGATGTATCTAAGTATTCAATACTAATTTTCAGCTATTTATGATATTTACAGCTACAATTACTACTACAATCTGTGATTTACTAGTCAGTTTCTATTATTTAGGATGTGAATATCAATCCTTTAGAATTTTCTGTCTTGTTTTCATTGTTTGTATTTTTTCCCCACTCTAAATCACTTGTAGTAAATACTATGTTGTATTTCTTCATCAAGGCTGTTGTATTGTGCGGTATGGAGTCGCGGTTCAGAAGTGCCTATTAGGCTCCCTTCTATTAAAAAAAATAGAAAAGGCTGGGTGCGGTGGCTCAAGCCTGTAATCCCAGCACTTTGGGAGGCCGAGACGGGCGGATCACGAGGTCAGGAGATCCAGACCATCCTGGCTAACACGGTGAAACCCCGTCTCTACTAAAAAATACAAAAAAAACTACCCGGCGAGGTGGCGGGCGCCTGTAATCCCAGCTACTCGGGAGGCTGAGGCAGGAGAATGGCGTAAACCCGGGAGGCGGAGCTTGCCGTGAGCTGAGATCCGGCCACTGCACTCCAGCCCGGGGGACAGAGCGAGACTCCGTCTCAAAAAAAAATAAAAAATTAAAATTAAAATTAAATAATAAAATAAAATAAAATAAAAGAAACCTAATGAAGGATGCAAGGATGGAAAATTCTATGACATCAAAAGTCCAAGTTGTGTTGCTTCTAGGTGCCTCTCACATTCCTTCCAAATTTTTCAGGGACTTTTCTTAAGGTAGTGTTATCACAGTTGCTCTTAACTTACGTATTCTAAAGATTGATAATTATCAAACTTATCACTATTATCCTTAGGAATTACTGCAGACTCATTTAAATCAACCTATTCTTCCATGTAATTCAAAGAACTTTAAATGAGCCCTGGCCTACTTTCACAGTTTATGTTTGCATCCTGCCTTTAAACACTGTTTACCTCATAAAAAGTCAGTATCATACTTTACGTTCTAGGGTACATGTGCACAACGTGCAGGTTTGTTACATATGTATACGTGTGCCATGTTGGTGTGCTGCACCCATTAACTCATCATTTACATTAAGTATATCTCCTAATAAAAATAAAAATAAATAAAAATAAAATACAATACTTTATAAATAAAATTCACTTGCTCTGTGTAGATAAAAAGGAAGCAAATAAATTTTTATCAACTTAAAACAAGTCAACGTCTATTTCGGTTGTGCTCCTACAATATATCCTCTAACTTATTACACCCCCTTAAGAGTTATGTGTGGTCTTCCCTAAGTATTTTGTTTCTGTGATTCATAGAGCAGTTAACCTTTAAAATTTTCTACACAGAGTCCATACCAAACTATTTCGATATATCTACATTTGTTCAAACCCTTCAATCTCCACAGAAATAGTTTAAGATGAACTCGTATTAATAGCATTCTAAGTTCATGCATGAAAAAAGTCACAACTTTGTATTAAGAGTTTTAATAGTCACTTCTTTTTTATAAAGTCACATCTAGTCTCATCTTTTTAAATTCCATAGTCATACCTTTTTATAAAGAGCTACCTACCAGTATCAACAATGGTATACATCTCTAGGTATGTGCTATGGTTTGAATATGTCCCCCTTCAAAATTCAGATGTTGCCAATATCATAGTATTAAGAGGTGAGGCCTTCAATAAATGATTAGGCCATGTGAACTGCCCCCTTGCAAATGTGATTAAGACTCTTATAAAAGAAGTTTCACTCCATATTTAGCTCTCTTGTCCTTCCATCTTCAATATGTGGGGATACAACATATGTTCCTGCTGTTGAACACAATAAGAAAACTCTCACCTGACCACAAAATATTTGCAGCTTGGTCTTGGACTTCCCAGTTCCAGAACTGTAAAATTAATTTCTCTTCTTAATAAATGAGCCAGTTTCAAGTATTCTGTTGTAGCAGAACAAATGTACTAGAACACAATGCATGATATAAGAGTGTCAGGTATGGTCTTTGCCATTATTCAAGCCTGGATTTGAAGTCAGGCTTCATCTCATGGCTTAATGACTCTAAACCTCAATTTTACAATCTGTATGATAGAGGCAATAATGCCAACCCACAGGTTTGCAATGCCAATTAAACTAGATTACAGAAGGGAAAAGCTAACTTTATACTCAACACATATTAGGCCCTCAGTAAATGGTAATTCCATTTCTTCTTTCTCCCTTATTTCCAACCATTTTTTCACTTCCTAAGGCTGCATTAGGATCACTTCATGAAAAATCACATATTTTGAATCATATTACTTTATTAAGAAATGCCTTGTATTCCTGGGGTTTCTGCTTCGGACATTGTATCAAATTTACAACTTTAGAACAGCATAGTGAAACCATTGGAAATGGTTTCCATGTCTGGCTACTTTCTGCTGCCTCGTAGCTCAAGAGATTGCACACTGGTTTGGGTGCAAAACTTTTAAGGATTTTCGTTGTAAAAACAACATGTTCCTAGGAAAATAAGCTAAAATTAATTTACAGGGTTGACCAATATGGTAGACTAGAATCAGTTACTGTGTGCTATTCTCACAGAAAGGAACAGAAGGGGTGAGTAAATACAGCACCTTCAACTAAAATATCCGGGAACATACACTGAGACTAATCAAGAAAACGACTCGACCCACAAAGAATGGAGAAAAGCAAAGCAGGGCAATAGCCGACCCCAGAGCAACGTGGAGCCAGGAGAACCTCCCTAACCCAGAAAAGCAGTGAGGGAATGTGAGACTTGAGAACCCACACTTCTCCCATGGATCTTTGCAACCCTTGAGTAGGAGATCCCCTCATAAACCCGCTCCACCAGGGCTTTCAGTCTGACACACAGAGAGCTACATGGAGTCTCAGCAGAGTAGCCACTCCGGCACCCATGGAGACCCAGACACCTGGGCTTCCTGGCAAAAGCAGCTGCAACTCTGGCAAAGCAGGAGATTAGACCCCAGTACATAACTTTAGGAAAGAGGTTGGATCCAGGGGACTGAGCAGCAACAGTCTGCAGGCTTCACTTCCACATTACCTCACAGATAAGATCTGCTGGCTTGGAGCTCCAACCTTCCACCAATAGTAGCATTACACCTCTCTGAAACGGAGCTCCCAGAGGAGGGGTGGGCCACCGTATTTTCTGCTTGGGTGACTTAACCATTCCAGCTTTCAGGCTTCGGAGAGTACAGGATGACCAGGGACTGGAGCAGACCCCCAGCACAGTACTGCTGCTCTATAAAAACATGGGCAGACAACCTTTTCACAAACAATGGGAAACATAGTGGTCCCACATGCTCAGGCAATAAGCCTAGCTGTCACTTAAAGGGTCACACTCCAAACTTTCAACACCAAAAATATCTCGTTAACATGCTCCCCTGTGAAACCAAAGTCAGTTTCAAATAAAGACTCTACACAAAGCCTCAGTCCTGTGAAAACTTCCGGAAAATAATCTATTGACAATACTCAGTCTCCACTGCAGTTAGAGGAATATCCACACACAGAAATGAGAAAAAACCAATGCAAGAACTCTAGTAACTCAAATGGTCAGAGTGTCATATGTCCTCCAAATGAGTCCACTAGTTCTCCAAAAAGAGTTCTTAACCAGGCTGCGCAGACTGAACTAACAGAAATAGAATTCAGAATATGGATAGGAAGGAAGATCCTTGAGATTCAGGAGAATGGCAAAACCCAATCCAAGGAAATTAGGAACCACAATAAAATGATACAGGCTCTGAAGCATGAAGTAGCTGGTGTCAAAAAGAACCTAACAGATCTGACAGAGCTGAAAAACACAACACAAGCATTCCACAATGCAATCGCAAGTGTTAACAGCAGAATAGATCAAGCTGAGGAAAGAATTTCAGAACTTGAAGACTGGCTGTCTGAAATAAGATAGTCAGACAAAAGTAAAGAAAAAATAATAAAAAGGAATGAACAACCCTCCAAGAAGTATGGGATTATGTAAAGAGGCCAAATTTAAGAATCATTGGCATCCCTAAAAGGGAGGAGGAGAAAACAAATAACTGGGAAAATGTATTTCAGAATATCGTGCATGATAACATTCCCAACATTGCTAGAGAGACCAAGAGTCAAATTCAGGAAATACAGAGAACTCCTGAAAGATTCTATGAAAGATGATCATCCCTAAGACACATAAGCATCAGATTTTCCAAGGTCAAAATGAAAGAAAGAATATCAAATGCTCTTGATTTGTTTGCTAATATTTTCTTAAGGATTTTTTAATCTATATTTTTAAAAGGGATATTGGTCTGTAAATTTTTTTTGTTTCGTTTTGTTTTGTTTTGTTTTGCTTTTGAGATGGAGTTTCACTCTGTCATCTAGGCTGGAGTGTAGTGCCATGATCTCAGCTTACTGCAACCACTGCCTCCCAGGTTCAAGCAATTCTCCTGCCTCAGCCTCCCGAGTAGCTGGGACTACAGGCATGTGCCACCATGCTCAGCTGATTTTTTATATATTTAGTAGAGACAGGTTTCATCATGTTAGCTGGGATGTTCTTGATCTCCTGACCTCATGATCTGCCCACCTCAGCTTCCCAAAGTGCTGGGATGCACGCCTGGCTAGTCTTTAATATTCTTATGATACTTTTATCTGTCTTTGGTATCATGATAATTCTGGCCTCATAGCATTAGTTTGGAATTGTTTTCTTCCCCTCAATTTTTGTGGAAGAGTTTAAGAAATATCAGTGTTAATTATTTAAATGTTTGGTAGAATTTACTGATGAAATTATCTAGTCCAGCACACACATTTTATGAGAGATTTTTGATAACTTACTTAATTTCTTTACTTGCTTTTTTTTGATATATTTTGTATTTCTTGCTGTGTTATTTTAAATAATTTGCATGTTTCAAGGGATTTTTCCAGTTCTTCTAGGTTATATAATGTGTCAACCTTCATAGTCTTCCCTTATAATCCTCTTCATCTTTGTAAGTTCAGTAGTAACGTTCCTGTTTTCATTTCTGATTTTAGTTATGTGAATATTCTCTAATTCTTCATTGTCAAGGTAGCCAAAGATTTGTCAATTTTGTCAATCTTTACAAAGAATCAAATTTTGGTTTCATGAATTTTCTTTATTTCTCTATTCTCTAACCTTTATCACTTCCTTTCTTCCGTTAATGTTGGTTTCAGTGTGCTTTTATTCCCTAGATTTTTTTTTTTTTTTTTTTGAGACAGAGTCTTGCTCTGTCGCCCAGGCTGGAGTGCAGTGGCCGGATCTCAGCTCACTGCAACCTCCGCCTCCTGGGTTCATGCCATTCTCCCGCCTCAGCCTCCTGAGTAGCTGGGACCACAGGCGCCCGCCACCTCGCCCGGCTAATTTTTTGTATTTTTAGTAGAGATGGGGTTTCGCCGTGTTAGCCAGGATGGTCTCGATCTCCTGACCTCGTGATCCGCCCGTCTCGGCCTCCCAAAGTGCTGGGATTACAGGCTTGAGCCACCGCGCCCGGCCTATTCCCTAGATTTTTAAGGTATAGATTAGGTTATTAATTTGAGAGTTTCTTCTTTTCAAATGTAGGAATTTATAGCTATAAATTTCTCTCTGAGCAAAGCTTGCACTGCATCCCATAAATTCTGAGGTGTTGTGTTTTCAATTTCATTCATTCTGAATATATTAGAATTTCACACATGCTTTCTTCTTTAATATATTGATTGTATGAATGTATAAATATCCACATATTTTTTCCAGCTTTTCTCCTGTTATTTCTTTTAAAGATTGTCACCTTGTGGTCAGAGAAGATACATTACATGATGTATACCTTTTAAAATGTATACAGACTTGTTTTTTTATCTAATATATGGTCTACTACAGATAATACAACATGTGTGCTTGAGAAAAAAATAGACTTAGAGTTCAGAGTTTCAAAATAATCACTTCAGATAATTTTTGCCATACAATTGTTACCTACATGGAGAGACAGATTCCTGGTACATCCTGCTTCCACCATATTATCTGATATCACTGTTGACATATTAGTCCATTTTCACACTGCTGATAAAGACATATCTGAGACTGAGTAATTTACAAAGGAAAGAGATTGGAGAACTCACAGTTCTACGTGGCTGAGGAAGCCTCACAATCATTGCAGAAGGCAAAGAGGAGCAAGTCATATCTTATGTGGATGGTGGTAGGCAAAGAGAGACCATGTTTAGGGAAATTCCAATTTTTACAGCCATCAGATTTCCTGAGACTTATTCACTATCACAAGAACAGCATGGAAACACCTGCCCCCATGATCCAATTACCTCCCGCCAACTCCCCCTCCCACACCACCTGGGAATTCGAGATGAGATTTGGGTGGGGACACATCCAAACCATGTCATTTCACCCTGGGGCCCTCCCAAGTCTCATGTACTCGTATTTCAAAACAATTCTGCCTTCCCAAAAGTCCCCCAAGGTCTTAACTCATTTCAGCATTAACTCAAAAATCCAGAGTCCATAGTCTCATCCAAGACAAGGCAAGTCCTTTCTGCATATGAGCCTGTAAAATCAAAAATAAGTTAGTTACTTCCTAGATACAATGGAGATACAGGCATTGGGTAAATACAGCCATTCCAAATAGGAGAAGTTGGCCATAACAAAGGGGCTACTGACCCCACGCAAGTCTGAAATCCAGTAGAGCAGCCAAATCTTAAAGCTCGTAAATGATCTGCTTTGACTCTATTTCTCACATCCAGGTCATGCCAATGCAAGAGGTGGGTTCCCATAGCCTTGGGCATCTCTATCCCTCTGGCTTTGCAGGTTACAGCCTCCCTCCTGGCTGTTTCACAGGCTGGCATTGAATGTCTGTGGCTTTTCCAGGTGCACGGTGCAAGCTGTCAGTGGCTCTACCTTTCTGGGGTCAAGAGGATGGTGGCCCTCTTCTCACAGCGCCACTAGGCAGTACCCCAGTAGTGACTCTGTGTGGGGGCTCAGACTCCACATTTCCCTTCTGCACTGCCCTAGCAGAGGTTCTCCATCAAGGCCCCACCCCTGCAGCAAACTTCTGCCTGGGCATCCAGGCATTTTCACACATCCTATGAAATCTAGATGGAGGTTCCCAAAAGTCAATTCTTGACTTCTGTGGACTCAGAGGCTCAACACCACATGGAAGCTGCCAAGGCTTGGGGCTTGCACCCTCTGAAGTCACAGCTCAAGTTCTACATTGGCCCCTTTCAACCATGGCTAGAATGGCTGGGATGCAGGACACCAAGTCCATAGGCTGCACACAGCACTGGGATCCTGGGCCAGCCCATAAAACCCCTTTTTTTCTGCTAGACCTCTGGGCCTGTGATGGGATAGGCTGCTGTGAAGTCCTCTGGCATGCACAGAAGACATTTTCCCCACTGTCTTGGGGATTAACATTCAGCTCCTTGTTACTTATGCAAATATCTGCAGCTGGCTTGAATTTTTCCTTAGAAAATGGAATTTTTTTTTCCTATCACATTGTCTGGCTGCAAATTTTCCAAACTTTTATGCTCTCCTTCCTTTATAAAACTGAATACCTTTAACAGCACCCAAGTCACATCTTGAATACTCTGCTGCTTATAAATTTCTTTTGCCAGATACCCTAAATTATCTCTCTCAAGTTCACATCTCTCTCAAGTTCCACAAAACTCTAAGGCAGAGGCAAAATGCACTCAGAGTCTTTGCTAAAACATAACAAAAGTCACTTTTGCTCCTATTCCCAGCAGGTTCCTTATTTGAATCAGAGACCAGCTCAGCCTGGGCTTTATGGTTCATATAGCTATCAGCATTTTGGCAAAGCCATTCAGCAAGTCTCTAGGAAGTTCCAAACTTTCTCACTTTTTCCAGTCTTCTTCTGACCCCTCCAAACTGTTCCAACCTCTGCCTGTTACTCAGTTCCAAAGTCACTTTCACTTTTTCAGGCATCCTTTCAGTAGCGCCCCACTCTACTGGTACTAATTTACTGTATTAGTCTATTTTCGGGTTGCTGATAAAGACACACCTGAGACCATGCAATTTACAAAGGAATGGGGTTTAATGGAGAACTCACAGTTCCACGTGACTGGGGAAGCCTCACATCTTACGTGGATGGCGGCAGGCAAAGAGCGAGATTGTGTAGGGAAATTTCCATTTTTAAAACCGTCAGATCTCCTGGGACTTATAAGCTATCAGGAGAACAGCATGGGAAAGACCTGCCCCCATGATTCAATTACCTCCCGGCAGGTAATAGTCATCTAGGGAGAGAAAATGCTGTGTACAATCTGGAAGAACACTTAATTTATAAAATATGCTGGAATGTTTGCTCACATTGTCCCTTTATTTTATACATAATGTAATCAACTTGGAGGAGTTCAATGATTTGCCCAGACTAATAGGACAAGTGGGTGGTTAAATATGATAAAGATAAATTACTAGAACACCTCCTCATTTCACAAATAAAATACACCGAGTCTCAAATAGTATATAGCTTAAATCCCGGGTAGTATTCCAGCTCGTTTTCAGAAAGTAAAAATGAATTTTGGACAAATGCAGCAACTTATTTTGTTATTATAATTACATAATTTGTCGTATTTTATGTCTAAAGACGAAAAGGAGCTGCTAAAATGAATGTCTGCATGTTTTTGAAAGAAAATTTACTTTTAGTAGATACTAAATATTTATAAACATTAGGCTAAATGTAATTTTAAATTCTGGTAGTTTGCAGTAACACATTTTTACCTCATGGAATTATAAAACCTTAAAATATTGCAGTTTTCTGCAAGGATATTTTTAAAATCTCTAAAGAACCATACATAATGTGATGAAGAAGTTGCCATGGAAATTAGGTATTAAAAACAACAAGTTATCTATTATGTATTCATAAGACTTACATAATTACATGTACATTTTATTTCAATGTTTTTAGTTTTAGAATTGTTTTCAGAAACAATTATGTGTTTCTGTACAACTGATAAGCAGAAGTTACATATATATGAAAAAAATTATATTCCATGGGCAAGGAAAAATGAAAGTAAATTTTCTGAAAATTTGATTTAAGCAAAAAGTAAAAACAATCAGTATTTGTAGTTATATTGTATTAATAAAAACTTCTGGCCGGGCGCGGTGGCTCAAGCCTGTAATCCCAGCACTTTGGGAGGCCGAGACGGGCGGATCACGAGGTCAGGAGATCGAGACCATCCTGGCTAACACGGTGAAACCCCGTCTCTACTAAAAAATACAAAAAACTAGCCGGTTAAGGTGGCGGGCGCCTGTTGTCCCAGCTACTCGGGAGGCTGAGGCAGGAGAATGGCGTGAACCCGGGAGGCGGAGCTTGCAGTGAGCTGAGATCCGGCCACAGCACTCCAGCCTGGGTGACAGAGCGAGACTCCGTCTCAAAAAAAAAAAAAAAAAAAAAAAAAAAAAACTTCTTTGTATATTGCTTCCTTACATGAACTGAAGTACTTTCATAGCTGTTTTTCTAATACCAGAATCTACCAAATAAGAAAACCATTGCTTTGTCTTTTACCATAGCAATCGATAATTATTTCCATGTACATGCACTAACACAATAAAATATTCCTGGCTTATTACATCATAAGGGGTCCTAATACAGTCCAAAAATATGCTTTGTCCTACCATAAAATACCTGGTACAACATATATATTTGCATATTAAATATATTAATATTTATACAATATATTTAAATTATATCAAGTTATTCTATAAATAGGTGACAGAAAAAATTGGTAAGAAAAATGTTTTGGGTTACCGAAATCTGTGATGATGATTCATTGATCACTGTAATAAAATTAATAAGCCAACTACTAAAATGTTACTTGACCTGTGTAACAGAATGTACCCTGGTTTAGATTATCTGAATCACCACAATAGAAATTAATGAAGTCTCACTCATTTGTTAACTCTCGGCCCATTCACAGATTAGAATTGTTTCATGATAAAGCCAAGTCCCTCTGTTTAAGTTCCTGTAGTTACTTTGAAAAGTATACACCTGGGGATAGCCTCCTTCAACAAATGAAACTGTGGAAATTTTCTAGGGTGACAACACTTTAGAAAAAATAGAATATCCCCAAATAACAGATTAATAGATCCTGGATCTGAATTTACATAGGCTAAGTTGGAGTACCACTAGAACACTCATGATATTAATCCTTAAAAGTCTTTAGATATATTTAATGGGCCTTAAAGATACCTCCCCAGAACCATAAGAAGCAACTGGAGGAAGTGTTGCATTTAAATGGAGGAATAGTCGAAGAATCTGAAAGACAAGTGTCCAGGTAACAGAAGATCTGATAAAGGAGAGAAAAAAAAGGATATTGCTAGGACAGCCTAGAGACCAATCAGTATGGATAAGAGCAGAAGGACAATGCATTCCTAGGACAAATGCCACATGCACAAAAGTAAAACTGATTTTCATATTTAAAGGAGATTCATGGCTTAAGAGTTTGGGAGCAAATTAGTGATAAGTACTTACAAAGTAAGCAAATAATTTTTTAAAGAAATTATTGGCCGGGCATAGTGGCTTATGCCTGTAATCCCAGCACTTTGGGAGGCCAAGGCGGGTGGATCATGAGGTCAGGAGTTTGAGACCAGCCTGACCAACACGATGAAAATCCATCTCTACTAAAAATACAAAACAAATTAGCCAGGCATGGTGGCACATGCCTGTAATCCCAGCTACTCAGGAGGCTGAGGCAGGAGAATCGCTTAAACCCAGGAGGCAGAGGTTGCAATGAGCTGTGATTGCACCACTGCACTCCAACCTGGGTGACAGAGCTAGACTCCGTCTCCAAAAAAAAATAAATAAATGAAAGAAAGAAGAAAGGAAGGAAGGAAAGAAGGAAGGAAGGAAGGAAGGAAGGAAGGAAGGAAGGAAGGAAGGAAGGAAGGAAGGAAGGAAGGAAGGAAGGAAGGAAGGAAAAGAAAGAAAGAAAGAAAGAAAGAAAGGAAGGAAGGAAGGAAGGAAGGAAGGAAGGAAGGAAGGAAGGAAGGAAGGAAGGAAGGAAGGAAAAGAAAGAGAAAGAAAGAAAGAAAGAAAGAGAAAGAAAGAAAGAAAGAAAAAGAAAGAAAGAAAGAAAGAAAGAGATTATTAACTGTAGGGGGAAAATATGTCATAGAAAGAACATTTAGTTATGAAATATATTATGGCTCAGCAATATTTATGAGACTATAAACGAAGAATACTGATTTAACCCAAAATTTTGTTAGTCCTATGGTTTTGAGATTAATGAGCAGAAGAGTGTGTGTGTGTGTGTGTGTGTGTGTGTGTGTGTGTGATAAATGCTGCGATATAAATGGGTGAAACACCCATTTTCCCATTAAAAATATAACATATAAAATGTATATATTGAGAAATATCAATATAAGCAGGTATTTAGAAGAACAAAAGTAAGTACCATGATAAATAAGTAACATAATTGAAAATAATTTTCTCCGGCAAGTAGAATTTGTTGTGAAGAGAAATGTCAGAGACAAACACTGCCAGACACTAAGTGACAAAAACAGATTTTAAACAGGAATATCCTATTGCAATAGGGGAAAAAAAAACAGCGTGAACAGAACTCAGCTTTGAATTGTATAGGAGTGACTGGTTGTATTAAAGGGAGATAAGGGAATTGGAAGTGAAAAATTACAAAACGCAGGAAGGGGCGTTGGGTCCATGTGAACTCATCTGGGTTTGCGAACTGGGACATACAGAATTCAGGCTCTGTACTCTCACAGGGACTGGAAGACAGTGGCCTGTGTTCAGGGGATGACTGGAACAAACTGAATTCTTTTGGCAGCCTTGAGATTTTTTGTTGTTGTTGTTTTCAGTAAGGCACTTTAAGTGGGGGCTACTGTCATCCTAGGGATGTGGTTTTGAGCTTAGAAATAGTGTCAGTGTGTGTTCAAGTCTTTCTAGACCAAAGTTGACATGTCTATTCAAGAACCAGGATCAGGGGAGTCTGGCTAGAGTGAAATCAGGGAGAATCTTTGTCTGAGGTGACGAAGCAGATGCGTTTTGTTTTTATTGGCATTCTAATACTATCTAGATTTATCATTGTAAACGTGTACTTTTAATACAAATTAAATTCAAGAAATCAGTAAGAAAAGTGAAGCTTTTCACCATAAGACATAGAAAGAACAAAAAAGAAAAAAAAAGTGAAGCTTTAGCTGCACTCAAAAGTTTGAAGGTATGATCCCATTATTTCACATTTACCTTCCATCTCTCCTAGCCCCAATCTATGAGAAGTTGCAAGCTTAATTGAGCAGAATCTGATCTATTAAGAGACCTTATCTTGAGTACAAGTTCAACTCCCATTATTTCACATTTACCTTCCATCTCTACTAGCCCCCATCTACGAGAAGTTGCAAGCTTAATTGAGCAGAATCTGAGATATTGATTGCACACTGTTTTCCTACTGGTCATAGGCACTGAGAACTAAGATTTTTATTTTACTTCACACTCCAATGTTATAAACACTTGGGCAAGACCGGACAAGAGTCATTCCCTGAGTGTCTGAGGCAGGCTCTCAAAATTTTTCTATGTTGATAGTTCAGTTTACAGACGGCTCCAGAGTTTCTAAGGGGTCTGAATATGAAGACACTCTTAAGGACGTACAATTTAGCTTCTTTTTTCTTTTTTAAATGCCTTAAAATTGGTGAGTATTAAGTATTTTCACTGTTGTTCTTTGAAACCCCATTCTGCTATTATTATTTGCATACATAGCTCTCTTAAGAAAAAATCCCAGAGACCTGGAGAAGTGAACACATCTTTTAGGCAGCAATACCCATCTTAAACCCGTATACATGGCCATTATTTTTAGTGTGATGTCAGCCTCAGGAGCTGACCTGTTTCTTTATTTTCTTTTGTTGCATAGAGGTGAGAAAATTCTTTACTTATACAGATAAAGCTAAAAATGATACTAATCTCTCTCTTGCTGTCTCTCTGGGTCTCTATTTCTTTCTGTCTCCGTTTCCCTTCCTCCCAGTTCTCTTCACACTTTCAAAAGACACTTCAACCCAAAACATTTGGAAGTTTGAAGAATAATGGTAAGTTTTTATTTTAAAAACATACTAGAATCCTTAGCTCTCAAATAATGGCTGCTATTTATTTTTTCACCAATTGAGTGTTAGGTGAGAAGAATACTTAGCTTTTAATATTAAAACTACTATATGATTTAATCATCAGGTAATGTGTTATTTTGCAACCTTGTATTTTGCTTTGATGACATCAAGAACAACAGAGTAGATTCATGTGCCTAAAATTTATGTAAATATGTTACATGTGTATTGACAACAGTATGCTTGCTTGTACAATTTTCACTGAGCAGATTTGCAGGTCTGATTTTTTAAAAGGAAAATTTTTACATCTCTACTTCCAAAAATAAGGACACATTTGTAAAAACCATATGCACTAGGTTGCCTTTACTCTGCAGTCTATCCTATAGGCTTATGTGTGTGTGTGTGTTATTCTGCAATTGCTTAATTAAGTATTAGTTGATGTAGTTCAATTTCATCTGAAATGCAAAAAAAGTGAAATGCTTCATGCACTTCTGCCACATTCTAAGTTTTATGAGGACCCAGTTTAAAATCACTAAGCTAGTCCTATTGCCAGATTAAACTTTGATATTAAAAAAACTACATAAGAGAGAATACATTTAAGGAGAGCTATGATCTATATTTTAATTCACCTTTCATTTAAAAATATGTACTTTTTCCTTAATTTTTTCAAGACTCTTACCAGATTTTACCTTTATTTCAGGCTGCCCAAAACATAAAAATTTCATAATTATATTTTTCTTTCTCCCGGGAAAGCAAATGGTCTAAAATGAACATAATAATCCTTTTTCATGGCTCATGTCAAAATTAAAGCAATATGTGTAAAAACAGACACTCTGTGAAATGATAATCTTTTGTTGGAATTCCCATGAGGAAGAAGCAGAGAGATAGAGGGAGGCACAAATATTATTTTCTAGAAGATGTGTTTAGTTGAAAGGCTCAATTGCGAGTGAGCTCCCAGGTTTCACTGCCTTTTTCTTTCTTATTATGTATGCTTACATGTCATTTCACATGACTGTAACCTATATGCATACATATACACATGCATGTATACCTGTGTGTATATGTATGTGCATGTATATATATGTGCATATGTGTGTATATTTATGTGTATGTGTGTGTGTATGTGTATATATGTGTGTATAAGTTGCCAAGCAGTGAGCAATTAGCATTAACAGTTCTTTAGTAAATTCGCCTGCCCACTCTATGAGTTAACTAATTAGGCTATTTTTTAGAATGCATAAATGAATGTAATTGAGTGCTCAGGCTTAAGAAAATATAATTATTTTCAACGAAGAAGCAACAGAACACACCATAAAGGTAGATGGGTGATCTCATGAGTTTTCAGGCTTCAGAAGATGTAATTATTTTCAATCAAGAAGCAACAGAGCACTCCATAAAGGTGAATGGGGAGATCTCATAGTTTACATAGTTTAAAGGTTAAGAGGACCAGGTGTCTCAAAGTGAAACTGGGAAAAAATTGAAAAATAGGTAAGGTGAGAGTCAAAAAAGAAAAACAGTTTGTGCAGAAAAAAATGGAAGTTACAATGGAATCTTTATAAGGCCAAAATTGTAGAACTTAATATAGATGAGAAGGCAAATATCAGTTTCAAACACTTTAAAATGGTAATGATATGCATATGTACATTTCAGTTATGGCAGACTTAGAGAGTTCTGGAAATATTTCCCATAAATTGCAGAACATGTATTAACATATCTAAATTCTAGCATATATGGAATGGACAGATTTGTGGACCTGGTTATGTTAATAAATTGTTTAAAAAAAAAACAAACAACAACAAAAATCTCTTAACACAGGCAAGTGTAGAAGTCACCATAAATTTGACAGTTTTTTTTTTTGTAAGTCAAGAGTCCAGCTAGACCCTCTGAAAAAATTTTAGGTAGCAGACATTAAACTGATAATTTCTTAAGTAAATATATTAATGTTGTTTGCAGAATTACTTCAAAAAATAGCAATGTATTAGACTGATTTATTTTATATATTATAAATTAATTTATTAAAATCCTGCAAAATATGTGGCATCCAGGCATCAACAAGAGAAGCAAAAATCAGGAGGAGATTATATTTTTATAAAAAGTTATATCTTGTTTTATTCCAAGGTTTTTATTCAGGCAATTATTGGGAGCAAATCTGAATTTCAAAAGCCACATGGTCAGGAAGGAAGGATCAGAGGCAGTGTGGAATTCCATGGCCACAGGATGAAGGAGATTGCTCACGGATGGAATTTCTTTTGTCTGCCTCAGGGAGGTACAGTTCTATAGGATCAGGAGTGTTTCTGAACTGAGAAATATGAGCAAAATTTCTGTATGACGCTTCTAGGTTTAGCACACAAAAGCCTCCCTCACAATTGTTTCTGGAAACAAGTAAGAATCTTAAAGCATTTGAGAAAGGAAGCAGTAAAATTCTCCTTTTTCAAAGACAGCAGAATTTTGCATAGAAAATCACAAAGAATGTAGAAACATCTCTTTGAACTAATGTGTTATTTTAGCAAGGGTGTTGAATTACAATCAATTTTAAAAAGCAAATGGGGTAAAAGACTTAGATCCTGTTAAAAAGCCAATATGCAAACACCAAAAATAAAAAGCTCGATGCGTCAGTTAACAGGATAATGCATATTAAAGCCGTAATGACCACTTTAATGACAAACATGACCAAATGTTGGCAAGGGACACTCAAATCCCACTCCTCCAATTGTTTGAAAATGTATAATAAATTGCTGTTAATTATAGTCACCCCTTAGTGTTGTAGAACATTAGAACTTATTATAACTCATTCTTCCTATTTAGCTGTACTTCTATATCCATTAATCAATATTTAACCATCCCTCCCTCCCACTCCCATATTACTCCACCTCTAGTAACTATTATTCTATTCGGTACGTCCTTGAGGTCAACTTTTTTTAAGCTTCCTTATATGAGTGAGAACAGGCAGTATTTATTTTTCTGTGCCAGGCTTATATCACTTAGCATAGTGTTCTCCAAGCTCATTCATTTTTGCCACAAATAACAGAGTTTTATTCTTTTTATGACTAAATTGTATTCCATTGTGTATATATACATTTTCTTTATCAATTTAATCTACTCATCTGTTAATGGACATTTACGTTGATTCCATATCTTGACTATATTGAATACTGTTACAATATACATCTCTGAGTGTCTGTTCATGATGTACACCTCCAGTATTGGAAATCATGCAAATGTGAAATACATAGCATAGAGAATTGGTGCGATATGTGAAGGCCCAGAACTTGTGCATGACTTAATTGTCAGGGAAAATGTCTTGCATTTTTCATCTATGTTTTCACTTCTATGATCTTCAAAACACTCATTGCGCTTTTATTTGGAGAGTGGTTGTTTTCTAGAAAGTTTGCAAGTACATGCTGTCTGTGTGAAAGTTTGGTTATTGCTGGACCATTGCAATTAAATGATTTTCTGCTTTCAGGGCATCAATAACAATTGGGTTTTAAATTATTATCTTTCACCATTAAGTAGCCTCATATAATAAACTTATCACAGACTTTTTATGAAGAAACAATTTCACAGATCTCTTCCATTGTGTTGTAAATAATAAAGTAAGAAGAAATATTTGGCATTCCTGATACCAAATCTGTATTAGTCAACGTTCTCCAGAAAGACAGAAACAAAAAAGATATATGTTTAGATATAGGTGGGGGAATTTATTAGGGGAATTGGCTCATGTGCTGAAGTCCCATGATAGGCCATCTGCAAGCTGGGGTCCCTGGGATGCTAATAGCCAAGTCTGAAGCCCTCAGATCCAGGAATGTCGATAGTATAACTCTCATCCCGAGGGAGAAAGCCTTGGGATCTGGAGGGTTGCTTGTGCAAGTTCTGGAGTCCAAAGGCTGGCGAGTCTGGAGTTCTGATGTCCAAAGTAACAGAAGTAGAGTGTGTCCCAGCCCTCAAAGAAAGAATAATTTGCCTTCTGTATTCATTCTCCCTGAACCCCCATCTGATTAGAAGGTGCCCATCAATGTTGAGGGTAGATCCCCGCTCATCCACTCAGACTCACACACTCATCTCCCCTGGAAACACCCTCACAGACACGCACATAATAATGCTTTACCAGGTTTCTGGGTATTACCTTAATTCAGTCAAGTTGACACTTAGTTTTAAGTCCACAAGTCCATCCCTTGTCAACGTGGCACCCATACAAGTCTTTTAAAACCATACTTAATTTCCAAATAAAACAATAGCAAGGTAATATTTCTGCCTAACACCATGTACCTTAACTAATGCAACTATCCTGCATACAAATGAAAACCCATTAGTCCCTTCCCCCAAATTTTGGCATTCAGGATTTCAATATTCATCTTTCAAAATTGTGATTTTCAGGAGTTTAAACATTAAGAACTTTGGACTTCAGGGATTTTCATGTTTCTGGATTTCAACATTAAGGGATTATGGTGTTCAGAATTGTCCTTCTCAAGAGGCACCACATGAATAAATGTATCTGATTTTTACCCCTCTATTGGGATTACTTTGTGATATTTTCTTCACTGTTTGAATGAGTTTTCCTGAGAGACTGAGCTTCCACTGCCAACAAGATTAGCAAAACATCTTTCAGTGGCTTTTTTTCCTTTGCTTTTAACCCCCTTACTTTTTTTTTTTTTTTTTTTTTTTTGTGAGACAGACTCACTGTTGCCCAGGATGGAGTGCAGTGGTGTGATCTCAGCTCACTGCAACCTCTACCTTCCAGGTTCAGGCGATTCTCCTGCCTCAGCCTCCCAAGTAGCTGGGATTACAGATGCCCACAACCACACTCAGCTAATTTTTGTATTTTTAGTAGAGACAGGGTTTCACCATGTTCGCCAGGATGGTCTCGATCTCTTGACCTTGTGATCCACCTGCCTTGGCCTCCCAAAGTGCTGGGATTACAGGTGTGATCCACCGCGCCTGGCACCTTGCTTTCTTATTTATGTTTACTTCAAAATAAGCTACATCTGCATTCAATTTTTTATCACAGAGAGTGCCTCTGTAGTGACCCCGACCAAAGCAGCACATATTTCTTACATCTTTACCAACTTGTCATACTAGAAGATGTAATGTGAACATCATTAACTAATTGTGAAACCTTAGAGAAAAATTTAATTTGAGATGTACCTCTGGTCTTGATAAGTGGAGAATTTAGTCCAAAAGGAGGTAATACTCTGGACTTTAAACAATGCGGTTTATTGATATGTCTAATGAGCGCATAAATGCATTATTCAGATGTCTCAGAATTTAACCTGAAATTGAACTTTTTTTTTCCAGGCTCTATCATGCAATGGTTTATATGTAACTAAAATTTGTCTCTTCTTTAGTTAAGATTTCAAACAGAAAACTTTATTTCCTAACTTGATCATAATACTATATAAGTGCTCAAAAATTGGAACAAATTCTTGAGAATATTCAGTCCAATATAATTTATTATCTGGTTAAGCCATGTACATTTTCTAGAGTTTGAATCAGAAAAACTCGGAAAATCCCTTCTCCCATGAATGCCAGCCTTTGGTTTACTGATTCCGTGTTCATTACTCTCATGTACTAATGGCTAACGATGGCCTCCTCAATTGAACCAAGAATTAGCTGTAGCCAATGAAATGACTGCATCAAAATTAAGAACATTAATTAGGTGGTGCTGATAGACACAAGGCAGGGACAGCAACTTCCTTTCGATTTCATAAACACTTGCAAATGGCAAGATTTACTAGCCAGTGCCATATTTTCTTTAAATAACATATTATAGTGTTAAGATTTGGGAGGATTTGAATTTCATCTGATTTGTTGATAACCTGTAGTTGATAACCCTGGAACAGATTGTTGGAATTGTAATCATTAAGAGTACATGTGCTGAAGAGAATTTCTGGGTTTCATTCCCAGGTGACATGTCTGCGTTTCACCTTTACTGTCTTGGGCAGTGTATTTACCTTATGATAACTCATTTTTTAATAATCGAGTTGTGTAAGGATTAAAGAAATGTTGACTATTAAGTATTTAAAATAGTACCTTATTTCTGCAGGGTGGGCCAGCAGGCTGGAGATTTAGGGAAGATGCAATATTGCAGGATTTTAAGGTCAGTCTTTGTTTCATCCAGGCCTTCAACTGATTGGATGAGGTCCACTCACTTTAGGGAGGGCCATCTGCTTTACTCAAAGTCTACTGATTTAAACGTTAATCTCATCCAAAAACCTGCTTAAAGAAACCCAGAATAATGCTTGACTTCACATCTCTGCTCAGCCAAGCTGACACAAAATTAATCATCACAACTACTTACATTCATGTTGTTGAAACTGCAAGGAAGGCGGAGCCTGATGCATACATTATAATAGTTGTGATTTTATTGAGTGTGTTCCTCATGTCATTTAAGCTTCGTGAAACAGAGATTTTTCTCTTTTTTTTATCATTTCTATATTTCCAGTGCCTACCACATATGACAGGTTCAATAAAATAAAAATATTTTTACCAAAATAAATAAATCAATGGAAATAAAATAGCACCTGACTGTAGTGAATTCTTATAATTTTATGTTGCTTTTATACCCATTTCAAATACAACTTTAACTATCTCATACCAGAAGCAAGGGTCAGTTACCCTTGACACACTTTCCAGTTCTATACCACACCCAAATAGCTCAAGCCGGTGGCCAGGGCTAAGAAATTAGAGGCATCTCTCCCATCTAGCAGACTGGATTCTTTGTATTCCCATCACTCACTTTAAATGGAACATTCAGCCAGCCCTTAAACATAAAATGACCCACACTCTAACCCTTATCTATACTGCTAATTGCCATGGGACTCTTTCTCTCTCTGCCAGACTCTTCATTCTTGCCTTGTGTGACCTGTGGCAGAGGAGTGTTCCCATGACTAAATATGCCCTCCTTGCCCAGGATCTGTAAGTAAAAACCTTTGAACTTGCTTCCTATTGTGATGGTATATTGAATTTACACCTTTTATCTGAAGAACCGGAGGCTAGCCTAGGTGGAGTTTTCCCTGGATGTGAGGTGGAGGGGCAGACAAGGTCAAGGTCCCCATGCCAGAGCTTGGTCAGGTAGGCATAAACTGGACATGGGTCAGACAAAAGCCACAAGGTGTCTGCCAGTATAAACAAGTTTTCAGAGTGAGGGACACCTGGCCATAGTCATGTATCAGGAAACTAAATATGAGGCCATCTGCCAAGTAAAAGGAGTATCCCAGGAAAGCATACTATAAACACTCAAGTCCAACACCCCTTCATTTGCCCTTAGGACAGGGTTGCTGGCTTATTTGGAACTAGAACCGTAATTTAGCTGGGAGCTTTTGAAACACTAACGTATAGTACCGTTTAATATTTCAACATTGAAATAACAGAAAATTGTAAAAGAGAGATAAAAGAACATATCATCTAAAAATGTGCAAAGTTATAAAGAAAATTAATAGTTATATTTATATTTAGCAGTGATAGAAGAGATATTTTAGTAATTATAAAATTTGCAAAAAAAAATCTACACTGAAGTAGGGCTTAGCAAATGCTTAATAATAATTTCAGTACTATTTGTAAACATTTCCAAGATCTTTCTAAAATAATTAAGTAAAAGTAAGCTCAAGGCAAATTAAAATGGATAAAATTAATGATTCATGTGAAGAAAGTAAAATTTTAAATTTACCATATTTGTTGTTTATACATCCTTTTAAATGTCATAATGAAAACTGTTGCAGTCCATTTAGGCTGCTATAATAAAATACCATAAACTGCATGGTTTATAAACAACAGAAATTTATTTCTTACAGTTCTGTAGACTGGCGTGTCTAAGGTCAAGGAGCAGGCAGATGTGCTGTGTGGTAAGGGCCTGCTTCCTGGTTCATAGAAGGGTACCTTCTTGCTGTGTCCTCATACAGTAGAAGGGGCAAGACAGCTCTCTGAGGCCTTTTTTCTTTTTAAATAAAGGCACTAATTCCATTCATTTGGGCTTAGCTTTCCTAATTAAATCACCCCCCAAAAGCTCCAGCCACTAAAACTATCACTTTGGTGATTAGATTTCAACATCTGAATTTTTGGGAGGACATAAAAACATTCAGACCATAGCAATAATTATCTTTTAAATTTTATTTAGATCCATTTTGAGTTGGGATTCTATTCATCCTAGTTAGTCTAGGGGAGCTCATTAATTGCATGTGAGGACTAAAGAGAGGGAGAATTCTAGGGTGATTTCCATGTTTCTTGTTGGGTAGCTAGTTGAACGTAATGACGTTGACAATATAGGGAATGCAGATGTTGCAAGAAAGAAAATGCATTCAGTTTTTCATCTGTTGAAGGTGAAATACTTTTAAAGATAACCACATTGAAAAAGTCCATCTGGCTGTTAAATAAATGTTCAAAAATTGTTGTATAGCATTTAATTAAATAAAATAAATATCAAAGCTATTCCAAAATAATGGAATAGAGGTTCTAGAAATGAAAGGATTCATAGCAAAAAAAGTGTTGGAATGCATTGGATATAACAAATCCCCCTTAGGTCCAGATGTCACACCAGCATACTAAAGGCACTGAGAAACCCTGTACTAAAATAATCATATGTGGGGCAAGCATAGCGGCTTATGCTTGTATATTTGTCACTTTGAGAGGATTGCTTGAACCCAGGAAATCAAGAGCCTGGGCAACATAGGGAGATCTCTTTATTTACAAAAAAAAAAAAAAAAGGTGAGAGGATCACTTGAGCTTGTGAGGTCAGGGCTGCAGTGAGCCATGATCATGCCACTGCACTCCAGCTTGGATGACAGAGGGAGACACTATCTTAAAAAATAATAACAATAAAACAACACCTATTTGTGGGGTTACACAAGTTATATTACTATGTTTACCTTATGAAATAAGAACTTGACCAGACCAAAGCGGATTTAATTTTCTGGGACAGATTCATTCTGTGATTTTAATATAAGCCACGAGTGCAGTAAAAAAAAAAAAAAATGTTTTACTACTGCCTGCCTATTCCCTTCTCAAGACAATACTACCAAACAGGCATATTTCATAATAGTCATTTCAGTCCTTGGCTTATGAGAGCTTTTCCTCAAGTATTCAAGACTACGGAGACCTCCCATCCTCATTGCAACTCTTTGAATTTTAATCAAAATGTACAAAATGAGTATTTTTCACAACTTAAATTCAGCTTCATATAGGGAGTAGTGTGGCTTTTTTAATAACCTATCTTTGGACAAAATTACTGTCGAGGTTCATTCCTCACTGGAAGCCTGTTAAATGAGCAGGGGCAGTATTGTTCTTTAGCAGCAAGACTGAAGCTCCAGCAGCACACCAGTACAAAATTTATGGTCTAAGATTTCTCACAGAAATTATGCAAACATTGCCTGCTCCCTTTATATCTGCAAAGTGAAATCTACATTTCTTAGAATGGTGCACACAGAATTTTGTGGCATTTAGTTTGGAAAAAAAACTGAACAGTCACAATTCATTACTTTCTAACTTTTCCTGAGATGGGATACAAAGTTCATGAAATATATTGTGTCAAACTCCTTCAGTCCTATGAAGGGAAGTTTGAACAAGTGTTTTCTGGTGTAAATCCATGCTACTATTTTCATCATAAAATATATTTAGTCAACAACTTTAAAGGCAAATACCTCTCTTTGTTTTACAGGTATGATTTGGGAATGACAAATAATAGAAAGTCGGAGTGAGGGCTATGATTTGAATGTGTTCGCTCCAAGACTCAGATGTTGAAACCTAATCACCAAGGTGATGTTATTGGACATTGAAGTCTCTGGGAGGTAATTGACTTAAGAGGGTTCTGCCTTCATGAATTGTATGAGGACTCCTATAAAAGGACTTTGTGGGGAGAGTCTGTTCCCTTTTGCTCTTTCCCCTTCTGCCATGTGAGGACATAGAGTTCACCCCCTTCAGAGGATATAGCATCAAAATTTCATCTTGAAAGCATAAAGCAACCTCCATCTTGGACTTCCCAGCTTCCAGAACTGTGAGATAACAAATTCCTGTTATTTACAAAATTCCCAGTCTGTGATATTTTGTTACAGCAGCACAAATAGACTATACCATTCAGCAAGAGTTTAACCTTTTAAAATATCAGTGCTACAGGATTCATTTATGTGCTTTATTGAAATAGTAAAAGCTGATAAGGCATAAATTGTATTAAAATGGACTACACTATAAATAATTTTAAACTGTCTAGGGAAAATGAGAACCAGCATGTTTATTTTCTGTTCATATTATTTGACCTTCAGAGAGTCTATTCAGCTTATGAATTCTGCAGCAACAATTTAACTATAAACTCCTTTTCCTAAGTTTAGAAAATGTTTTGCATGAGATTTGAAAATATAACACCTTAAACCATCTATCTACTATCATTAGGATTGAAAATATTCCACAGATAAAAAGGCAGGGAAAGTTAGGAAAGTGTGAAGCTCATTTTAGGGCTGGGCTGATGTGAACATAACACCAAGAGTAGAAAATAAATTTGAAAAATATGAAAGTTTGTAAAATTTGTGAAAGTTCCCAAGAAATGAATAAGCTTTTAATGTTCAACTGAATTCATAGAATGGAAAAGAAATGCCTAGGCCATACATATGGAGCAGCAGTAGATTTCACCATTGATTTCATGTGGTCTAAAACATTTATTGAAATAATGACAGCTATCTGAGCATGAAAAATAGGGAGTGATGCACCAAAACATGGCTTCAGATAACTTGCAACAAAAGGTATGAAGTTATATTAGAATACTCCATACTGATATTTAATAAAGAGAAATGTAGGGATTAATCTTTGTTTTTCTCAATTCCACAGGTTAGGAGCCCAGTATTATGGAAATATATTAAAAACAATGGGAGATACAGGTTTCTCTCAAAAGTAAGATACTATAAAAATGCAAACATAGTTTTTAAATATTTTGTCTAAATCACAGAAATATGTAAACTGGAAAAGAAAAAAGAAAAATAAAAGCATCTTCATTGGACAAAAGCAATCATAATAAAGAATTTGGTTTTTGTAAGCTATTTCAGTCTTTATGTAATGCATTTTAAATTAGAAACCAAAATCCCCCAAAGTATTCATACTTTTGAAAAATGTAATAAAATATATGAATTAAGATGCACTTATTTGGATGTCCATTAAAACATTTTATAATAGCACATTTGCAAACATTTTAAACATTTGTTGTCTAAAGGTACAACAGAAGGATATTGAATTATAGAATAAAATGGTCAAACAATGGAATATTTGGTCAAAAAAAGCTTCAAATGAGTTTCAAAGATCAGAAAAGTTCTCTTTTCATAAAGTTCCAAAGCAACATAAAGACCTGTGTACATGGTGCCATTCATACAAAGTAGTATATCTGCAATACATCAGAAGTTGGCAAAAATTTTCTATACAGAGCCAGATAGCAAATATTTTAGACTTTGTGGTCATGTACTATCTGTTTTATATAATCAATTTTGCAACTTTACCATTGTAGTGTGAAAGTAGACTTATAAAATGCATAGAAAGTACATGTGGCTGAGTTTCAATGTTTTATTTACAAACCGGTGATAAATTAGTGTGGCCCTTGGTCTGTAGTTCGCTAAACATTTGTTGTATGCATGAATGCTAGTTTGAGAGGGTAAAATGATATATGACTTAGGTCAAAATTGGTACCAAAATACTAAAGGCAAATGAAAATAAGATACTACCTTATCCTTAATATTACGCTTGCACCCCACCCCTCCCCAAGTATGGTTCTCCTAAGTAAGCCAAATCAGAACAGGAGACAAATTTCAGACGAAATCTCTTCCTTCTCTTCAACTACCATTCCACATAATGCTAATGAATGGTAAGGAGGAAATGATATGGAAAATGCTCATTCTGTTATTGAATACTAAAAAAGAAATCAAATAATTCATTCTAAATGACTGCAAACTTATTTCATCTTTCAGTGTGGGAGCTGCAACAGGAATAAGTTGGAATCTTGAAAACATCCTTAAGGAAAAACTATACATGAAAGGGATTCCTTTATGAAAGACTTAGCAAGTGGGTGAAGTATGAAAGCATGATACCAAAAGCTGAAATTGGGGATTGAGAGAGGAATAGACAGATATAAAGTCCCTACAATAGAAAACTTACATATTTCACATTGCATGTATTTAGTCAGAATATTTTTCATGATTGATGAAGAATTAACAATTCAATCTATCCTAAGCAAAGAATGACTTTCCTCATGTACATTTCTAAACAACAAGATGCATAGATCATACATTAGCTCAAGTGAGAACTGAAACCAAGGGCTGAGATGCGCTAGAATTAATTTTCTTTATACCACCTTTCCACTGCTTTCATGCATATCTGCTTCACTCTTTTATGCCAACTTTTCCATGAACTAGAATAATGTTTGGCAGTTTCTCTGCAGTATTTATCTTCAGCCACACATCTTTATTCACAGGACCAGCCCTGTGGGTACAGACAGAAGAATTATAACTCTGATATCCACATACCATCACTTAATTGGATAGAAGGAGAAACAGTTCTATTTAAAAAATGGATATTGCTTCCTGTAGTTGAGAGGGAATCTTGGCAGAGAAAATGAAATCATTAGCACTTTAATATATTCAAAATTGTAATTGTTAAATAAGAAAGAAATATGCAACTGGGAAAAAATGAATACGCATTTCACAAAACAGCATATCTGCATACCCTATAATTGGAAAGTGTATTTTAAAAGGTCATTGATAAAAAATAAATAAGAAAAAAATTCTTTTTACAATGAACTTGTCAACTAAACAAATGTACACAACTCAGTGTAGCTCGGTGAGAATTTTGGTAGGTTTATAAAATTGGGTCAATATCTTAGTGAGCAACTTAAAAATTGTATCAAGAAATGTTAAAACATAGATACCCTTAAATTTTGTAATCAGGTATATTTGTCATTAATCGTATCATTTAAATAGTAATCCTTAAAGTGCCTTCTAAACTATTTAAGAAATAGCTCACTACAGATAACTTCATAGCTACCATGGGCTCCTCCTCAACCTTTCCCCGTTCCTCTCAATTTCTTCATACACATGAAATTGACCTCTCACTTGGTTTTATGTAAACACTGACTTGCTTTTATTTATAAATTCATCATTCATTAAAGATAAAGATAACACTCTTGCACGAATTTGGGCTTAATATAAATGAGAACATATTGGAAGTATATTTTGAAACCTGCTTTATTTCTTTTTGTAGATTTATTTCTTTTTGTAGATGTCCCTGTGCACACGTGCACGCACATGGTGCACACACGGGAACACCCGTGTTTTAGGGAGAAGGATGGTGTTCATTCCTTGTCACTGCTAGGTAGTAGTCCATTCAATGAAAATGGTTCAAACTATCCAGTCTCTTGTAAATCAATATTTGGTTCTTTTCTACTTTTGTGCTGTTTGAAATAATTATGCTATAAATATATTGCATGTGGCTGATAGTATACACGTGAAAGATTTTCTTTAGGGAATAGAAATGAATTTCCTACATTATGAGGTACAGATGGCTTTACATTCATATAATGAAAAATTTGTTTTGCAATGTGATTTTACCAGTTTGCACTTTTGTCAGAGACATTTTCCATTGGTCTACCGTCTTGCCACCATTTTGGTGTTTTCAGAGATTTCCTATATTTATTTTAATTTAAGGGAGTGGAGAAAGATAATAGTTGTCTTCTTCTGGCTATCTGATATCCTGGGAGTTATCTGCTTGTGCTTATTGGCATTTATGCCTTCTCTAATAAAAGCTTTTTGTTATTTTTTCTCATTTCTTCTGTTGCCCTGCTTATCTTTTTCTTGTTGATTTGTAAGAGGTTCAGCATTTTCTGGACATAAATGTGTTGTTTGCTATCTGCAACAAACTCTTCCCCAGGTTTTTGTGGCTGTATTCATTTGCTTTGTGATATCTTTTGATGTCCAGAAGTTCTTAGATTTAATGAAGTGAGATTTATTGGGGTTAGA
This sequence comes from Rhinopithecus roxellana, assembly GCF_007565055.1. NCBI lineage: Eukaryota > Metazoa > Chordata > Mammalia > Primates > Cercopithecidae > Rhinopithecus > Rhinopithecus roxellana. Next base: position 97,898,550 of record NC_044550.1, read on the forward strand.
CTCTGTGGTTGAGCATTTGGTGTGTAAGACATCATTCCATACCATAAGATCATGAAGACGTTCTAAACTTTTTCTAAAATTTAAATCATGTTTTTAACATTTAAGTCTAAATTCTCTCTGGAATTGATATTGTATATGGCAGCAGTCCCCATCCTTTTTGACACTGGGGACTGGTTTCATGGAAGATAATTTTTCCACAGACAGGTTTTGAGTGGAATGGTTTTGGGATGATTCAAATGCATTACATTTATTGTGCACTTTATTTCTATTATTATTACATTGTAATACATAATGAAATAATTATACAACTCACCATAATGTAGACTCAGTGGGAGCCCTGAGCTTGTTTTCATGCAACTAGATTATCCCATCTGGGGGCGATGGGAGACACTGACAGGTCATCAGGCATTAGATTCTCATAAGGAGTGTGCAACCTAGACCCCTTGCACATGTAGTTCACAATAGGATTCATGCTCCTATGAGAATCTAATGCCACCGCTGATCTGACAGGAGGTGGAGCTCAGGCAGTAAAGTGATTAATGGAGAGCAGCTGTAAATACAGATGAAACTTCGCTTGCTCGCCCACCACTCAGCTCCTGCTGTGTGGCGTGGCCCACTTCTTAACAAGCCTGGGACCTACCCTGGCCTGTGATACACCTACCCTGGTATATGGGGGGTATGATGTAAAAATATAATTTTATCTCCACAACAAATTATTGTAGTAACACTTACTGAATAATTGATCCTTTCACCATTCTTCTATGGCATCATCTGTGTTATAAGGTATTATAATTGTTCCTTACCTGCATGGCCCTGTTTCTCTACTGCCCACTTTTCTCTCCCTCTGTTACATATTTTTCTATCTTACTTACATATCACCCTATATTCAATACAATAGCTTTCTAAAAGTCGTAATATTAGCGGGAAGTCACATTTCTTCGATTTTGCTACTTTGAGATTCTTCTAAGTTTTCACTACTGTACTTTTTACAGCAAACAAATTTACAGAGCTGGTTAAATTTTACATACCACAACAGGTTGGAATTTTTAAAATATTTAATTAAAACTATAAGATCAATTTGAGGAATATTGGCAAATTTAAATATTGACACGACTTATCTCTTCACATATGATATCTCTGCATTCTTTAGGTTTTCTTTAATGTTGATATATTGAGACTTTCAGCTCTACATATATGAACTCATGTTAAGGCACAGACTCTGCCAGTAGTGTGCCAAAGTGTGTAAATATATGTATTCATATGGGAAATGGATAGATAGGCAAGTAGATAACCAGATAGACAGACAAACAGTTCTCTATGACAGTGTTTTTCATAGCTACAAATTAGAAGCAACCTATATGTTTAAGAAGAGTAAAATAGTTCAATAAAAAGTATGATTCTTGCTGATAGTAAATTATGTGGAAATTTAAATCATGTTTCTGAAGCATAAAGCTAGGAAAAAATTAATAATTACACTTAAGTAAACAATAATTTTAAAATTACAGGTATATAAATTTACATGTATGTGTATGTTAACATAAATATGCATTCATAAATATATGTGTTATTATCACCTCTTTAGAATTTGAATACAATTGAACATGAATATACAAAGTTGTAACTTATTTTTATGTTGAATTGAGTACCCCCACCAAATTCATGTTGAAGTCCTAATTCCCCAGTGGCTAAGAATATGAGTTTATTTGACAATAAGGTCTTTACAGAGCTAATCAAGTTAAAATAAGATTGCTAGGGTCAGCCCTAATCCAATAAGACTGGGGTCTTTATAAAAAGGGAAAATTTGGAGACAGACAAGCACACAGGGAGAACCCATGTGAAGATTAGAGTTATGTTGTCATAAACCAAGGCGTTACCAGTAGAAGAGGGGCCTGGAACAGATTCACCCTCACCACACTCAGAAGGAACCAACCCTGTCAACACCTTGATTTGGGGCTTCTAGACTCCAGAACTGTGGGAAATACACTTCTGTTTAAACCACTCAATCTGTGGTACTTAGTTATGGCAGTCCTAATAGACAATACACCAGTCAACGGGCGACCTTTGGTGCTGACGTGCATATGTAACTTCTACATGTATTAGTCTGTTTTCACGATGCTGAGAAAGGCATATGGGAGACTGGGCAATTTACAAAACAAAGATGTTTAAGAAACTTACAGTTCCATGTGGCTGAGGAGGTCTCATAATCATGGCGGAAGACAAAGAAGAGCAAGTCACATTTACGTGGGTGGCAGCAGGCAAAAAGAGATGGTGCAGGGAAACTCTCATTTTTAAAACTATCAGATCTCGTGAGACTCATTCACTATTATGAGAACAGCGCAGGAAAGACCCACGCCCATAATTCAAACACTTTCCACCAGATTCTTCTCGCCACATGTGGGAATTGTGGGAGTTACAATTCAAGATGAGATGTGGGTGGGGACACAGCCAAACCATAGCACTATGCTTCTCAATTCATCTGTGAGGCTTTGGTAGCATATTTGTAAAAATAAAAATGTAAAATACTTAAAAGCTCAAACACTTTACGTATTAATTTTATTTCATAGGAGAATAGTTTTTTTTTTCTTTTTAATAAAAGGTAAATGAAGGCTCACAGTAATTTAATAAGATTTTGCTTGTATACAGACTTAGGTGATGGTATCAACAGAGATGGAGAGATTGTGAAATATTGAATATAGGAAGTTGCAGTGAACAGTGGTCCAGACGCACCCAGTGGCCAGCAGCCTCTCCCTGCAGAGTATTTCCAGTGATCAGCTTTCCCAAGCACCCTAGAGGGCAGATTTCAGGTAATTTCCACCAACAGAGCATCACAGCAACTTTGCTATTTATTGAGACACAGCTGTTCCCTCCCTGACAAGTGGGGCTCTTCCATTCAAGTGCCATCTCAGACCTAGGGATAGTGGCTGTCCTTTATATCCACTATTTCTATATTCTTTAGGGTTATCTTTCTTTCTTACTCAACTATTCCCTCCTTACTTTGATCCTATGTGTTAGAGCTGTGAATAATTCTATTAAACTTTCTATGTTCAAATTCCTTCATGGTTTTTCTCTCCCAACATCTGAGTCAACTTATGCCGGATACTCATTTTTTTTTTACTAACATTTTAAATAGACACAAAAGTCATGTAAAATTTTCTTCTGAAAATCACTCCCTGCCCATTTCATGACAAATGCTGCACTGCGGGTCACGTCACTTATAAGGTATACAGTGTCTTACTTCAGGCTGTTATAAGAAATTACCGTAGTCTGGGTGTCTCATAAACCAAAAAACGAAATTTTATTTCTCAGAGCTCAGGAAGTTAGAATTTTGAGATCAGAGTGGCTAAGCTGGCACTGTCTGGGTTCCAGGGAGAGTCCTCCTCTGGGTTGCAGAGGACAACTTCCCATTGTATCCTCATATAGCGGAAAGGCAGTGAGAGAGCCCTCTAGAGTTCCTTTTACACAGGAATCAATCATACTCATGAGCCTCCACATTCATGAAATAATGACCTCCCAAAGGCCCCACCTCTTAATAACATTGCATTGGGGGATAAGATTTCAATACATGAATTCTGAGGAGACACAAACATTCAGTCCACTGCAGACAACAAAATGTTTCAACTTTTCAGAGAGATCAGTAAACAAATCCTCAATCTACAATTAAGTGCTTGCATTATGATCTTCAAAGTATTTTTGTGTGTGTTTTTTTTAGCTCTACTTAGCTTTTAAATCTCCAACAATACGTTTTCAATTGCTTTCTCTAAAAATAGCACATAAATTGTTGAAAAAATCAAACTGTGAGTAATCAAGCAGTTTCCGCTCAAATTTAGTTTCACCAACTTTAAAAGTGATGGCATCTTGGCCTTGAACTTGGGGATCAGTTGTTAGGGTGACAAAGATCACCAGTGCTTTGAAGTCTATACTTTGACAAATGCTGCTATGAGCAGTAAAAATGAGAAAGGATTGAAGATAGAAATGTCCAAGGCATGACCTTCAAAATTAGAAAGGCTTTGATAAAAGGATGAAGGGTAATAGTTTGGAACTAGTGATGATTGGCCAGAAGAATGCAGTAACAAGCTTCTTGGGTTATAAGGTATGGGAGGATAGCCAATTCCTTTGGAGTTACCTGTAAGAGAAGCAATGTTGGCAGCTAAGTTTCAATTACATCTTGGAGAACAAAATTCTGTAAAAAATACTACGATGAGAGGCAAATTAACTTATGTTGAGACTGAAAGTGGGAAACATTGGTGTATTGAAAAGACAAAAGAAAAACAATAAATGAATTTGAAAAACAGATGTTTGATCATTTTACATGGGATGTTTGCTTTTCTCTTTTTCACTAAATTTAGGTTGGAAGTTGTTTCTTCCTTACCTATTCCACCACAGTCAACATTTGGTTCTGCTTTGATCACAATTACTTTCTATCTGGCCCCTCTACTTCCAGGTTTATCTCCATCAATCCCTCTCTCCTAAGAGCAAATAATAATCTATATTAAATGTGAACGCGGATACTTCATTCTCCTAGTTGCCCTTTTTCCAGTTCTTTACCAGCTTCACTATTAAGTGAAAGGCACCAAGGATTAAGAGGACTTCTATGATCATTCCTTCTCTCCCTGTCCACTGTCATTTCTAGTGAAATGTACAGAGCATCCTATCTAATACATGATGTCTCATACCTTTAGTTGTGGCTCATGCTGCTTCTTCAGTCATCAGGGAAGTGTTTGTTGGCAATGAAAGTTTGGGGTACTATATGACATAGGAGAACAGAGTAGGAGCAAGACAATGTATTTAAAACTATATTTTTAAAATGCTGCAAGATATATTATTTAAATCTGCAAATTAGTGTGAAAATAGATGGCGACTATAATTTCTTCTTAGAAAACTATGATTTTGCCTTTGATCCAGAAACCAGTATCATCTGTCTAAATTTAAATCAGCCACCTTACCTTTTCTTAATGCCAGTTTCCACAAATATAAGTTGGAAATAATACTTTAATACACATTTGCCAGAGTAATTAATATAATTGTATAAAGTAAAGCACATTCAGAAGTTAAATATAAGTTTAAAACTCAGGGAACAATAGCAGCAGTGTGGCAGATACTTGTGAAGTCACAGTTTTTATTTCTCTGTTAGTCAGAGTTCTCTTTTATTTTTTATTTATGTATTACTCTGAAATGCAATAATCCCAAAAGAGTTGCATAAAGTAAACAAAGAATGTATTTTCATCTCGCTTTTAGGTCATTTCTCAATATACTTTGCTGTCATACTTAGAATTTTCTTAACAGGCCAGGAAATAACTTCCATATATCTACAAGCTTTCTAAGGATCAATCATCTTGCTCTTCAGAGTTTTAGTAGCCTGACATTTATCAATGTGGACAACCAAGAACAAGACTTTCACACAGAGTCACATTACACAAATAGATACAAACGCCCATGGTGGGGGACAGCCTGAATGATAATGTTGAGCATTCCTGATACAGCGTTCTGCCAGCAAATTAGCTTCCTTGAGAACGTGGAAATTCACACACAGACTGATGCAGTACAGTGTTTTAAAGTAAAATATTCTCAGTTGTGGCATAGAACACCAACACTGAAAAGAGAAATGTTCAATGTGTTTTGTGTAACTGATGATTTGGCAACCTTATACCTGAAATTTTCCATTCACTGAATGCTAAAATTGAATGGCATATTCTTGAGAGCAAAAACAGTGCTTCTGAAAAAACTCATATTTATAATGTGAATAAACCATTAAATATATTAAACTTAAGCAGAGCTGGCAATAAGAAACAAAGGACATAGAATTTATTTACATAAAATGAATTTTTAAAATTTCCCTAAGAGGAAAAATGAGATATTACTGCTTTTGATGTTCTGATAATTTCACATCAAAGTTTTAAAACTGCACATTTGTAAATCACAGATGAGGATAATTTAGTCATCTTGTATCAGCTATATGGTCCCATTTCTCTGTGTAGAAAAAACTACTGTCATAGGTCAGAAATCTCAGTGTTCTGACAGTCTTTTGAAGAAGCAAGTAGCTTCTCCTGCATTTGGAATCAGACAACTATGACAATGGTTACTTGAATCAATTATAACAAAACATGTTACACACTTCTATTTATTTACACCAAAATTATTTATTGCTAGGCATCTTTTAAAAAGATAATATATCACTTTATTTTCATTAATATTTGTAAAATAGAATCAATCTCATCTTATTAATGAATTTACTAGTATCAAGTTCCTTATTCATTTAAGGGGCATAGTATTTCTTAGCAATCCTGGGAATCTAAAAGTCCATTCCCGATCATCCAATCATCCATATTTAAAAACATATGTATTTCTAATATTACTTTTCAAGGCTAAATCATGTAAATTCAAGGATTTTATTTCCTCACTAATTTCTAATGTCACAAAAAGCATAATTTACTTTACTGCCATTGTGGGTCTTTGCTATCTCAAAGTAAAAATAAAATTATTGGCTATAGGGTGCCATTTATATGTAGAATACATAGAATGAAATGTAAAACTATTACAAAGCTAAAGGGAAAAATATTAGTTCTAATGGACTTTTGATTGCCAGTTGCAATATTCTAGCTCTACATATTCCTTCTGAAATAAGTGCTACTTTCTCAATAGGACACATGCATAGCTGTGAGCAATAACAGTAATATTACATCCAATAATTACTTGCCACAAGTTCCCCGACTAGCAGAATTGAATTTTGATTTCTAATATGACTTATGTATGCTAATATGATTTAAATTGCAGAAAACTGAAAAATAGCTGCTCTAATGCCTTTAGAAAAACTGTATTAATTTCATAGAATGAGTGATTCCCATGTTCTAAAAATTCCATGCTTTGGGTGCTTATGTGCGGAATAGATTTTGAGAGGTAACTATTTAAACACAAAATTTTAAGCTAATAATTTAAGACATACTTTCTATATCTATAAAATACAATCCCTCACATTTTGCTGATTTTGTATTCAAAATGAAGAATTGGGGAATTCATTCTATTTGAAAATGAATTTATTTTGTATACTCCACTCATAGCTGACATTTTCCATCTTAAAATATCAACCTTAAATAAATCAATGCTTATTAAATATTTATTAAAACTTGTCTAGTTTATCCTTTAAACACAATTTTCCTGAATTATATTAGTAAGGGGGAAAAAACTGCTTTGTTTTATTTAGGCCTCCAAAGTAAATCACAAAGCCTCCCTTGACAGCCCATCCTGGGATTTAATAGCGCTACTCACAGGAAAGTCTTACCTAGATTATGTATAAGCCCTTCATGCTCCAGCCTACACGTTTGTCCCCTGGTTATATCCTCTGCAGAGAACAGAAACAGCTGGCCACCAGCCTTTCTGATAATAACCTCCCAGTACTTGAATTTCATTGCTAAATTTCTTCTTAGTCAATAAAAGAATCTATTTGTAAAAGTTCCCTGTTGGAGCCTCTTAGGCTGCCCAATATTATTAAAATAAAATGTCCTGTACATACAGCAAAATATATGCTTCGTTTCAAGACATGAATGAAAGACTGTGTTTTTACTATAGTTAAGAAAGCTTGTTAGATATGCCCATTAATTTTATTTTAAAAGTAATAACTTTATTTCTTTTCTTTTCTTTTCTTTTCTTTTCTTTTCTTTTCTTTTTTGAGACAGAGTCTCACTGTGTCTCCCAGGCTGGGGTGCAGTGGCGCCATCTCGGCTCACTGCAAGCTCCGCCTCCCGGATTCACGCCATTCTCCTGCCTCAGCCTCCGGAGTAGCTGGGACTACAGGCCCCCGCTACCACGCCCCGCTAATTTTTTTTTTTTTTGCATTTTTTACTAATGACGGGGTTTTCACAATGTTAGCCAGGAAGGTCTCGATCTCCTGACCTAGTGATCAGCCCGCCTGGGCCTTTGTTGTGGCCGTTTGTTCCTTCTGCATCAACCACTTTTCCTATCTCTTGATTATATCAATTACACGTTTCTTTGGGAATTCCCTCCTTCCCCTTCTCAGCCACATCTTTTGAGTCAAATGAACTCCATTGTAAGCTCAGGGGTGGACCCTGAAGTTCTCAAGTCAATTATTACATTTCACTCTCTACTATCTCACCCTAACACCATGACCATAGCTAATTGATAAAAATTTGACCTCATGCTCAGGCTAGTGACACACGAGTGTGTGTTTGCCTGGGGCTTTTGTAAAAAGAGTGCTTTATCTCTCTCTTCTGATAGGACCGGAACCGATGCTCTCTTTCCTCAAACAGATGTAGTAGAGTCCTTCACTATTGCTACCAGGAGAGCAGCACTCTGGAAATGAAGTTGATAGAAAGAGCAGAGCCCAGAAGAAAGTATTAGGAATCTCTTGATAGAACTGTTCTTAAATTCAGGCCTGCTGCTGAACTGTTCTGCTTTATTAATATATACATATATAGCTTTATTTATATAAATTATTGCATGCATTTATATTTCTATTTCTTCAGGTCAAGTGCGATTTTCTGTAACTTGAAAAAATAAGATTATTAATTCATAAAATTTTCTAGTTAAACTTTTCTTTCTAAAAATGTGATTGGCTAACAAGACCCACATAATAAATTTTTGCAGGGATGACATTTGAAATGTATGTATTCTTAAGATTAACTTCTCTCTAATAGTACTCATTATTACTAGTAAAGACTTCTTTATTCTAGCCACAAAATGTCTTAAAAATGTGAATAATTATGATTGAATTCTTCAAAAGAACAAACTTTAATCTCCCAAATATGCCAATCTCAAATTATTGAATGTGCTAAAGACCTTTGTATGATTAGATGCAAATAAGGAAGCAATTAAGTCATTATTAATTAGTACAAATGAGCATGTTATTCAGGCTTATGTCTCAAGTAAAGAAAATAAGTGACAAATCCATAAGAAAGGGTGACTACAGGGACAGAATCATAAGCACCCGTGAGATTGTAGTACAGCCTGGTGTGAACATCTTTCCAACACAGCTTCCCAAATTCTCTCCATGGCAAGGATACCCCTGTAAAAATCACTGGCTAATTGACATCCTTTTTAGGAAAAAAATTAGTCAAATTTTACATTTTTCTAATTTAATGCACTCTTCGTATCACTTTAGGCTTATTTGTTCTTGTTCTCTCTAAAGGATCCTACTATGTCTAAAAATATTTTGAATTGTTTTCTTAACTTTTCCATTTATATGACAATTCTTTATCCCAGGAATATTCTTTTGCTGTAAGCACTGTCTGCCCCTACTGCAGCTTCCCTTTTCTTTGTAAAGTCTAGAGATATTTTCATGTTTTAACCTCTCTCAAGTCTTCCCACACACCCATCCAATACCAATACATACATATATACCACTTCTTTGCAACCGCTAAAATAGTGTCCCATACCCCTGGAACTAGCCAGTCTGTTGATGGACTTACTAACCAGCATTCATGTGATTGCCTTTACATCATATATTACTAATGTGAATCATTCAATCACTTATTTATTTATTTAGCAAACATTTCTCATCTCATTTGTCATAAGCAGTGTTTTTGGCATCTCAATGGCAAGCAAACTTCAACTAGTTTATAGCCCAATGATTTTGTTAAAACTTAATTAGTTTATACTACATGGAAATATTCTGAAGAGGTTTTGATGTGTTATGTAAAACTAGGTTATGTGATCCTTGAACTACAGTGATAATATCTTTATTTCATTTGTATCCTTATGGCAAAATCTAGAGGGCTATTAGAAAAATAGTCAGGAAAGGAAGGCATCCGAATATAAGTTGTGGTTGAATTTGCAGTTGCTTTAAAAATGCTGCATAAGAAACATCATTATGTTACATAATGGGAGTCATGCTTTTCAGCTTGACTTTTGAGCAATAAGTTGTAACAGTGGAATTGTTCTTGCAAGAAAGTGCTCCATCCCATTGACTTATCTTCCCAAGAGAGGGTTTTTGTCTTTAAAATGGAGACACCAAGGAAAACATGTTTTCATGGTAGATAAAGAGAAACTCAATGGTGTATCAAACTTAGCTTGATCATAATTTTCACCTGGTATGTGTGTAGGTAATAGAGAGTCATCAAGCACCCTACTTGATTATTATGACCAAACTCATTTAGGAAATATTACACTGGAGAATCACAGTAAGATTGACTAGATAAGACCTGACTTCCATCAGTGTTTTACTGAATTGATCAACTAGAAATCTACCTTTACAAGTAGAAATCATATCTTTCAAGATTCTCCCACCTTTTACATTTCTGTAGCTCCATTTCAAATATGAAGGTGAAATCATATGCCTTGCTGTGCATCTTAAGTCATAATCAATTCCCATGTAAGAGAAAATCCAAGATTCCAAATACTACTTTATAGACAGAACTTAATTTTTTTATTTGTTACTTTTATTTCAGGTTCAGGAATACAAGTGCAGATTTGTTATACAGGTAAACTTGTGTCATGGGGATTAGTTGTACAGATTATTTCATCACCCAGATGCTAAGCCTAGTAACCAATAGTTATTTTTTCTGATCCTCTCCCTCCTCTCATCCTCACTCCCAAGTAGGCCCCAGTGCCTGCTGTTACCCTCTTTGGGTCAATGTGTTCTCATCATTTACCTCCCACTTATAGGTGAGAACATGTGGTATTTGGTTTTCTGTTACTGTGTTAGTTTGCTAAGGAGAATGGCCTCCAATTCCATACATGTTCTTGCAAAAGACATATGCTCATCCTTTTTTATGGCTGCATAGTATTTCACGGTGTGCAAGTACCATATTTTCTTTATCTATTCTGTCATTGATGGGCATTTAGATTGATTTCATGTCTTTGCTATTGTGAAAAATGCTGTAATGAACATCCACATGCATGTGTCTTTAGGGTAGAATAATTTATATTCCTTTGGCTAATGGGATTTCTGGATTGAATGGTAGTTCTGTTTTTAGCCCTTTGACGAATTGTCACACTGTGTTTCACAGACGTTGAACTGATATACACCCCACCAAGAGTGTATAAGTGTTACCTTTTCTCTACAACCTCTCCAGCATCCGTTATTTTTTAACTTTCTAAAAATAGTCATTCTGACTGGTATAAGATTGCGTCTCATTGAGGTTTTTTATTTTTTATTTTTTTGCACTTATCTAATGGCCAGTGATAGTAAGGTTTTTTGTTTGTTTGTTTGTTTTTTGTTTTGTTTTGTTTTGCTTTTTTGGTATGCTTCTTGGCCGCATGTCTGTTTTCTGCTGAAAAGTGTCCATTCATATCATTTGTCTACTTTTCAATGTGGTAGTTTGTTTTTCCCTTGTAAACTTATTTAAGTTCCTTATAGATGTTGAATATTAGACCTTTGTCAAATGCATCATTTGCAAATTTTATCTCCCATCCTGTAGGTTGTCTGTTTATTCTGTTGATAGTTTCTTTTGCTGTGTAGAAGCTCTTAAGTTTAATTAGATTATACTTGTCTTTTTTTTTTTTTTTTTATAGCTCTGTAGTATAGTTTGAGGTTGGGTAACACGATGCCACCAGCTTGGTTTTTGTTTTGTTTTGTTTTGTTTTGTTTTGTTTGCTTAGGATTGACTTGGCTATTTGGGCTCTTTTTGGTTCTATGTGAATTTTAAAATTGTTTTTTTTTCTAATTCTCTGAAGAATGTCATTGGTAGTTTCATAGGAATAGCATTGATTCTGTTGATTGCTTTTGGGAGAATGGCCATTTTAACGATATTGATTCTTCCTATCCATGAGCATGGAATGTTTTTCCATTTGTTTGTGTCATCTCTAATTTCTTTGTGTAGTGTTTTGCAATTCTCATTGTAGAAATATTTCAGCTCCCTGATTTAGCTGAATTTCTAATTGCAGAATCTCAGATAGAAATGAATTTAGTCCTTATGCTCAGTGCATTTGTAGAAGCACCTATCAACTTTTTTGTTATACTTTCTGGACTCAAATATCTTTTGTAATTATGTTTCTTGAGAGTATTTTTCACATTATCTTATCAAGCTCCTACACATACCAATGTTCCCAATTGTCATAATATACATTTCCATAATATCTTACATTAATATTAGCTTAGTGTGTCTCACTGCACTTTTATTCTATGGAACCAAGTGTATATTATCTGACACATTTCCACTTGTTCCTACATTCTACAGGGTATAAGTTCTTATTTTTTAAATTAAGGCTACTTCAAATTTTTATGATCTTCTGCTTTTCTATGTCCAGGGCTGTGCTTTTCTATCTATAGTAGAACTTTCACTTTCTCTCCTGGCCCTGTGTTCAACAGTTCCTTCTGAACTTCTCGGGAAAAATCTGACAAATAAACTAATAAATTCTGTAAAACAAAATATGAAAATAAATATCACCATTTCCATAGCCAAATTAAATTTTCATTTTTTTTTACGTAGTAGCTATAAATAGGTCTATATAATATCAGTATCATGTCTCATTCTTTCATATTTCTCCCGTTAAGTTTCACTCTATCAGTGAATAATAACCGGCCCTATTTTATTTTAATTATTTTAATTCTTATTTTAATTCTATTTTATTTTAATTCTTTTCTGGTTAACTACTCCTATTTTCCTGATACCTTGACTTTTAGTTTATTTGGAAGAACTTGTTCTCTACTGTGAACAAAAATTGTGTGATAGATTTACTTTGAAAATTTTAACTGGATATTATAATTTTGTTAAATAAATTTTATGATATACTTTGAAGATTTATGATAAATAATTCAAGTGCCTCTAATTTTCTCAATTTTCTCACGTAAATGGAGCTAATTTTTCAGATTATGTAATATATGGAAGGCATTTTTTAACACTTTCCACAATGCAGGTACTCAAGAAGTGTTAAATATAATCATTGAATGAACTTATCTTTGGTTTACAAAAATGAGCAACCATTGCCTTATTCAACAAATATGTTTTGAGTATGCAATGATAGCAAGATATTGAGACATTGGAAAGGTGATACACTAAGTGTTCGGAGTTTGTAATATAATCCATACAAAAGGCAAGGAGTGATTCAAGGTGCAGACTATATTTGTTTCTTACTTAGTGTCTCTATAGACTTTGATTTTGTTATTTGTATTAGGCTATTCTTGTATTGCTATAAAGAAAGATTTTACAAATTGTATTGCTATAAAGAAATGCTTTACTATAAAGAAAGTAATTTACAAAGAAAAGAGGTTTAATTGGCTTATGGATCTGAAGGCTATGCATAAAGCATAGCAGCAGGCATCTGCTTGGCTTCTGATGAGGCCTCAGGAAGCTTAGGACCATGGCAGAAGGCAAAGGCGGAAATGGCATGTCACACGGCCAAAGCAGGTGCAAGAGAGAGAGAGGGTGTGTGTTGAGGGGGAGGTGTCATGTACTTTTAAATGACCAAATCTCACGAAAACTCACTATCATGAAGACAGCACCAACTCATGAAGGATCTGCCCTCAGGATTCGAACATCTCCCATAGCGCCCCCACTGCAGCACTGGACATTTCATTTCAAGATGAGATTTGGGTGGTACAAAACTATATCATTGTTTAACTTGCGCATACTAACCATTGTTCTTCATCAGATATGCTAAAGAATCCAGACTTGTGATACTTTTTCCACATAGACGTCAAGACCTAAACCCATGCCAGTCAATGTCTACTATATATTCCAGACCATGAATTCCATGCCATTTTTTTTTCTGATAGCTTTGTAGTGAATTTTGATTCCTATGAAATCAAGAAAAGGAAAAGACTGAATCTCTTTTCATTGAAGATAATCACCTCCTCCTAGAGCATTTGTGATCCTCCATCTGAAGGCTTTGTGGTGATTCATGTGAGATGCAGGCAGGAAGTGCAAAAAAAAACTGTGTTCCCAGGGGTAGCTGTCAGCCAATTTCAAGTGAGAGTAAGAGGATACATATATGTTTGCTTTCTTATCCCTTCTTGAGACCAGTTCTGAGGCAAGTTTGACATAATCTCCCAGGTCTTGCAGGACGACATTGCTACTTGTTCATGGTAATAACTGGATCGATAACACCCTTTTGTCATTTTTCGAACTTCTCTATTTTACCTCCCACATAGATTCCTGGAACTTAAATCCTTGCTTTTGGTTTGCTTCTGGGGGGTGCCCAGGCCAAGGTAATTAATACTAAACTGGTAAACAGTAGAGACACTGTAATTTATGGGCAGCATTGAAGTAGCTCTGTTGAGGTTAAAGGATATGACTTTATAGTGGCATCGATTCGTAAAGACACATTGAAGAATTTCCATTTTAAATTTGATGTCAATAGCTAAATTTAGTAGTATATTTTTTGTGTTCACGTGTCTCTTATGTGATTATAAACCTTCCCTCTATAGTTTAGGTGAGGTTAACTCAAATGGTATTAACTGAGATACTATTTGTAAAAAGCCAATCAAAATTTTTAGCAATTATAGAAATATACATTTAAAACATTTTTACTCTATTATTTTATGATTATGGTTAGCTTATTTCCTTTTTATGTCAACTTAGAAAATGCATGTGTTGATGAAGGAAGTACAAGCATAACAACAACCTTGATCATATTTTATGCTGGGATTTTTTTGCATTTTATATTTAAATGTTATACACTGATTTACTATGTGGTTATAAATTCATTTTTGCTTTTAGAAGTTGTGCTACATATATTGTTCAAATAAAAAAAGTTAATTTTTTTCAACATTTCAATGATGTGTTGTGGCAAATTAAAATATTGCAGAAATATTTGTATTCTTGGATGAGACAGAAAAATATTGTGGAGGATGCTTCTCTGAAAAATTACATTTAAAATTAATTTTAAGATATTTTATTGGTTATGTGACCTTACAACCAGTTAACCTGAGTGTTCTTCATTATGGTGCTGCTGTCTGAATTGGCTTTTACTTTAGAATGATCTAATTCTGCACATTTACATGATTAAAACAAAACTCCTTAACAGTGCATTCTGAATTAAAATTTTGAGTGTAAGTGTTGCATGCTAAGTACAAACATTGAGTAATGAATCAAAATGCTGAGTCTGGAAGTATTATGATGCCATGGTGGGGCCCAGTAGACTTATGCCCGAATCATTGCCAGGTGCCACAAAATTGCCTCTCACATAAAGTTGATTATTCCAAAATATCTAATTTTATTCTTGACTGATTTCTTTCGGTTACCTCCACGCCCCATCCATTAGCAGATTCCAGTGACTGTATATCCCAAGTGTATCATGAATCTGTTTACCTGTTTCCATTGCAGGTTCTACCATCCTAGTGAGAATCAGTCTTCTTCTGATAAGACAATAGCTTCACAATTTTTCATATTGCCTTTATTAATCATCTATTCTCTATTCATGTATTCTCTATACAACAGTTTGAATGTCACCTTTTCAAAGTCTTCAGTGGATTTTTATCACACTTAGATGCAAATGCAACGGCCTTCCCTCAGATTACAGTGCCTTAAATGATCTGTTCCATCCTGACCTGGGCAATCTTTTCTTGTACTTCTCCCGGGCTTACCTATTACATGTCAGCCACTTCGTTTTTCTTGCTATTCTGTGAATGCACCTTGTTTGCTTCTGCCTTAAAGCCTTTTCTCCTCCTGTAATGTTTTTTTCTTTTCTTGACATACATCGTCAGTCTTACCATTCAGATATCAAATGCTACCCCCTAAAACAAGATTTATTTCTTGACCTCTGAATCCAAAGTAGCCACCAAAGTAGTCAATCTCTAATATATCACCTAATTTTATTGTCCTGTGTATTACTTATTATCACATGATAATTTTCTTATTACTTGTTTAATAGGTTTTTTTTTTTTTTTTTTTTTTTGTCTCTATTCACCAACCAGAATATGCTACACTCCATGAAGGAATGGAACTAGCATGTCCTCCTCATTACTATGTTGTCAGCATCTAAATTATTAGTAGAGAAGGGGACTCACCATGTTGGCCAGGCTGACCTCGAACTTCTGACCTCAGGTGATCTGCCTGCCTCGGCCTACCAAAGTGCTGGGATTACAGGTGTGAGCCATTGCGCCCGGCTTTTTTCTGTAAGAATTCTTTCATTGACTCTTAACCCTCTAAGTTAGCTCTCTCTTAGAAATATAATTGTCTACCTGGAATTGTGAAGTAAATGAATATGTGTGTATGTATGCGTGTGTGTGTGGAAATATGAATGTCTAAGATATACATACCATGGCAAATTTTGATTTAATCTAATCTTATTCATTGCAATATGTATACCCCTTGTCAGACTCACCACTTTTTGTGTCTGATTCAGTTGCTTTATACTTTTTAGTTTTGATATGAGGATAAACAATGTTAGTCAAATAGATAAAGATAGAGCAAACAGAAATACAAAATCTCTGTGAGTGAGAGTCAGATACATACGTGTGCGATAAGAACAAAAGAATACGAAGACTGAAGATGGGCAAATATAAACTACCTTATCTAGAGCTAATTGAATAGACTACTCTCTTATATACAGTTTCACAGCTAGCCCCACCCCACTACCACCTTGAATAGTAATTATATACACTTCTTCCATTTTTTTATTATATATGAAAATATTCAACCAAATGTGTGGTTTCATGATCTGTGCAGCATTAAAAAAATATGTGACGGTTGATAGGGAAACCCTGCCTATCTTTTTGACATTTTACT
Source organism: Rhinopithecus roxellana (assembly GCF_007565055.1). Taxonomy (NCBI): domain Eukaryota; kingdom Metazoa; phylum Chordata; class Mammalia; order Primates; family Cercopithecidae; genus Rhinopithecus; species Rhinopithecus roxellana. The sequence goes on from NC_044550.1 coordinate 97,915,169, forward strand.
CTCATCTATGTATACTCTTGAGGAAACTGAGAGGTAAAAACATTTACCCAAAGTTACACAAGTTGTAAATGGTAAAGCCAGAATTTCCTCCAGTCCTTTTATGTCACCATAGAGGATCTCTGCTCCCCACTGATCACATGGTGGAAACTTGATAAACATTTGTTAGTTTACAGGAAGATAGAAGAGACATAAAAATGGTTTCATCCACTTGGGAAATAAAGTTTACATGTAGCTATCCCTAAATAATGTTGCTAAAAAATGTTAACATGTAGCTATTACCTTTTATGAAGAAAATCACAGTGATATCTTTCCAATATTATATTATAAATCTTAAGGGAAGAGAGGCGATACACATTAGCATCCTCATCTTTCTGATGGCTAAGCTGAAGCATCTTTCTCAAGGGCAATCTAATTGCCTCTCCAAGATAAGCTGCTGAGCCTGGGACTTTCACTGTTGTTGTCTAAGCTGGGTCTTTTCTATGCCACTTTCAGTGCTGTTTTATGTACTGTGAATCTATAGCCTGATCTTCTATTTACTAGGTTCATATAAAATCAATATTTATTTTATATAGCACCTTGTACTTCAAAAGATCCAAGGTAAATCAATATGTAGGATTCATTCCATAAGAAGAGTAATTAGATAGCCCCTCAAACATTGCAGTTACTGCAAATTTGAAATCTGTAAGTTGTCTGAATCAAAGGAAAAGTCACCTAGCTTATACTAGCACCTTTCTGAAATACAACTAAAGATGCTTTTATTTATGGCTAAACAGCGACAATAAAGAAAAACAGAGTTGCTGAAAAGATCCCAGTTTTGAGGGTTTTTCAAATGTGATTCTAGGTGAACAGAAAATATAAACAAAGAATATCTAAAATAATCACTCAAAATTACTTGAGATAACCAAGGGATGTAATGTCAAAAGGTTGTTGGAAGTGAAATTGTGAAATAGAATGTTAATTTTTATTTAGCTTTTTGAGTGTAGGATTCTTAGGATGTAATTTGATAAAGCTAATATTCACATTGACAAATCAACCGAGGCATCATTAATGCATTTTGTAAGGAATACATCTGAGAACAGATTAGACATTACAATAACAACTGACACAAATTGAGAGAATTACTGAAGAAATTGTAGCCTTGGCATGAAGCAGATGACACATCAAGGATATCACTACTTCATACTCTTAAGACAAATATGTCAGCTTCTACCCTTGGAGGGATACAGCCCTTCCTGCAATGGTTTCATATTTTCCTGAACAAACTACCATCAGATTATCAGCATCTGATCTAGTCCTTCTATCTTGTCATCTGCAAAGGTCTTTCTGTTCCAACATCTGCCCCTCTGGATCTCTAGAATCTGACATTGCCTGTGTTCTATATTTTACTTCCTAATCCTTTATTTCTGATTTCCTGTATGTATATTCCTCAGGTTTATATTCAGAAATCAGAAACTATAATTTCTAATTTGTAAAGGTTCACAACATTTTCTTCAAAAAGTGTGTGATCCAACCTTTTTGGGGGTTGTTTTCGGATTTTAGAAAAGCTATATGATATATAGGCTATTATTATTAAAATCAAACAAATTATATACAGAAAAGTAAGATTGTATGAGTAGAATGAATAAAGAATAGTAAGTAGCCCCATGTCAAGTCAGGACAAGTTTTGCTGACAACTGCCAACTTAGTTCAGAACAGGTTTGTTCTCAAACGTTTTTGGATTTTGAAGTGGAAATAAGACATGATGAGTCTCTGAATAAATGGTTATACACAGGATAGCACTGCAGATTATTTTATTTCAGTTATTGTCTTACTCCTAACTGTTTTGTCCCAACCTCAGTCATTTATCCTCTTGGCTTTCCCACATCTATGATATTTGGTTGACCGTAACAAAATGCTAAGAAAAATCACAAGAAGAAATTATGAGGAAAACTATCTAGGAACAAAGTCTTCTAATAATGGAGAATACCTCAGTTCCAAGTTACAATTCCCCACGGTATAGGGAAGAGAGTGTGGAAATACTTAAGTAAGTAGTAACTGCTATGTGTCCTCCGAAGTTTAATTATTCCTGAATAGGTTCACTAGATTTTACCTGAAGGGTAAATTCATCGACTCACTCAAAATCGTTTCCTTGACTGTCTATTGTATAGAACCCAGTGTGCACCTTACTGTGTAGAATTAGTATGAGAATTAAATACTATAATGCAGAATTTCATAAAATAAAATTTACTAAGTTTTAGCAAGGCTAACAGATATGTCTTCCAATTTGAAAGATATGGGAAAGTTTAACATGGAAAGAAAAGTAAACACTTAAAGCATATCTTATTGAATTTGAGAAAAATAAATCAAGTCCTTCTACCTTGTCAGATGTAATTATTTATTGCCTTGATGAAGGCAAGGAAATGTTTTATTAGAAACCTGTAACTGGCCAGCATTCAGAGTAGGAGAAGAAAAAAAGGATATATAGAGATATGTATATATCTACATATATGACTTTAGATTAAAAATAATAATAACTAGAGGCCTTTAAATCATGTCTAACATGGGTAACTTGCCTAATTTGATATCAGTTTAGTTACCTTAAGTTATTCAATGAAAAAATAACAATAAAAGTTGTTACAAAAATGAAGTTTATAATAAACAACAACAATAAAAGATTGATAATGACACATAAAATTTTGGCACTTAAAAATAAAATGTGCTAGTTCCACTTCCAGTATTAATGAATTTAGATCCTTCAGCTCAAAATTTTATCTGAAAACATCTGGAAAAAGTATGTGTGAAGACATTGGATTATTATCAATGAAGATAGAGGGTTGGTAGCACAAGGGTAACAGAAAAAAAAGAAGCCTAGAAATGTCAGCCCAGAATGTCGTACTTCTTTTTTTCTTTTTCTGGAAGCTTACTTTGAAAGCTGTGTGTAAGAAGATGAGCAGAACACACTTGACATCCATAGCATTGTGTCATGGATTTCAGGGGTGTTCAAAGAGCATGAGTCTTGTTTATATCCCAGGCATTTATCTGAGACCCCAAATGTCTATACCTTAAAATAAACCATTTACCAACCATGACAAATCCCAGGTTTTTAGCATTTCAGACCCTGATTAGAATAAGGTTATCTTAGCTGCTAAGAGCTACAAGCCTCGCTGCCTGCCAGGAAAAAAAAATGTACACTCTCTCTAGAGAAACATAATATTAGAATTGATTTTAAATATAAAATACATGACACCGAATCAAAAATAACTGACATAAAAAAGTAAAATTTTCACAGAAAACCAAAAGAAAGAAAGAAAGAAAATGAGTAGAGAAAAATGTATGAGATGTAAATAATGAAGTTATTACTCATGGGCTTTAGTATATTTAATATTAGTATATTTAATATTAAAGAGGTGAAAGAAGCTAATTAATATCTTGAGCAGATGTTAAGCAAAAATGAAGAGAGAAGTTATAAAGTCAAACTAGAAGAAAATACCCAGAATGAAGCATGGAGAAGCAAAATATTAAAAGTTCAGGGAAGAAAAGCACATTAGATACTAAAAAAAGGTATTATATATACCATCTTAAATTATCAGAAGAAAGGAAGAATAAAACAGTATTATTATATGAAGAGTTAATGAAATATACACTATTTATGGACAGAAACCAAAATAAAGCTAGTGTAGCTATCCTGGTGACAGACAAAAGTTTCAAAAGTAGAGCAATTACAAGAGTGGAAGATATTCAATACCATAAAATGTGAAACATAAAAATGATACAATTCTAAATGTGAATGTGTCTGATAACATAGTCTCACAATATATTTTAACCAAAATCAGCAGAGGTAAATAGAGGAATATAAATATAATCACGAACTTGATAGGAATATTTTAACGTAAACAGAAATCCAATAACTATATAAGAGATTTGAACATCAGAATGATCAAACTTGATCTTATTAACATACAAAGCACACTGTACCCAAAAGCCACAGAACACATTTTTTAAAAGTGTTCAAGAATGAGTTTGTGTCCTTTGTAGGGACATGGATGCAGCTGAAAACCATCGTTCTCAGCAAACTATCGCAAGAACAGAAAACCAAACACCGCATGTTCTCACTCATAGGTGGGAACTGAACAATGAGATCACTTGGACTCAGAAGGGGAACATCACACACCGGGGCCTATCATGGGGAGGGGGGAGGGGGGAGGGATTGCATTGGGAGTTATACCTGATGTAAATGACGAGTTGATGGGTGCTGACGAGTTGATAGGTGCAGCACACCAACATGGCACAAGTATACATATGTAACAAACCTGCACGTTATGCACATGTACCCTAGAACTTAAAGTACAATAATAATAAAAAAAAAAAGTGTTCATGGACTGTTTTTCCAAAATGATCATATGCTTGTTCATAAAACAGATTTTAACAAATCTCAAAATATTTTAAGCTCTACAGAGAACATTCAATGACTACCATTGAACTATTGAACTGAGCTGGAAAATAACAACTAAATGATAACCGAAAAATCCCCAGGTGTTTGAAGATTCCATAATATGCTTTTATTTAATACATACAGAACAAACTGAAGAAAATATTACAATGTAAATTGGAGAATAGGTTGTACTAATTGATAATAAAAATTATCTCTCTCTTTGTGTGTATGTGTGTATGAATTACATATATACACATATATATAGCATGAGGTTCAACTAATAGCATTCTTATTTATTGCTTTAATTATCTATATATTTATATGTATACATAAAAAAGGGTAAAATCAATGGGATAAAATAAATATGAAATTGATTTAAAAACAAAAACAATTCACTTGCCACAAGTAGGGTATGACAATAAAAATGGAGAAAAGCTCAGATCTTATTTAAATCAATTTTATTTTTATTATTAAATTTGACAAATACTTATTGACATCTTCTATGTACCAGACACTTTTCTAGAGTCAGTTGCAGAGATGGGAGATATAGCAGTGAACAAAACAGACAAAAATATTTTTATTGAGATGAAGTGAGGTCAGGTTACCTGCATGAACTGGCTCCTGCAGCAATGTCTTGAGCCCTGGTAGGCAAGAGGATGAAAAGCAGGATGAAGGGTGTCTAATACATGGGGTAACAAGACTTGGCTTTTTTTCCGAGGTACATAGAAGGAGAGATCATAGAAAAAATATTTTACAGAGATTTACAGAGTTGACTCCTCAATTCACATCTTTGAATGAAAGAGTTTTGAAAAATTCAATTTCACAGATCCTTCGTGACTCCCACAATTTTACTTTTTTATTATTTGAACATTCTGAACATGAGACTATAGATAGCAAGAGTATTGGAGATTTTTTAAAGTAGAGATATTAAACTCAAACTGTGCATGTGGATTGAGTCTAGAGGACCTGAATATCGCCCTAATTCCTTATTTCAGAAATGCCTAGATTTCAACAGATTTAGAGTTGAAAATAAAAACAGATTCTTTGGCGGACATATGAGTACGCTTTCTGAGAAATTCCGTAGACTGTGAACCATATGAGCCATTATTTGCGTTGTAAGTCTGATTTTTGGTACCTAATCTAATTTACTGTCTGAATCATAAATAACTTTCCCTGTCATGAGAGTGATCTTTCAAAAGGAAAATTTGGAGCTGAAAATGAACTGTGACCATAATAAGAGACAGTATTTCTAGAATTGTGGAAGTAAACATATGACTTTCAAAGCTATGCTCTTCTGTATTTTGTGGCTAAACACTGAAGAAGTTTGGACTTAACTAGGTTTGTAAGAATGTGTCTTTTTTTAAGTAAATTCTGTAATTACAGATGTAATTACGATTCAGAATTAAATATGCTTCTCACTGAATCTTCTCCATGACTCTAAAAGAAAGTCTCATTGGTCCAAGAGCAGTATTCCCATTTAGTTGACAAAAACCTAGAAGTGATGTTACTGTATCCATAACTGTACATATAGATTAAAAGGTAAAATACAACTTTATTAAAATACTAAATTAAAATTCTTTTAGCTGAATTTATTTACTGATTGCTAACAAGTTAGCCACAGTCACCTATGAAAAATATCTTATGTCCCTCATGCTTACATTTGTAGCAATTTATTCCATGAATTATTTTAGTCCAAATAAATTGATAGCTGAATCAATCTATTCTTTGTTAAACATTTTAATCTGAGTATATAAGAGTAGACAGTGAAATAGCAAAGTTTAAACCAACGATACGTTTTTCTAGGTAGTGAAATGTCAAGATGATAATGATGAACTATAGGGCAATATTTTAATATTCACTGTCATCTGGAAAATGGCAGATGAACTTCAATGTAGATAAGAAAGTTTGAAAAATAACCTAAACTAAATGTACAAGGACACAGGACTTGAACTTTTAGTTACAACTATAACCCACACACATACACAGAGAGAGAGAGATTTAAAAATCACTGCAAATTATTGTTGGAAAATATTAATCCTATTTATTGTTGTAGAGAGATCAAGATGATACCATAGGTAAGTGAAATTTATTGAAAGTAAGATGTAATTATTTTATTTTCCCTATACATGCAGGAAACTAGGATGCTTTTATACATAAAACAGGATGAATTGTAGCCAGTCCTTAAACTTGAAAGAAAGCTGTTGAAGACCTAGAGAAAAAAAAATAAGTCTGAAGCATCTGGGAAATATTATTTTAATCAAATCTTGAATAGGATAAATTGATTAGCGCATTTCTTTTTAAAAAGATGAAATAATTAAGGATTATAAAATTCCAAAGGATATGAATAAAGTGAACATGGTATTATCCTCTGGATTTTGATGAACAAGAAATAAAAAGTACTACCATGTGTTGAGAGCTGTTTAAGATCAACTAAAAACTATAAAATGCTTTACATCACAGGGAGTAACAAGATTTTTTTAATGCTGATAGAGACCAAAAATATACAAAGGCATAGGAAAATTTCTGATAAATGTATATATAATGACAATTCACTTGTTTAGGGAAAAAAATGACATGTACTGAATTATGGGTTAGACAATAGGCCAAGTAGCATACAGTTTATTAGTAGAAACAATAAAATAATCAAATACCAATCCAGGCCTATAGATGTAATGCTACATATAGAGACTGGTGGTGTGGTATCTTGCATGTGTGTGTGTGTGTATGTGTGTGTGTGTGTATGTGTGTGTGTGTGTGTGTATGTGTGTGTGTCTGTATGAGGAGGAGAATACTGAAACTACCGCATGGGTATAGCAACTAAACTGAATCTCGACAAATATTTAGGAGGCAAAGGAGCAAGAAGGAAGAAGGCAGTAGAGTTTCTAAGGCAGGAAGTTGAAAGGAAATAATGGTATATAAAGGAACTGCAACAATGTCACTAGGAATTGTAACACTAAGACTTAGGTATTAAGAGTAAGAGATGAGACTGGAGACATAAACAGGCACTCTTTTGCCATTTTAGGAACTTGGCCTGTATCTGAAGGGGAAAGAAGGGCTTTTGAAGAACACAAAATGATGGGGTATGAGATAGAAGTACAATTATCTTTGTCTTTTACCATTCTTTATCTTTGTCTGAGTTAAAACCAGTAGCATAAAAATGAATTTATCCACTGAAATATTTTTAATGGTGAGTAAGAGACAAAAGTTCAAAAGCATATAGATTAGAGGATTATTACAAACTTTAAAAATTATTTCTTGAAAACAATACAGTTAGGATTAAAGTAAAATAAGATTGGAAATTGACGTGAAATTTCCTTTCCCATACCATGGGAAAGGTTTTTAAGGTATTTGTAAAGGACATGATAGAAAACTCACTTATCAACATCCCTAGGTTTGTGGGGACAGAAAGTACAAGGGTGATTATACGATGCATTGATTTAGATGGCTCTAATGTGAATACCTATTTACCTGCCAAGCAACAAGAGTAGTAGCAGGATTTATAAACATTGACATCATGCCATGCCACTTTTTTTTCTTAGACATAGGTAATTAATGGCATGATTTTGTTCTGACATGAAATAGAAGAAAATCACCCAAGATCGAGAGGCTATGGTGGATGTCAAAGTGATGGAGAATAATCTCTAAAAGTCATTTTTATACATTTGGACAAATAGCAGAAAATGTGACCAGAGGAGGGAAAGATATATTTGACCCTATTTCATCAAACACAGTGGATAATTCCACTTCCAATGAAAGTTGGTAAAACATCTCAAAGTAGAATTGGAACTGAAAACTAAAGAACTTCTGTCTTCCAACTTTAGCAGAGAATGTGGTTGAGTTTTTTAAATAAATATCAGTACAAAATATTATGAGACAAAATGTCCTTACCATGATGGATAATTTTCTGGTTACTTTCCACACCGCCTTTCCCTTTCTATTTCTACTCTAAGCTTTGTCAGGAAGACAAAAGAATGAATATTCACTACCATGTACTCACCTTTTCAAGCCCAGTTTAAAATCTATGGGTTAAGAATTGTAACAACGCTTACAGAGTCAGATGGAGAAAGAGGAAGAGAGAAAGGAAAGGGCAAACAAACACGACCATTTGGAAAAGATCATCCTAAGTAAAGAGGAAACAAAATAAAATCATTTGTGGGACTTAAGCAATATTTTCTCAATGATAAGAAAAAAAAAATCAACATAAATGAAAGAAATACAGAAGTAATACAGTCTTTATAAAGATAGACTTTAAAAAACTTTTGGAAAAAAGCTCACAACTGCAAAAAATTAAACAAAAAGTTATGAAATGATTCAGTAAGATAAGGAAGAAACAAAAAAATTTAGATAAAATTGAAGATGGCAAAACTCAGGAAAGAATTTAAGGTGGCAAATAATGCTATTGTGCATTATTAAGATGGTATTGGAAAAGCAAAGCTAACAATCAACAATTTAACATCTTGTACCTGTGATATGAAGAACAGGCTGCAAAAAAAGAATCCCTAAAGTGGAGTGAAGAGGCATGAAAAGAGGAAAGCAGGTATAGAAAAAAATGAGAGATACAGGCTTGCATACCACAGTGAGTCAACATGATCATAACTGATATTTCTATGAAAAGTAAAATTTTAAAAAGCAGGCAAAAATGGAGCAGATATTTTATTTAAAGATATAATAGAAATTAAGGATGTGAATCTGTGGAATAAAAAGAGTTACTGCATATACAGTATTGTGATTGAAAATTAACTAACATTGATAAATAAATTGGTGAAGTTATTAAAAGTCAATTTTAAAATTCTCCATATTCTCAGATAACAAGTATTATTCACTATACACACACACACACACACACACACACACACACACACACACACACCAGGCCAATTTCAGACTTTGTACTTATGAGCTGTAAACATGCCAGAAAATATGAGAGTAATGTCTACAAAATGTTGATAGGAAAAAGCATGAAAGTAAAATATCTCTACCCAGCTATGTTGATGTACACATGTAAACCAGGACAAAGAGTTTCATCCATAGATCCTGACTGTCATCTGCTTGTGCATGTTACAAACGTTGCATGACGATGTGCTCCCACCAATAGAGAGATGAGGAAAGGTGGGATATACATAGCACTTTAGACAAGTTATCGGTGCTAATCTACTGATTTCTTCTTTCAAAGGACACAGTCCTTCTCCTGCTCCACCACTGATTTGGTAGTGAAGGCAACCAAGTTAAAGAAAGGATTTTAAAGTGGAAGAATGTCATTGTTTCAATGGGCGACCTCAATATTGATCTCTTCTCCTTCCTCCCAATTTTTTTCAAGGAGGTATAGGGATAAAAGACAGTCCATACTGAAGGAGCGTTGCGTGGCACAAATTTGAGGATGCTGATTATCTACGTTTACTAGGAGCATCACTTGCTAAAAAGTTGATATTGTGTATGAGAATTCCCCTTTCTCTTCCATTTTCTGCTATACAAATTAGAAAAACAGAAAGACAAGTATAGATCCCTTGCAATCTCACTGTCTCCTCTTGTTCTCAATTTTGTATTTCTTTATTTCCCTCTAGTTTTTAATGTTATCCTCCCTTCCTCTACCACCCAGGAGGCATTCTCATCACTGAAAGACCTCTGTTAAAAGCTTTACACGAGTGAAGATAATGTAAAGTAATTGACTTTTGCATGTGACTTTCAAAATCAGTATAATTTAATACATTTAAGAGCTATCTAGTATACCTTACTACTTTAAATAGAAAATAAAAATGATTCAATTTGTAGAGGCAGGATGATTACATCTATATGCAGAAAGTTGAGGTATCAAAAAAAATTAAAAGTAGTGTACCAAATTTAAGAGTAGTTTTGCTAGACAAAATAATAATAAATGAGCTTTTAAAAAAATAAGAAAGAGATAGGTTCGTGCTCTCTCACCCAAACTGAGGTGCAGTGGCTTTATCATAGTTCACTGCAGATTGAACTCCTGGGCTCATGTGATGCTTCTCCTTCAGTTTCTCAAGTAGCTAAGAACACAAACACACACCACCACTTTCTGCTCATTTTTAATTTTTTTTACAGATAAGGTTTTGCTATGTTGCCCAGGAGGCTGATCTTAGACTTTTGACCTCAAGCAATTCTCCTGCATTGGCTTCCCAATGTGCTGGGATTATAGGCACCCAGAAATAAACAAAATTTTAAGACAGACAGTCCTTGTTTTGCACAGTGCCAAATATGCTTACATATCAATTGCCATGGTTTAATTAAAGGGAATCCTCCACAACATGGTTATAATTTCAATTGCTACAGTGTATCAACGGTATGTGCATAAAGCACAAACTTCACCGCTGCTCTTCAATGAACGAATTACTACCTAACTAAAGGAGGCACATCCCGATCGATGACCAGTCGCTGCATTTATTTCTAAGCTTGTTGTTGATTGGTCACTGCCTAGGTGTTCACGCTCTGACAGCAAAGCATACAGTTGTCTAACTGCGTTGTCTCCCAGTCATCAATCAATGTGATAATTTTCAAAAGTAGATAATTTGAATGAGTGAATTCACCAATCAAGATGAAATTGCAGCAAAGAGACAAAAAAAAAATGATAATACTGAAAGTAAAATCCACGTTGAATATAAATGGATTTGTAGGAAAAAAATAGCTGACTGTGGAAATAACACTACTGCCATTTGAGAGACTCAAGATATGCAGCCAGAGAAATTTCCTGAAGGTGAATGAGGAAAATGACTGTGATAAAAACGAGTGAACATATGCCAGAGGAAGTAACGTCCCAAACACATTAACCTTGAAGGAACTCAAAGAAATCTCACGATACTCAAAGTGCAGAGGATAAAATATTGGAAGCTGGTCTACATTTTAAAAGGATTGTAGTGATTCACCAAGGCATAGAAAAAATGTCCACTCAGTATCCTATGTGACACCAGGAGAATGGAACAATGTTTAAACTACCCATGACACTCTTTTTTAATAGAACACTTTCATTATAAATGTTTCTTATGTTTTAAATTATGGTGTCTAAATATTAGACTTGCTATTTTGGTTCCTTTCTTTAAACTTTTAGAACTGACAATAAGAGATATTTTAATATTAGGTCATGTGACAATCACCATTTTTCCTATATCTTATTATAATCACTTTTTAAGGGACATTTTTAGGGCTACTTGCTATTCTCCAAAGTGAGAACTGTCTGTCCTTATTTTCCAAAATTTCTATAATATGTTAAATATATGACATTATATATTTAACACAGTTTCATATATTAACATAATAATAACATATACATATAGCAACATAATAATATATACATATATCAACATATTATTAATGATAATATATACATATATCAACAATATATTGAATATATTATTTTGCAATGAGATCATAATTTGAGGAAAAAATAAAGGAAAATATCAAAATGTTTAAAACTAGACATCAAATTTGAGCATTCAATACACATCATTTTGGTGGCACTAGGGTGGATTGAGAGAAATATTCTACGCAAAATCTTAACTTAAGCATGCTGTCTTTCAGAAAGTTAATTATCTAAGTCTAGACTTTTAAAAGTCCCTACATCTCTAGAAAATCAAATAGAATATTTAATGTGTTCTAAACATTACCAAATTATTTAATCATTCACAAGAAATTTACTTTCCAAGTATTGCCCCTTCAGTACTACACTGCCAAGAAACGTAAGTTCATCTGAAACCCAGAGACCCAGTGACATGCAAAATGATGTTTAAGTGCCATTAATTTACTCTATGACTCCAGTGCTTCACTCTGATGTCAAACAAAGGAGAACAGCAAACATTTGAACTTGTAGAAGTAGAAGAAATGGTTCTTTTGTCACCTCCTTGGATTTCTCTATCAACTGAAAGCAAGTATAATATTATGATAAGGAAACTTTATCACATCCTACTGAAAGGCTCTTTGTGTCTTTCAATTAAGGCTCTGAGAGGTGGGTGGAGATGGGTCCCAGATACTGATAAGATACGAGCTCTGTACTCAGAGTTCACCGTCTGTGTTGGGCACTTTCTGTCCCTCTCATTCCTCTCAGAGCAGTTCTCCACATTTGCCTGCCCTGTTCCTTGCTCAGGAAGCTTCCCCCAACAGACTTCACCAAGCTCCTCTTTGCAGTTATGTTTGTCTTATTTGTTTCACGGGATGCAGAACTGAGAAGATAGATGTGGATTTTTTTTTCTTTTGACCTCAGTTCCACAATTTAGCAGTGACTACTTCCTCCTATGGTTAAAGATGCTCTTAGATGGTCTTTAATCTGAGTTCCAGCTCTCACGATGTTCTGGTAATGCATTTTCCTCCTTGTTTACTCAGATCTAGAGGTAGTAAAGCCTTCCTACTATTGTTCCCTGGGTGCTTCAATATCCCTTTTTAGTTCTAGGAACCCTATTCATACCTCTGGAGATAGTCCCTTTATTCAATTATCTTACAAATCCCTCCTGTTTCCTGCCAAACTATGGAATAAAAGGTAGAATGAACACTATGAGAATGTAAACAGAGAAGCTATTAATCTGTTTTGGATAGATTCATAAATACATGTAAACTGGCAGTTTACAAAGATAAATTCTGTCTGTGCGCAATACCCATAGACATTAGCTTTTTTGACTCCTCGTCTCCTGCTGGAAGGACATAGATCCCTTTGACAAGAGTAAAGGGCTTTCGGAGAGCAGGAAAACTCCTGGCTAAAATTTTTTCATACCAGTCCTTTATAACAGTGTGCTTTTTCATTCTGTCCTTGTTCTTATGTCAGAATTCCCTAAGACTCCCAGAGCACTCCCTAGGGAAATCTGGGCTGCCTCTACCCCAAACCAGTCAAGAGCAATGGTTTGTCAAGACAGCTGTGCAGAACCAAATCTCCACCTGTGCTAAAGCTTCCCTAAACAATTTACTGCCACCAGTGGAAACTATTTTTCATACCCATAGTGAAAGTTTGTCAACCATCCAAGAGGGAAATCAATTGCCAAATATTTCTATGCCATGAATGAGACAAATGTGGTGTCTAAATGCAAGTGCCTTGTGAACAAGTCACATCTAAAAGGGACTAAGATAAACTCTCGACTGGGAATGCAGACAAGAAAATCTTCTGCCTTCTGTGAAACCAACAGACACTTAAGATGACATGGAATTTCCCAAATTTTCGCAGTCAATGAACTTTACTTGACTTTGGGGATAATATTCTTTTACAAAGTTAATGGTGAAAGATTTAGTTATAGATATCCTCATGTGGCGTAACATTAATCAAATCCCTTTTCTCCATATTTAAGTATGAGTAGGATTTCTCATCAGAAAAAAAGGATAATTAGATTCTGTGTCTATTTTATTTTCTAGGGGCAGAATCTTGCAATAGAATAGTCTATTTTTTAAAAAGCAATATTTTGCCAATTTAGTTTTTAAAAACCATATTTATGACTATTTTTTTCCTAGGGGTATCATGATTTTTATCTGTCCAGTAAATATCACAGAGCCTTAGCATCCAAAGAAAACTTCTAAAATATTCTCCCAGAAAGTTTTCTGGTCCTCCTTAATAATAAAATATACCATTGTTAAAGTCATTAAAAATGTTAAAAATTTTATTTAGATATGTGTAATTATCATGTTAAATAACAATATATACATTAAAATAATTTTTAAAAATGATTTCCAAAAATATTTACCTTGAAAGAAGAAATGAGGTAAAAAAAATTAGCAAACTTTTTGGAGCAAATTATAATTGTAACTATTATAAAGATATATCTTGCAACATTTCTGCACTGGGGGATATAAACAATGAATTTATTAGGGTAGGGACAAAATATCTTCTTAAACATGGATCAAGATACAGTTCTGTTATCACAGGAGTTAGAGACAAGGGAATTAAATTGAGCCATTATAAAATGTCTTCTGTCTTCACAAAGGCTAATTATTGGTAATAAATCCAAAATACACTTTAAAATCACTTGCCAATTTAATTTAATAAACATGCTGTTATCTTGAATTAATAATAATGGCAGCAGCCATATTTTATATAAAGTTAGTATTGTGTACAAATCTTTTAACTGCGCTAAATGTTTAATTCCGTACTACGAATAATATTCTTTCTACTACGTCAAACATTTTCTACTACTACCCTGATGAGAAATGCATCGTCTTCATTTTGTATAGTGGAATAAAGAGGATCAAAGGGGCTAAATAATGTGCTCTCATTCCTTCCTCTGTTAAAGCTATTCTCTCTGACCCTGTAGTCCTCATGCAGCCATGTTCACTGACCCAACCTAAAATGAGCAGCCCTCAGACAACTGGGTCAAGAAAAACTTTCTGTGGAGTCATTTCACTCTTAAAATAGTCTCTATATATTGAAATAGTTCGATATTATATAAAGTAAAAAGTCTGAGTCATGGGGCAAGATTTTACAAAACCATTTGCTTCTTGTAAAAGAAACACATGCACACACACACACACACACACACACACACACACACACACATTCTGCCTTTACAGTAGTACCACTACTCTACTGAAACAAAAACCAGAGAAATTAAACTTAAGAAATGTGAATAAAGTAGGAAGACTGATCTTCTCTGATTTTCAGTCTCTTTTTCAGCAGCATTTAACAAGAGGACTGTGACAAGTACGCCTCCTGTGAGCCCAAACGGATGTAACAGATAAGAAACCAGATGAATAAATAGCCAAGAAAGCAAGTGATTTAAAATAATATTCAACATCTAATGTCAAGTGAAACCATTAGGGAGAACTTAAACATTTTTAACACTTTAGAATCTTTACCAAATCTCACCACTGAGTCCCAGTTTGCTCAGCTAATGAATGTTTTTGTGCCCTCAGTGTGGAAAGTGTACAAAGCCCTCTGTTGTCTCTCATTAAAATATCTATAAAACGTACTGCAGATGCCCCTGAAATGAGGCTCATCTAACTGACCCTTTTATAAGATTTATGACATCAGAGTCACATATCCAATTCCAGCTGATTAAGAAAGTTTTATGGAAGCAGAACTAGAAGAAAATGGAACTGAGACGTGGCTATAAATACGGTGTGCAGCGACAAGTCTTTCAGAAGTGTTTATTAAATGAAAAATGGTTTTTCCACCCTGACTGCTGTATTTCATCAGAGGCCCCCGAGCTCTCTGTCAATACCCTTTCACACATATAATGAACACAGGATAGGCACTGGAACCAGCAAAGGCACCTTAGCCTCAATGATTCCTTCTCCTTAAAACTTGGTGGGAAACTATGAATCAATAATATATTCGTAGTAGGAGAGGGAGGTTTACTAGTGATAATCACCTTGATCTTTAACTGCATAGAGGAGAAAAGAGAAAGAAAAGAAAGTTTATAAGATCCATGACCCATTCAACTATGAGTCCAACCTGGATGGATGATTTATTATGACTCAATTTATTGTTTCTCCTCTAAAGCCAGTCACAATAAAGAACACTTATTCTAAAACTGCTCAGTTTGTGGTGTTCTTTTAGCCTCCTTTTTGGAAGTTGCTTAGCAGAAGTGCATTTTGTTTTATACTCTGAAAATTTTGTTTTAAGATTTTCACATAATAAAGGATTTGAGCATTATTCAATCCCTTTAAAGAGATAATAGAGTTATATTAAATATAGCTTGGACTATTAACGTTTTTTAACACTTTTTGAATATTTCACCTTTTACATCGCAGGTTTTATGGCCTCAATCTCTTCACTCTGTGTTTTAAATTTCTTGCAAATGTTTGTAACTAGAAGCTAAATGCCATTTAGAAGTCAGAATTGGCCGGGCGCGGTGGCTCAAGCCTGTAATCCCAGCACTTTGGGAGGCCGAGACGGGCGGATCACGAGGTCAGGAGATCAAGACCATCCTGGCTAAGACGGTGAAACCCCGTCTCTACTAAAAAATACAAAAATCTAGCCGGGCGAGGTGGCGGGCGCCTGTAGTCCCAGCTACTCGGGAGGCGGAGCTTGCAGTGAGCTGAGATCCGGCCACTGCACTCCAGCCCGGGTGACAGAGCGAGACTCCCTCTCAAAAAAAAAAAAAAAAGAAAAGAAAAAAGAAGTCAGAATTAATATGATAAAGAATACGATTGATTTCTTATTCACATTTCCATGTCCAAATCAACATTGGTATTTGATGCTTGAATTTTTGTTCACCTGTTCTTTTTGAGCATCATGCAACTATCAATTTGCATACTTTTCTCAGCATAGAGCAATGAGTTCCAACACTGTTCTTGCCATATGTATGTTAGTGCTGTTGTAATGTAACTAATAACAGTTGTAACTTGATGAAGAAAATGGAGTGCACCTATGTTGCGCTTGTTTAGCTCTGAAATATATTCCTGAGCAATAATTAATCAGTAATAAACAATTTTTCTTTTGAAAAGGAGTCTCGCTCTGTTGCCTAGGCTGGAATGCAGTGGCACAATCTCGGTTCACTGCAACCTCCGCCTCCCTGGTTCAAGTGATTCTCCTGCTTCAGTCTTTGGAGTAGCTGGGACTACAGGCATGTGCCACCATGCCTGGTTAATTTTTTGCATTTTTAGTACAGACAGGTTTCCTCATGTTAGCCAGGATGGTCTCAATCTCCTGACCTCGTGATCTACCCACCTCAGCTTCCCGAAGTGCTGGGATTTCAGGTGTGAGCAACGGCGCCCTGCCTATAAACAAATCTTTTTAAGGAATCATAGAATATTTGAGCTGAAAATCTTAGCAGTTGTATTTCTTTCCCAGGGCTGCTATAACAAAGAACTGCACATCAGGTAGCTTAAAAAGAGCAGAAGTGTATTGTTTCACAGTCGTGGAGGCTAGAAGTCCAAAATTGAGGTGTCTGCAGGTAATGCATCTTCTGAATCCTATCAGGGAAAATTCTTCCATGCCTTTTCCTAGCTTTGGGTGGTTCACTGCAATCCCTGAAGTTCTTGGATTACAGCTACTGCACTTTAATCTCTGTCTCACCCTCACCTGCTGTTCACGTGTACATGTCTCTTTGTCTTTCTTTCTCTACTTACAAGGACAACAGTCACATCAGATTCAGGGCCCACTCTCCTCTAGTATGGCCCCGTCATAAGTAATTATATCTGCAATCACCTTGCCTCCAAATGATAAAGTTACACTTTGAGGTTTACATGAAATGCCCCTCTACATATCTTACGAAAGTTAAGACTTCCATATATCTTTTCCAGGAACACAATTTAACCCTTAACGAAAGTCATCTATCAAACCACGTCCTTCAAGGATAAGAAACTAATTTATGTTGGAGAAAAGTTTTATGAATTAAGAATTTATACATGTTATTTTATTTGTTCCTAGTAAGGCAAAATGTGACCTAAAAGGAGATGAAGAACATATACATTCATTAATCTCTTGATATTTGTAGGGTTTTTGTTGTTGTTGTTGTTGTTGTTGTTACTATGCCAGAATTATGAGACAAGCTGCTAGGAGCTCTTCTTTCTATTTTTTTTCTTTTTCCTTTTTCTTTTTCTTTTCTTATTTTTTTTATTTTGAGACGGAGTCTCGCTGTGTCGCCCAGGCTAGAGTGCAGTGTCGCGATCTCGGCTCACTACAAGCTCCGCCTCCCGGGTTCACGCCATTCTCCTGCCTCAGCCTCCCAGTAGCTGGGACTACAGGCGCCCGCCACCACACCCGGCTAATTTTTTGTATTTTTAGTAGAGACGGGATTTCACCGTGTTAGCCAGGATGGTCTCGATCTCCTGACCTTGTGATCCGCCCGCCTCGGCCTCCCAAAGTGCTGGGATTACAGGCTTGAGCTACCGCGCCCGGCCTCTTCTTTCTATTTTTAACAGATGGAACTGTACAGCAATTCTACCTCTTAGAGAAAATAAAATAAAAGCGAAGGTTCAATAGAAAAGCGTGAAGACCAAGGTTATTGGTTAAATGTAAAAGGCTTCAATGAATACAAAAGCACAACAGCACTGAGTCACTCATAGTCCATCACCTATTTAGAGATGAACCATCAAAAAAAATTGTAGGTCACTTCATGCTGACTTTGAGCTGTTGTCCCTCTAGAAGCAGGCTGGACAGTTTTAATGCCTGTGAGATCTGTGAAAACACAATCTGATTTGGTTCATCACTGCTTGGATCTACAACTTAAGCAATAATTGTCACATTAGCTTTTTGTCTTACTTTTCTTTAAGACTTTGTTCCCTCAGTATTAAACTAGGCATTTGAGCCGTCCTATATTAACTATTTTAGACCACCAGAAAATCCTTTAATTACAAAGGTACATTTTCATATACTTGTCTTCTTAAATGCTCAAAGCTTGTAGAAACAAATGTAATAATACACACCACAGAGGTAGCATTTAAAAACTAGCATAAGCTTGCACAACAAATCAGAAAATAGCCTATTCCTGAGATGTATTACTGAGGAAATCATGTTGTCATTGGTTCTAGTCTAAGGCTTTCAGATAAAATCTTGATGTCTAAAAGGAAAGCAAGCAAGCTGTGGCCCTTTATTTTAATACCTTACTCCACATAATAGAAGATAAGGATGATAACAGGTAGAAGACTATTTTCTCCAAATAGGACTGCTAGCCAAAGCAGGCATTAGCCTGCTAAAGTCACACCTGCTGACTGTCTTCAGTGAATGACGCTGGTGTCCTAAAATAAACAACTTGAAGTTCAGTGTGATTTTTGAAATAATTTAACTCCTAAAAGTAACATTAAGAATTTGGGGCATTATGGACCCTTGGAGGAATCTGATGAAAACTGAACACTCTTCGCCAAAAATGGTGTATGTCACAGTCATATAAAAGTTTACACAACATTTCAGGGTCTAAATAGGCTGCCTGTTTTATACTCCTTCTTTTAGGTGATGTTTCTATATTATTAGAAGACATACTGTGGAACAAAACATGATCACAAGAAGTAGTATCATTTTGAGGAATTTGACATAGCTCATAACTGTTTCCACTGGAAACCATGTTGAGGAATCTGGGCTCCTTTCAAAGTTAAATTTCTCTGTGATAACCTTACTACGCTTTTGAAAATTACCCTAAGGACCAGGTATAACACTTAGTGACTTAGTATGCATGTCTTATTTAGGTAAGCCTTTAAAAGCGAGTATTGAGTGGAATAACTTTTCTTTTTTTAACCAGCCTGAAATTGCCTTATCTATAAAAAGATAATTTCAGTTGATATAGTAAACAATTATTTTACTGCAAATATTTGTCCTGGATTTCCTATTTTTCTTAGTTGCTCACTATATAGCATAAAAGCAGAGGTTGAAAAGAAAAGCATGAGGACCAAAGTTATTGGTTAAATGTATAAGGCTTCAATTAATACAATAGCAGTGAGTCATTCATAGTTCATCACATATTTAAAGGTGAACCATCAGAAAAATGTGTAGATCACTTCATGCTGACTTTGAGCTGTGGTCCCTCTAGAAGCAGGGTAGATAGTTTTAATACCTCTGAGATCTGTGAAAACACCATCTGATTTGTTCCCCACTGAACAAATTTGGTTTGGTTCATCACTGCTTGGATCTACAACTCAGGCAAAGATTGTCACAATTAGCCTTTTATCTTACTACAGTGAACACAACATATGTCCATTTTGCCACATGTTTTAGAGACAGATTAGACTATTTGGTAAACATATGACAGAATTCAAGATAGAATGTGTATCTTTCTATTTAAGCTAAAAAATACGTATGCAATAAACTAGGTCATGCAAACCATGTAGGATTCTGCTAAGCATTCATTGCTTGAAATGTAAGAAAACCCAAGAGAAAGGAAGGTAGGAAAGATGGTAGGAAGGAAGGAAAGAAGGAAGGAAGGAAGGAAGGAAGGAAGGAAGGAAGGAAGGAAGGAAGGAAGGAAGGAAGGAAGGAAGGAAGGAAGGAAGGAAGGAAGGAAAGAAGGAAGGAAGGAAGAGAGGGAGGGAGGGAGGAAAGAAAATCTTACTGAAGTATTAGAAATTAATTGACTGCCACAGTTTGATATGAATTCTGAAAAATATTGTTTTTCCAGGTAGTATTTATATTCTATGCAAAGAGTGTGAAGCAGTCTTAATTCTTTGAAAATGCATGCTATCTCTCGCCTCTAGATTGTTACCATATTTGTGCCAATTTTTCTTGTTCTCTTTGCCCTGGACACTTTCTCATGATCATCAGATTCAAGGTTTGATGCACCTTCGCTAGGTTTTCACTGCACCCATCCAACTCACAAGCCCTAAGACAGGCTCTGTCTCACTTGTTCCCATTGTTCTCACGCATGACACATGTAACCAATGCTTGAAAAGAAGCATATTGAATAAATGAATGCATAAATAAACGAAGGAATGAATGTCTTAATATACAGAGTGACCCATTTCTCTTCTCTGTAATCATGTGACACTAGAGTGAAATCTTAGTTGTTTTCAGTGGGTTTCAATTTTTATTTCTGTTTCCACTAAATTATCTTCCTCACTTCTGCGATTTTTTCATCTTGATTTTCACTCTCAAATTTAGAAGGTTTTTAAATGTATGCATGAACCTATATTTCAAATATCATTTCAAAAGGCAAAACTAATCAAATTATTGTCATACCTAAAACTTTATAGAGCCCACCATAGTCATTTGCTTATAATTCTAAAACGTGATGATGTGTATGTCTCTACAGGTTTGAAAATCATTCCAGATCCAAGATATTCTTGTACTTGTTCAATAATCATGTATTAAGTGCCAAGTATGTGCCAATAACTATGCTCAATGCTGAAATAAATAATTGTAACAGAGTTCTCATAATCTAGTGGGAGAAAATAAGAATATAAATAAATAAATTTAGCAATTTTTATTTATATGTACAGTTTTTCATTTTATAATATTTTCATATGTGTTTTGTTTAAAAAAGACCATAACAATAGCTATGAAATAACAATGTGATGAATGTAATGTAAAAAATACCCAGAATACTATGGAAGCACAAAAAGGATATAGATCACTTCATTAACTTATCTGGAAGCTGAAATTCTCCCAAGCTCACAATTCAATATTTTCTTCATGTGAAAGTGCAAAGTAATACACCAAAATGTTGCATTCTTATCTGCTTCATCCATGATTATGTCCTTGTGTAATCAATATATATTAGGTATTTGGAGGGCAGTATTTATTTCTATAAGACAATAGGGTAGTAACTTTAGGGCCCTGTTACAATGGGGCCTCTACTTAAATCTATGCTATAAAGGTAGCCAGTCCCAAGATATCTAACACATCATGCCATGAGTGTGCAAAAATGCACAGAAGGAACTGAATTTTCAGAACAGTAGTTTTTCAGCCCAGAAACTATTTCTCCTTTAATCAAGAAAATTAACATTGTTGTTTACACCCCTAAATCACTCTTTGGTTATTCTTCTACTTTTAAAAAATATAGTATCAATCCCAGCTTCCGATTATTTTATATAAATCGACAATTTTACATTACTCTTGAATGGTGCATTTCGCTATCACGCCTTACTTTTGTTGTTCTGACTACTGTATCCCTGTTCATCATTGCTCTCCAGTTGATCTCTAGGAGGAAGTGGCATTCTGTTGGCCTATTAATACTGGGCTTTGTTCCTTCTCACATGGCTGATCTTTTCCTACCTCTATTTCTCTATGTTTTAATAGCATTTATAACCAACAGAATTAGATTCCTAGCTTAAATTGGATATTATGAAGCACAGGGTAGTACATGAGTAATGAACATTTCTCCTGCAGAAATTAGAGAGCATCCACAGCCACCTTGTGGGCCATCATTAAATAAAAGGAAGGGGCCCTCTGTGAAATGAGCACCGGCTGTGCATTGACAGTCGATGATCCCCTTAACCTGTCAGCTTTCATTACTGTACTGAAGATGAAAAATTACTTTGAATGGCAAGATGAGTGTGGCGATACTGTGTTTGTGGATGCACGCATTCCAGAAATTGAAACTGACATTTTCCTCTGCACAGTGCTGAACAGAGAGCAGCATTGTTCACCTCCGGTCCATCCAAAGTTCAAACGAACCATGACTTATGAGGTATTTTATTTCCAGGACACCACCACATAAATATATAAGGCATGCTGTATTGATAAAGCCAGGGTCTATCTTATGCAGTGTCTACCTCATACTGTGGCACAAGGAGATTGTTATGGGATTAGGCTAGGTGAAATTCTCTTACAAAAAAGTCAGAAATGTATCATTAAATAAATGTATCTTTAACAATTTCTCAGAGTCTGAGGAGATAATGCTAAAAAAATTTGAAACTACCTATTTGTTGGTGTATACTTTATCTAAAGTTTTACTGGATTCATGAGTTTTTCTTGATTTAATTTGTATACCTTTTTCAATTTACATTAAAAATTACCTCTGTCAAGTTTTCAGGGATTCTCCAATATTCCAGTTTTTGATTTTAAAAATGAAGGTACAATCTATTTCTTTTGTAGTACTATACAGATTAATCATATGGCTTCCTAGCCATTTAACTTTTCCAATAATTTTAACTTTTAATAAGAATTCAGAGAATTTTAAAAATATTTTCGTTTAGCTTAAGTGTTTATCTCTGGCTTACTGGAGCCTCCATAAGCCTTGCTTATGTTAAAGCAAAGAGGACTCTAATGCACACTGTAGATGATGCACCATGGATTTGTTACATGAGAGCTTACTTTTGTCTTTAGGCCAAGTTTGTTCAACCCATGGCTCGCAGTCCACTTGTGGCCCAGGACAGCATTGAACAGGGCCCAACACAAATTTGTAAACTTTCTTAAAAGATCATGAGGGGTTTTTTTGGTTGTTTTTTAGCTCATCAGCTATTGATAGTGTTCACGTATTTTATGTGTGGCCCAAGACAATTCTTCTTCTTCCCATGTGACCCAGAGAAGCCAAAAGATTGGATACCCATGCTTTAGGTTACAGATGTTAGTATCTTTTAGGAAACTAGTTATTTACATATCTCTTTCTCATATCACGATATAGCATTGCAGTTCATTATCTTATAATTTGGGTTAGTAATATGAGATACATTTCTTTTTATTTAATATTTCTTTCTCAGAAGACCTTAGCATTTCAACTTAAAACAGGCATCATGATAATTGTGTTTTGGCATTCAGAGGATTGTTAACTTTTCAGATGATTTGTTGTCTGATATTTAAGTAATTTACTATGCAATGAATTCTGGAAGCATGGATACATTCTATTCATATGTTCATTTAGCAAGATCTCAATAGCAGGTGCTATGGGCAAAGATAAAACTCATCATAATGTTGCCCTTAAAAGTTTACAGAGACAGGGTGCAGTGACTCACACTTGTAATACCAGCACTTTGGGAGGCCCAGGTGGGCAGATCACAAGGTCAGGAGATCAAGACCATCCTGGCCAACATGGTGAAACCCCGTCTCTACTAAAAATACACAAATTAGCTGGGCATGGTGGGGCGAGCCTGTAGTCCTCACTACTAGGGAGTCTGAGGCAGGAGAACTGCTTGAAACCGGAAGGTGGAGCTTGCAGTGAGCTGAAGAAATCATGCCACTGCACTCCAGCCTGGCCGACAGAGCAAGACTCCAACTCATTAAAAAATAAATAAATAAATAAATAGCTACTGTTTTGCTAGGGAGTGTTTGGTAAAGTTTTCATAGAGGCCCCAAACTAAGGCATTTTCTTAAAACACAAACACAAGGACACAGCAATAAAAAGTAATAATTTCCAGGACTGTATTATACTTACATATAAAAATGCATCACTGATGCTTTATGTGTGTCTAACTATACTAGACCAACTATTAGAGCACCCACATTAACAGACAATTACTGGCAGTAATGGATGAGATATCCAAAGGAACACTGATCAGTCGAAGATTCATTAGTCTATGAAAGTGTGTAAATTTACCACAGGTATTCAATATCTGCTAGAGATCTTCTCTGCTAATGATGTTGAGCGTTACTGTGAAGTCAATGAGAAGAATCTAGAACCCTCCACATAATTTCCATCATATAAAGTTTTGATCCAGAAGACACAATATAATTTTAAAAGTTTATGTAAACAGGCTTGCATGTTAAGTCTTACTACGGAGAGAAAGTAAGCTTCCCCCAAATTTTTCAATACTTTCTTTTTGATATTAGTCAAACCACATAACTTTGGAAATATCTTTTTTATTTTAACAACTACAGTGAAGGTTGACAAATATAATAAATATTATGAAATATTCCTCTTCTACACTTTCTATTGTAAATGGTAAATTTAAGATCTTATTAACTAGGGATATTCTGAATGATACAATGGTTGACTGAGAGGGTAGAAAGAATACATTGCTACAAAGGAAAATCACAGACAAAACTTCTTGTATCTGGTTGATACAGTTTGGGTGTTTGTCCTGTCCAAATCTCATGTTGAAGTTTGATTCCCAGTGTTGGAGGTGGGGCCCGTGGGAGGTGTTTGGATCATGAAGGCAGATAACCTCATGAATATCTTAGTGCCATCCCTTTGGTAATGAATGAGTTCACTTGAGATCTTGTTTAAAAGTGAGTGGCACCTCCCTGCTGGCTCCCTTCCTTTGGCTCTCACTGTGTGATGTGCCTGCTCCCACTTCACCTTCCATCGTAACTGTGAGCTTCCTGAGGCCTTCCCAGAAGCTGAACAAATGTAAGCACCATGGTTCCTGTACAGCCTGCAGGAACATGAGCTAATTAAACCCCTTTTCTTTATAAATTGCCCACCCTCAGGTATTTATTTATAGCAAAACAAAAACAGCCTAACAAACTGATTGAACAAAACTTGAGTGTTTTGAGAAATTTCACCTTTAATTTGTTATATTACTGTTCTTCTGAAATTTGATGAAAATAATTTTAACAAAAATATAATCATTAGAAAATATTATGTCTTAAATATCTGGTGGTCTCAAGAGGACTCACTAAGAATGAATTGGGTACTTGTTAGTCTGAACCTAAAATAACAGTAAGGCCATTTCTTAAATATTTTGCCATGCTTTCAACCTTCCGAGTTTTTGCTTAGAGTCTACGTCTTAGACTCTTATGTTCTAACTCACTTCTGTGCATTCATACTTACCTCATCCCCAGTGCAACTTCTGCCCTTGTGCTTAAAGTAATCTTCATGTCCTTACCATTTCAGAAATCCTTCAGTGGCTCACGACCAAGAGCTGAATGATCTTCCTAAGCTCTTTAGCATGATATGTCAGTGTCCTGGATTTCTTTTCAATTTTGTCTCCCACCTAGACCTCTTACTTAGGCAATCTGGACCATAATGATAGCATTTTCCAAATACTACACATTCTTTCATACTTTCAAAATTCTGAACATTCTTTTCTCTCTGCCTAGAGTGCCCTTCATTCACATTGTAATTCTGGTAATTTAATCTTCAATATTAAAATTGAGCTCCAGCTCCTTTCCTCTAGGAAGTCTTTTCTGTCTTGTCTCAGCAAGGGCAAATGTCTTCTCCTCTGTACTCTTTAAGTAAATCATTTAATCTTTATTTTGGTGTTTACAGAGGATCTGTGGTTCTTTAGTTTATATGCTCTTTTCTTGCAGGACTGTGGGACCTGTGGACCCTTCAGTTGTAGGACTGTGAGCTATTCATATTCTCATTTTTAATGAGTCGCATAATGTCTGGTACCCAGAAGATATTTGAATTTATATTTGAGGAATGAATAAGTCATTAGTAAGCATTTGATATTGGACTGTGGCATCGTCGTTTCTTTTTATTCCGACACTCTCCTTTTCCTCTTCATTGATGGTTCCTGTGTGAGTGTGTGGCCCTCCCCCACTGCCCTGCCCTCAGTTACCTTAGTGGTCATTGCTCAGGAAGAAGGCTCAAATTCTTCTACTGAATTTTAGAATGCAATCACGTAAAAGGGTAAGAAATTCAATCAAACTGCTACACAGTTTGTCAGGAAAAGAAATTAACAACCATGCACATTTTCCTGAGTTTTATTTATGTTCTGGAAAATGGTTTCCTCCTGACCTAACCATGACTGAAAAGAAACATTGTTTCTTAAAATGTCACCAATAAATTTAACAGAGTGATATTAAGTATTTTATAGGGGAAGCCCTAGCCAATACAAGCAAAAGTTCATCTGGTGTGAGTTATATATTTTTTCTGAACTTAATTCTCTCTAAAAATATAAAAACTGATTATTTGGGAACAGCCAATATGTTTGCCATATAAAGACTCTTAAGTCCAAACTGTGTCACTTCCATTAAGGATTGAAGAACAGGAAAGAAGACAGTTTCAGTCTCCCAAGCCCTTACACTAAGATCATTTCTACAGAGTTGAACTGAAAGTACTTTCTACTGAGATCCAAGATGGAATATTAATGTCATATGGATTGTCTCAGTTTTGGCATCACTGTAAGCTTTCTTTGTATCACAATTCAGTTGATTTATGTCCTAACCATCCTGTGACATGGCCATTATTAAGTGGATGCAGGGATGTGATACAGTTCAGTTCAAGTTAACCTTGCTTCACAGTAGTGACATGAGTTAATTTAATTCCTGTCACCAGACTCCGCAAGGGGTATATTGCACATTACCTCTCGTTATTGCAGCTGCAAGTCATTATCTCCAAATCGCCCTTCGTAAAACCTATATGTGACCCTTCTTACATGTGTCCCATACAAATAGAGAGAGGATGCATAATCAAATATCCATAAAGAAATATACCATAAAAATGAACCTCATTGGAAGTTCATTACAAATATATAAAATGTTTAGATGTTTATTTCCAGTAAAATGATGTCAGTTCCATAAACTGTCCCAAGCTCTCTGAAATACCTGAGCAAAAACCTATAGAAACATTAACAGTAATCTCAATTGCAATAAGGACAAAGGAGGACAGTGAAACTTTGCCAGAATAGGCAAAATTCCTATAAATGTGATTCCTATCACATATCTGAATAATGAGATTAGATTGCCATTCATAGTACAGATGTAATTTTAGTTTCCCAGAAATAAAAAGGAAGGCTTCTTTTTTCATTCATACTCTCCTTTATGTTGAAGAGATGCCAAATCTCTACCAAAAAGAAAATGAAGCAGTCTTCCTCCCACTGTGTTGATGTTTCTCTCTTTTTGGAACATATGTATGTGTCGTGTGTGTGTGTGTGTGTGTGTGTGTGTGTTGAGAGAGAGAGAGAGAGAGAGATTTCCTAATATAAAGCAATAAAATTTCCCATGGGCCATGTTAGGACATAAACAAACACAGACATGTACTTGGGCAAGGCAGGAATGCTTAAGATCAATTTTCTTTCTTCCCCCATTCTTCTTGGATCTGCACGTCACATCCTTGAGGTTATTTATACAAAAATCATTACTATTAATCTTCAGGCTAAACCATTTATTTAGTATGTGGTATGCATTTTACCTTACTGTCCACTGTTTTTCTTCTAGACAGGTTTTCAGAGTGCTAAGGTTTCTAATTTTTTTTCTTCTTTGACACAATTTTTATTGAGTAGGAAATGTCATGTATTATCATGTATCAATCATTTTAAAATATTCAAATAAATGTATGAGTAAATCAAGTGATCAACCTCTACTCAGTCCACAGCTCCTCGTTATTCCAATTGGCTTTATCTTGCCATTTTTCCCAGCACTAGAGTCTAGTTCTACCTTGGACCTGCTCATCCCTCTCTCTCTCTCTCTCTCTCTCTTTGGGCAGGACTCTTTCCTTCTGAAAATAAATTTTGGTTAGAGGCTTATGAGATCTGCTCCTGAAAGATTTTATTGACTCTGCTGATAAATTCCTATAGCATTATCCAATTTTTATGTTTAATCTTTCTTCCTGGATCTGGCTTTGTAAGCACTTACACATAATTTGAACTTTTTGAGTTTTCTCCATGTCTGAGTTTCCTCAAAACCAGCTTGTAGAGTTCTTAATGTCTTCTTGTTATTATTATTAGTCTTTTTGCTATTTCCAAAAAAAACAAATAATTCAGAAATACATTGTTTCTATATCTCTAAAGGAGCTAGAAATCCTTGACTTTTTTTTTTTTTTTTTTTTTTTTTTTTTTTTTTTTTAAGAACGCAGAATAGCACCACCTTATACCTGGGCAGGCTAGACTTTTACTCTGAATCCTGTGGCTCAGAGTCTGCCATCTTTCCACTTTAGAGTGATTTCCTGCAGGCAGGTCCTGCTCCAGTGCTTAGAACATATTGGGACCTGGCTAGGTCTGTGTTACTCTTTCTCCTGTTTCACGTGTGCCCCGACCCCCTATCCTATATGTGAGATTGACCAGATGCCCCCAAAGAGCTGCAGAACTTGCACCTGAATTATCCTAGTGAGGTAACGCTTTTGCAAGACTGCTGAGGTTGGGTCTTCAGATTAATGCTGACATGCTCCTTGAAGTGAGTGTGGGCTGAGTTCAAGATCCTAGACAACTGAAGCTACACCACTGGTGCTTGGACATGAGCTACATATGTGTTCTAACCATGATACCACCTATGGTCTTTATCCTCCAAAGATGGTAGAGGTGTAACCAGCAAAGGGCTCTGCATGCTCGCCACTTATGAAAAGAAACCGAGATGACAAGAGTGAGGTGTGATTAAAAAGAGAATGAAATTTTATTATCCATGCCAACAGAGGGAGGAGTGGGTGCAATTCTTATCAAAAATTTCCACTCTTCAATTTGTGGAGGAAACACAAGAGTTTCAAAAGAGAGGGTTTGAAATTCAGATGAGGCAGGGGGGCTAGGATGTGTCAGGTGATGTGACACACACTCTGATGGCTTGTCTTCAATTATTGCTTCATTTAGTGATGGGACTAGCACCGCTGCAGCTGGAGGTGTCTGGTCTATACCAGGAGCCAACCCCCAAAGCTTCTAAGAAAATATACGATCAGAGAAGTGAGCATGGTGTGTCCTTAACAAGCATGTAGGTAAATAGGTGTGCATAGAATGGGAAAAGAAAGGGAGTGAAAGCTCATAGTCCATTTTGAGGCCACATTTCAAGATGAAAGAAAACACATATGCAGCTTTTCTTGAAGTTATGTCTTGAGATTGGGGAGAAAGAAGGAACAAAAACAAAGTTTTAAAATGCAGTTTGAAGTCAAGCTGCTTCATTACAGCAGGTGTTCTCTATCTGCCCCCACTTCTGGCACTCAGGGTTACTCACCCCCTGCCCCCAGTGGGCTCTCTGCCACATGTTAAGCAGTCCTCAGGGATGGTCACATCTATCTTTTTCAAGAGTCTTGAGACCATTGTTTCATAATGCCAGCAGGCCCTTCCTTTCAGTATTCTCTTTTGCATTCAATCAATATGGTGATGTCCAGCTTTCCCAGTTCAGTGTAAATTTGTAACAAACAGCAGACTGACCTCTTACAGGCTTGTGGGAATGTTTCCCTCTCCACCAGCACAACCTTTGCCATTCCTTCCCTGCTGACGGTTCATAGAAGTCAGGTGTGCAGGCAACATCAAAGGAAATCATATTCTACCATGCATTCATTCTGGCTTAAAGACGTCACAAGATAGCTTAGTTGGAAAATGTGTTATTCTACATTTATACTACACAATTCTCACTGGTAAATTTAACAAGAAAATAAGCAGTTGTTCAAAGTTTTCTCCAAACAGTGAATAACACTTGGGTTGATGATCATCATCAATGAAGCAAATAACAACCTTTGAGAAAGTCATTCAAAGCCAGTATTCACTTTTGGCATGATTGATGATGCAGTCTTGCAATTAATTGCAGAACCAGAATTAAATATATGATACTGAAGAACTGAAGAGAAGATCTATTTTGCTTTAATACATGATAAAGCCATGGCATTATGAGTAATAACAGCTTTGCTATCTTTTTCTCATAGTGGAACATATTAAATT
Organism: Rhinopithecus roxellana; assembly: GCF_007565055.1. Taxonomy (NCBI): domain Eukaryota; kingdom Metazoa; phylum Chordata; class Mammalia; order Primates; family Cercopithecidae; genus Rhinopithecus; species Rhinopithecus roxellana. The sequence goes on from NC_044550.1 coordinate 97,945,344, forward strand.
AGCTGGAAATGGCACATTTTAAATAAAGAATATGAAGAGACGGTTTCTGAACCTGAAAAGGAAGGGTTGACTTTTCGGCTTCCAAATCTACAACACATGCACTGATTAGAAAATAAACAAATTTTTAAGTTCCTCTTCAGTACACATTACTCTAAATATTCATCATTAAGTCACTATACATTCACAGTAACCCGCATGTTTTATAATGCACATTTAATCAATTTTTATGTAGAGAGGGAAAGCAGAAAAGCTTTTGTCAAAGGACCTGCATACCCTAAAGATGACCTTGAGGCAGCATGCCGAATGTCTATCTTTTCATTTCTATTCTCATTCCTCACCGTATCTCAATATTCAAATTAGTTGTACTTAAATTCATGAAAAATAGATGGGCAACAATTGATGTCTGTGTATAAGGATGTGATTGGAGAGTGAGGTAGTTGGTATGAGAAGTGTCGCCTGCATCTGATCATGTTGAGTCTGGAAATACTATCTATCTTTTAGAAAGTTGATTAAAGTACCTTAGGAAGTTAATATAGGTGACCTCATAACATGTAGGGGGTTAAAACAAGGTTAGTTTTAGGGAATGATGTGTGTCCTTTTGAAGAGGTGAAAAAGATTCTGAAGATAGTATCCAATATAAGGGCAGACCTCGCAAAACATGTAGGCTGAAATAATCAATTATGTCATTTCAATTAATTAGTGTATTGAATTCTTTTCTAAGGATAATATTTTATGGGTTAAGGGATTTGAGTAAAAAATTTATGATATAAAAATATTTTCAAAGGAGTATTTTGAATAATTTCCAATTTAAAAAAACAACAAAATCAACCTAAGTGTGAATTTGGTTATTAACCTTGTACAAATCCAATTTATTCTTAAATAGAAAAAATCTAATGTTACTTACAAATTTAATCTACCAATAACTTAAATATAAATCTAGAATTTAATCGGAGAGGATATATTGAAAGCAAAATCAATGTGTAATACATTTCTCATTTAATATGTGAATGTTTAAAATAAACTATTATTTTCTAACTGATAATTTAACAAGTACAGGTTAATATTGTTAAGCTTCATCCTTATGAATCATAAACAAAATAAAAATAAAGACAATAATATAATGAATTGCAATGAAATCATGCTAGCTGAGTAGAAAATTCAATGTGCAGATTATTTGATTTTACTGAGTATACTGATAAATAAAAAATGTATACAGGGCATACATTTAAATATTACCAACTATTTTTATTGGATAGTAAAATATATATAATTTATTTTATTTTGGATTTCAAAATCTTCTTAAAAAAGCTTTATAATTTATAAACATAATTAGCATATATGTTATTTTTAAAATTTAGCTCTATCATCATAATTTAAAGATGAGTTTACTGTAAAGAGGTTTCTCCCATAGTAGAGAGTTTCAAGGCCTACTTTTTGGACGAAACTAACAGTCATAAATATTTCACTGATATGGAAACTGGAAGTGAAAGACATCAGCTTCTAAGAACATTCACAAAACCAAAATCCAAAGTTCTTTGACTTAGGATGTTAACCATTGTTTGAAATTGTTGCGCATATATATACACCATATATATATTGAAATTTTTGCATATATATATATATATATACCATAATATATGTTCATATTGCAGACAATTGCCTTTTCATGGTTTAAATTATTTTAGCCAGCATTTTAATTAATGACTGCTGCACATACCTTCTCGTTCACAATATGTGTTTCATAACATCATTATGATTGTGGTGTAAAAATAGAGCCTATTAACTCTGACAGAACTTACAGAGTTTTTCCTATAAAGGACTCTTGTAAATCGTGCAAGCAACTAGATCTACCAGTAGATATAACAAAATAGGTCTTGTAATCAATATTTTGACTTGATGATTAGCAAGCAAATACTGGAAACCGAAGCCATATTTAAGCAAATTATAGCTTTCGATTAAAATAAAAAAATACGTTTAACATAACTTATAATGGCTTTTATTGAGTAGTCTGTCTCATGTGCAATTTTAGGCTCTTTTTTGGTCATTACATTTAACCCTTGAAAACGCGGTGCGTATTGTAATCTCTGCTTGATAGATAAGGAAACTAAAGTTCAATGTGGTCACAAAAATTGAACAAATCCCATAGATAACAAATGTCAGACCTGGGAACTTATCTAACTCTAAAATGTATTATCTTGGCCATCGTTATAACTATCATAAAACTCACTGATTTTTAAAAAAAGGCAAAGACTAGAGAAGGCAGTATCACATTGCAGGACACACACACATTTAGAGTTTCTTTTTGCAGGAGAAATTTATAAAATAGAGAATGTAACAAGAATAATTTTCAGGGATAAATTGTGTTCTTAAAAAATGAATGAAGACATGGTTTATTCAAAAATCCAGAAGTACAATGGAGAACATAAAACCCGTTACTGTTGCTATAATTCAAATATTTGGAATGCGTTAAGAAAGAAAGTGACCACTACAATATATAAAGCTATTCAAATATTTAATGATCACTGTTGTTCAAGATATTCTGTTAGGCAGTTTCTCTCTCTCTCTCTCTCTCTCTCTCTCTCTCTCTCTCTCTCTCTCTCTCTCTCTTTCTCTCTCCCTCTCTCTCTGTCTCTCTTTCTCTCTCTCTCTCTCTTTGTGTTTGTGTGTGTGTGTGTGTGTGTGTTGAAGGACGTAGAGGGCAGAATGGTGTTGTCACAATCTTGATTAGACAGTAGAACTTTCAGAAATATTTCAAAGATAAAATTTATGGGCCCCCCTCAAGGATGTTATTAGATTATAACCCTATTTTGTTGGAGGCCAATATTCACAAGCATAAGTCATCTTAATGAAGTATAGATTATTGATCTTAAGCATGTTAGTTACTTGATACTGAGAATGAATTTCTGAAACCATAGCTTCATACTGAATGCTGTAATTTTTAAGGCGGTCCTCTAAAAATGCTTTTAAGACAATAAAAAATTTCCTGCCACTATGAAGGTATCTGAAGTTTTAAGAACTTCAGAATCTCAACTCAGATATTACCAAGGAAGCTGAAGGACTTTTACATCAAACATCAACATTCTCCTTCTACCCCCTTGTTTTACTTGAGCCTCATTTCTTTCCTGAAATCCGTTTCTCAGCCAACACTTTCCTGACTGTAATCTCCCATCCCCTTGAACCCAGTAACAGAAGCAAAGCATCCTCATTCACCAATGTCCTTCTCAGAATATTCAACATTCATGCAAACAAAATTAAAATCAAAAGACCATGAGGAAACTTCTGTTATTTTAAGCTAAACCAATCAGTCATACAACAATACGACCAGCTGCTTGTTAGCATCTACCATCTGGCAATTATTCCCTATCATTCTCATTCACAGATTTTCCTTCCACCTTAAATCTTGCCATAATTGGAGGTATTTTTTGCAGGTATGATGTATTCAATCTTTTACCCTCTCAATTCTGTGACTGCTAAAACTCCAATAATGTTCACTCAAACCAAGAACTTTCATATTCATGGAAGTTATCTGATCTAATCTAAACAAATAAAAATAGCAAAAGAACACCCTTGCTTTATTTTTATTAAATTATCCAGCAACCCCTCTCTCTTTTTTTCCAGGTAAATGTCTTTAAACAATGGTACTATTGTGACTAAGTCTTCTCTTTTGACTCATTTCCCCAACTATGTACTCTGGTTTCTGCCACTCATGCCACTGAATTTGTCTCACCAAGGTCATCAGTGGCATAAAACATTAAATGCAAACTCTGAGTTATCTTTCCTGATAGCCACCAAACTTATTACGTACCCACTGATATGGTTTGGCTGAGTTGCCACCCAAATCTCATCTTGAATGCCAATGTTTTGCGGGAGGGACCCAGTGGGAGCTAATTAAATCATGGGAGTTAGTCTGTCGCATGCTGTTCTTGTGATCATAAATAAGTCTCACGAGATTTGATTGTTTTTTTCTTTGTTTGTTTGCTTGTCTGTTTGTTTGTTTTTGGAGATGGTATCTTGCTCTGTCACCCAGGCTGGAGTGCAGTAAAGCAATTGCAGCTCAGTGCAAATTCTGTCTCCCAGATTTAAATGATTCTCCTGCCTCAGCCTCCGAGTAGTTGGGATTATAGGCACCCAGCACCACAGTCAGCTAATTTTTGTATTTTTAGTAGAGATGAGTTGTCACTATGTTGGTCAGTCTGATCTTGAACTCCTGACCTTGGGTGATCCGCCCACCTCAGCCTCCCAAAGTGCTGGGATTACAGGTGTGGGCCACCAGGCCTGGCTGAGACCTGATGGTTTTTAAAGGAGTAGTTCCCCTGTACAAGCTCTCTCTCTTTGCCTTTTGCTATCCATGTGAGATGTGACTTGCTCCTCCTTGCCTTCCACCATGATTGTGAGGCCTCTCCAGCCATGTGGAAATATAAGTTCATTAAATCTCTTTCTTTTGTAAATTGCCTAGTCTTGGATATGTCTTTATCAGCAGTGTAAAATGGACTAATATAATAAATTGGTACTAGGATTAGGGTGCCAATGAAAATATACCTGGAAATGTGGAAGCCACTTTGGAACTGGGTTACAGGCAGAAGTTGGAACAGTTTGGAGGGTTCAGAAGAACTTCCTAGAGACTTGTTGAATGGCTTGTGCCAAAATACTGATAATGATATGGACAATGAAATACAGGTTGAAGTGGTCTCAGATGAAAAAGATGAACTGGACCAAAGGTGACTCTGGCTATGTTTTAGCAATGAGACTGTCAGCATTTTGCCCTTGCCCTGGAAATTTGTGAAACTTTGAACTTGAGAGAGATGATTGAGGATAACTGGAGGAAGAAATTTCTAAGCAGCAAAGCATTACAGAGGTGACTTGGATGCCGTTAAAGGCATTCAGTTTTAAAAGGGAAACAGATCATAAAAGTTTGGTAAATTTGCAGCCTGACAATGAGATGGGAAAGAAAATCCCATTTCTGAGGAGAAATTCAAGTCTGCTACAGATATTTGCATAAGTAATGAGGATTTGAATGTTTACAACCAAGATAATGGGAAAATGCCTCCAGGACATGTCAGAGACCTTTGTGGCAGGCCCTCCTATCACAGACCCAGAGGCCTAGGAGGAAAAAATGGTTTTGTCGGCTGGGGCCAGGGTGCCTCTGCTATGTACAGTCTAGGGGCTTGGTGCCCTGCATCCCAGCCTCTCCAGTCATCACTAAAGGGGCCCAAAGTACAGCTAGGTCCATAGCTTCAGAGGGTGCAAGCCCCGAGTATTGGCAGCTTCCGCATGGTGTTGAGCCTGCAGGTACACATAAATCAAGGATTGAGGTTTGGGAACCTCTGCATAGGTTTCAGAGGATGTATGGCAATGCCTGGATGTCCAAGCAGAAGTTTGCTGCAGGGGCAAGAACTCATGAAGAACCTCTGCTAGGACAATGCAGAAGGGAAATGTTGGGTGGGAGTCCCCACACAGAGTCCCTACTGGGACACAGCCCTAGTGGAGCTGTGAGAAGAGGTCCACCATCCTCCAGACCCCAGAATGGTAGGTCCACCCACAGCTAGTACCGTGTGCCTGGAAAAGCTGCAGACACTCAACACCAGCAGCCAGGAGGGGAAGCTGCACACCTGCAAAGCCACACAGGTGGAGCTTCCCAAGACCATGGGAACCACCTCTTGCATCAGCATGACCCAGATGCCAAACACAGAGTCAAAGGAGATGATTTTGGAGTTTTAACATTTGAATGCCCCATTGGTTTTTGGACTTGCATGGGGCCTGGAGCCCCTTTATTATGGCTAATTTCTCCCATTTGGAATGGCTGTATTTACCCAATGCCTATGCCCCATTGTATCTAGGAAGTAACTAATTTGCTTTGGATTTTACAGGCTCATAGTCAGAAGGGACTTGCCTTGTCTCAGATGAGACGTTGGACTGTGGACTTTTGAATTAATGCTGAAATGAGTTAAGAATTTGGGGGACTGTTGGGAAGGCGTGATTGGTTTTGAAATGTGAGGACACGAAATTTAGGAGGGGCCAGAGGCAGAATGATATAGTTTGGCTGTGTCCCCATCCAAACTTCATCTTGAATTCCCACATGTTGTGAGAAGGACTCAATAGGAGGTAACTGAATCATGGGGGCAGGTCTTTCCTGTGCTGTTCTTTTGATAGTAAATGAGTCTCACGAGGAGTTCCCACGCACAAGCTCTCTCTTTGCCTACTGCCATCCATGTAAGACATGACTTGTTCTTCCTTGCCTTCCACCATGATTGTGAGGCCTCTCCAACCATGTGGAAATGTAAGTCCATTAAACCGCTTTATATTGTAAATTGTCCAATCTTAGACATGTCTTTTTCAGCAACATGAAAATGGGCTAATACACCAACCTATGTGATCCCATAGAAATTGGTAAAAGGTTACAGTATGAAAGCAACTATAATGGCCCTGGACTCAGGTAGCTGAAACACTAACAGGAAAGAGAAACAAGAAAACAGTGAAAATACGTCAGTAACATATTAAGAACTTAAATAAATAAGTGGTTCTCAAAGTATGGTCCCCAGACCAGTAATGTCAGCATCAACTGGGAACTTGTTAGAGTTGTAAATCCGGAGGCTATACCCTAGACAAACTGAATCAGAATCTCTGGGGGAGTGAATTTAGAAATCTGTATTTTGAGAATCACTAAAGATTATTCTGTTGCACCCAAATTTGTCAACCACTTACATAAGTGTGTGTGTCAGTGTGAATATCTATCTATTCATATATATTTTTATGTGTAGGCATGTGTCTGTATATTTTTATTTTATGTTTTTTCTTGGTCTTTCCTATGTGTGTGTGTGTGTGTGTGCGAGAGAGAGAGAGAGAGAGAGAGAGAGAGAGAGAGAGAGAGTTTCTCTCTATCACCCATGCTGGAGTGCAGTGGCGTGATCTACCTCTGCTTCCGGGGTTCAAGCAATTCTCCTGCCTCAGGCTCCTGAGTAACTGGGACTACAAGTATGTGCCACCAAGCCTGGCTAATTTTTGTATTTTTAGTAGAGACAGGGTTTTACCATATTGACCAGGCTGTTCTTGAACTCCTGAACTCAAATGATCTACCCACCTCAGCCTCCCGAAGTGCTGGGATTTCAGGTGTGAGCCACCGCACCCAGTGTTTTTAAGCAACTTTCCGTGAAATAAAATGACAGAGAATCTACATTTAAAAATAACTTTATTGAAGGCTTTCATGAGAAGGTCTTGTTTCAATGTAGACCTAAAACCAAGGGTACCATTCTATGCAATTATCGGGGAACATTATGGGAAGAAAAAAGAGCAATGTGCGAAGACATGATATAAGGAAAATGCTTCATGGAACTGAAAAAGGCACTGAGTCTAGAACATACTGATTAAATGGAAAATAACATAAGAAGATTTTAAACAGGCAGGGCATAACATCTATGACCTTGAAGGCAATGGGAAAAGGTTTTATTTTATTTTAAGTGTGATTGGAAGTCATTAGAAAGTTCTAAATAGAGCAATCCCTTGATTTTATTCACTTTTAAGAAGTTACTCCTCCAGCTTTGAGAGAACAAATTGTAAGAGACACAAGTGAAAGCTGAGAGACAGGACGGAAAACTGTAGTGGACTGAGGGAAAGATGATGCTGACCATGGCTAAGGTGTGGCTGTGAAGACAGAGCGATATTCACAGCTTTGTAGATTGGAAGGAAGGGGTTAGAAGGTGTGGTAAAGAAAAAAACATTGATGAAGACTCCTGGGTTTCTCACGTGAGAAATGAAAAACCTTAAAACAGTCATTCATGTTTAGGTCTTACATTTGTTGGTAATTTATTTGAGAGGATGGCATATGGTAGAACAATAATTTGTTTTATATAGCACTCTTTTGTTACCAAACCTTTATAGAAAAGCCCATTATCCCTATTGATTGGAAATGACACCATCTATGTTTTGTATTGAGTTCTGAAATAGGTATGAAGAGTCTTTTTCTGCCATCAGTATATTTCTTTATTTCTGTGCCACTGTGATACTGTTTTAATTATTCTAACAAACAATTTTGTCTTGACGCATGGTATGTATTCTTTGTTTCTTTATACCCCCACAAAAAAAATCTTAGTTATTTTACCATGCCATCTTTAGAATCAGTTAATGGAATCATTTTAGGACTTTTTTCTAAGAAATTTTAGAACAAGTTAATCCAGTTTCACACACAAAAAAAATCTTGTTGGAGAGTTGAGACAAATATTAATTATGTAGACAGACTATTTTTGGAGGTGTGTATCTTTATATCTTTAAGCGTTGTCTCAAAAAATGATGTATCAGTCCCTGACCCATGTTCTCTCTTACATCTTTTAAGAAAATTGTATACTTTTCTCTATCATGACTTACAGTGGACAATGTAGCACTCCACTTCTCTTTCTTTTACTTTTTGTTTTGTTTTACTTTGCTATTTGTGCACATAAAAATCACCCTGTCCTCCTTTGTGCACTATTGCTTCTAACAGCCAAGACCTGTTGCACTTTTTCTGGAAGGCTCATGCTGAGGTTTCAGGAGCCTCTTTACCTTTATGCAAAATGTTGGACATCCCTGGGAATTCAAATGTATGCCTCTCCTCCCTTCCTTGAGTCTTCAGCAGCCGTTTACCAATGAAGCAAGAAGAGAAAAGTATGAGAATCCACCTCAATTGCTTCAGGGCAGGTCAACTTTGCAATGCAATTTACATGGCATCCTTTTCCAGTGTGGCCAGATGAAGCTCTTGGGTTTGAGACTTTGGTTGGCTCTTCACTCAGGTTTGTCCTTTTCTCTCCTTCTGTGTCCTGCCTCCCTCCCTCACTTATAAACTTCCCTCAGAAGCTCCTTCTGAGTAGATCACTTGCACATGAAACCTAATCAAAGGTCTCCTTCTGGGAGAGAGTTGATGGCCAGAAGTGGCTCTGGAAAGCTAACTCTAACTGTTGGATTCTTGTTTTGGATCAACTGTCAGCCACATGGCAACTAGGAGCCCATGTTGGTGGTGAGCAGAGTGGCGATATAACTGATTACACTATAGCATTATAATTGCAAAGGTTTTCATCTGTAATGATTTTGAAGGTTTTGGGGTTGGGTATAGGTGGGAAAGCATGTATGCCCATATGATAATACTGGGAATTGATAAATATGAAAAATAATCATTATAAGGATTATATGGCTTTGACATGGTATAAGCATAGTCTGCTGTTGCTCACTACAAATTATTTTAATCACTCTTATTTTGCAGTTTCAGCATCGTCTGCCTTCAAACTATGCTGAGGGTATGGATCCTAGTACAGATTATTCTTCCCTTTAGGTTTGTTTGTTTTTGTCTTAGTTTGATGAGGAGATGTTGAGAGGTAGGTTGAGCAACTACTGTCTTCAGTTACAATGAGGTTTCATAGGTTTTTATAGATACCTTTATTCAGATTAAGAAAATTCCTTTCTAGTCCTGTTTTCTAAGAGCCTTTCTTTAAATTTTGCTGACATTTGTCAAGTAATTATTTCCTGACTCCATAAAATGATAATATGGTTTTTCTTATTAATACATCTCTTAATCCAAAGAAATGTAGTTGTCTCTCCATCCTTTTATATCTGGGATAGAGGTGCCACACTATGATGTATTTCAATGCAACGTTGGTTTAGATGTATTAATTATTGGTTTTATATTTTGTGTGTATAATAATTCATACAGATATATGAAGATTCATATATGTGTACAAATGTATTTTCATATAATGTCTTTTAGGGGGTGAATTATATTCCCCCAAAATTTATGTGTTGAAGCCCTAATCCCCAATACTTCAAAATGTGACAGTATTTGAAGATAGAGTCTTTAAAGAGGTGATTATGCTAGATGAGGTCATTAAGGTGGGTCCTCATCTGACTGTTGTCCTTATAAAAAACATGAAGACCATACAAAAGCAAAGAGTAAGATAGTCATAGGCCAAAGAGAGAAACCTCAGAAGAAATCAACCCTGTTGACACCTTGACCTGGGACCTCTAATCTCTAGATCTGTGAGGAAATTAATTTCTGTTGTTTAAGCAATTCAGCCTATGAAACTTGGTGATGGCAGCCCTAGCACACTAATAGACTGCCCCTGTCTAGAAGTCATCTTTCTTTGCCTTTCCTAATCATCATAACAATATCTGAGATAAGAAATATCTATTTCTTGGAAATCTTTAAAAAATTGTTTTTAAATCATTATCTTTTCATACATTGGTGTAAGCATGTGTGTGCATGTGTATTAGTTGGAGAAACAGTTTGGTTTTAACTACTGTTTCAGTATGTTTATATTGACTAGTTCTTTTTGCTTTAATTTGCAGATTTCATGTTTTTCTATCGAAGTTTTAATCTCTAGTAATTGCTCTAGTAACAAAATACAGCTCTCGATTCTACTTTCGTTATATCTAATTGTTTCTAATATTATTTAATGATTCACTAATTTTTGTTGTTATTACCATTTTGTTAAGTATTTCCAAGAGTGTTTTGCTTGTTTTCATTTTCTTTCTTTGGTTTTTAGTTTTCTCAAAAAAGAAGCTCTTGATTTTATTACCTCCATTTACTATTTTATTTATCTCTGCCTCTATCTTCTTTGTTTCATTTCTTTTTTTTTTTTTTTTTTTTTTTTTTGAGACGGAGTCTTGCTCTGCCACCCAGGCTGGAGTGCAGTGGCCGTCTCTCAGCTCACTGCAAGCTCCGCCTCTCGGGTTCAAGCCATTCTCCTGTCTCAGCCTCCCGAGTAGCTGGGACTACAGGCGCCCGCCTCGTCGCCCGGCTAGTTTATTTTTTTTGTATTTTTTTAGTAGAGACGGGGTTTCACCATATTAGCCAGGATGGTCTCGATCTCCTGACCTCGTGATCCGCCCGTCTCGGCCTCCCAAAGTGCTGGGATTACAGGCTTGAGCCACCGCGCCCGGCACTCATTTCTTATATTATTTTAGATTTTAATTTTTTAGCGATGTTAACATTTTTCTGAATTCTTGAACTCAATGCTTTAGTAAATAATTCATAAATTTACTTGTTTTCCAAATAATATAGTTAAGTCCACATTTTTTTCTCTAATTACCATTGTGGCTATAATTTACAAATTATAAGGTGCTTTGATTATTATTCTGCTCTAACTTCTTGTTCTTTAGTTAATAGATTGGAAGTCTATGAAATTCTATTTGGAATTTTCAACTGGAAGTTGGTCTTCAGTTTCCAAAACTTTTTGTTTGTTTTTATTTTCTAAGTTTTTATTTTTATAAAATGTGTTTCCCTCATTTCCTTATATTTTTGCGCTGTAGTCACAGAAGTCACAGAACTTAAATCAAAACATCCCTTTCTTTGTAGCCTAAAATATGGTCATGAAGAAATTGTTCCAGAGATTCTGTTAGTGAATGCATATTCCCAGATACTAATTTCTATACATAATTAAAGTAAACTTTTTATTTGTGAATCTTACAGATATGTAATTTGCTAATAATATGTCTAGGAACTTAATTTTTATTTGTGGCATTATAGATTGTACTCTCTATAGGAATGCTATATTAAATAGCACACTGCTAAACTATCACTATTTTGGCACCCTTGAAATTGCACAATTATATTTATTGTCTTACTGTGAATCAGATATTATATTACATGGTATTGCAGTATTGCACTGCTACATACTATTTTTTTAAATACAGCCTCTCTGTGTTGCCCAGGCAGGAGTACTGTGATGTGATCTTGGCTCACTGCAACCTCAGCCTCCCAGGTTCAAGCAATTCTCATGCCTCAGCCTCCCGAGTAGTTGGAATTACAGGTGTACACCACCATGTCTAGCTAAATTTTATGGATTTTAGTAGAGACAAGGTTTCCCCATGATGGCCAGGCTGGTCTCAAACTCCTGATCTCAAATGATTCACCTGCCTTGGCTTCCCAAACTACTGAGATTATATAGGCATGAGCCAGCCCATACTTTTCTTTTAATTTTGACTTTAAACTCATCCTTAGCAGGAATTATTTGCTTGAGAGTTCAACTCGGCCGGGCGTGGTGGCTCACGCCTGTAATCCCAGCTCTCAGGGAGGCAGAGGCGGGAGGATAGCTTGAGCCCAGGAGTTCGAGACCTGCCTGGGTAATACAGCGAGACTCCGTTCTCCACAAAAAGGAAAAAAAAAAAAAGACAAAAAAAAAAAAATGAGAATTCAACTCACACCCAGCTTACGAAGGCCTTCCTATGGATTAGCTTTTGTTTGCTCTGCTGGATTCTTATAGAGTTTACTGGTCCTGAATCATTTTTAATATTATTTTACTGGCCTGGGATTTCTGTATGACACAGATAGTTTTCCTTTGGATACACGGGCAATAGTGTCTAGGGTTCTAGTTTTGTTGCCAGTGATTGTATTTCTACTGAAAGTCTTGGCTCAATTCTGACAATGGTTCTGAGTTGACAGACATCATTTGGTCTGTGTTGGTCCCCTGCTTCTCTCATGCAGCTCACATCAACGTCTCCTATACATGGTCCCTGAATGGAAGATCATTTCCTTCAACAAGCATTAGATCTACACATTCTTTAATGCCTCTCTATATTTCTGGTTCCCCAGTTAGTCGTGTGGCTTATTGTTCTTGATTCCTTAATTGATTTGAACACACAAATAATTTCATCTTGCTCTTGATCTCTATATCGTGTGTGTGTGACTGTTGTGAGGAGGAAGGTGGGTTCAGAGAGCAATGGTTACAGCATTTGATCGGTCTAACTCCTGACCCAAAGTCTTGGATTGAGGTTTATTAATTGTCTAAATACTTACAGGGTTTGAATCCATCAGGGACAGGATCCATACATTTCTTGGATTTCTACTTCCAGCACATTGACCAAAGCACAGATGTTTACTGAATGAATGAGTATTTGAGTATTTTCTGTGTGGTCTTTCTTCCAAAAACAGAAACACACAAGTAATATTCACACTTCTTTTCCTGACGTTTACTGACAAAAGTTAAAAATGCAAGCATATTTTAATGATAACATACCAAGATGGAAGCAATAAAGAGCACATATTCAAGAAATAATAAATAAAATATCTAAAGCCAAGTTTGATTTCAGGATTCATAGCAACCTAGTAAAAGAGAAATGTTACTTTTATTATGTAAGTGTTTGCATTCATTATTTTACATCCAGCAGGAAGATATGGTACCACATGCGTTAAGGACTCAGGCCCAAAAGTCATTTATATACACAAGTATTAATTTAAAATACACACACACAGAGTTTAGAAGAAAATTTACCAAAACTTTTTTATAATTTAATATAAAAAAGAAAGAAGTTGTCTATATTCTGTTGAGTGGGTTGTCCCATATGGTACAGTCACAAGAATTGTGAGTTAGAGTCCTGCAAATTATCTACAACCTTTACCACCCAATACTGTACTTGTTTTGGATTAGCAATCTCCTCTTCCCGTCAGTGAAAGTAGAGAGGTGGAAAGTTTGTTTTATCAATTTATTATTATCACTTCTTACAGGTTTTGGAGCAACATAATCAACAAATATTTACTTTGTAGTTATAAGGCTTTGTGTTAAGCATTATGAAGTATTTATGAAACAGTACGAGATACAGCCTGTGTCTTCAAGAAATAAGACAGAACTCTGCACTCATTTACACAGAGAGTAGCTACAATACAAACATTATGAGGAACAAGTGGACACGTAGAAAGATAAGAATTTTATAAGACTGTGATAAGCAGAAGCATTTTGTGATGAGTCACTTCTAACCATATTCATCATGTATTTATTGAACCATCTATTCTGTCTTAGGTCCAGAGTTACAGAGATTACTAATGCAAAATTCCTCAATTTTACAACTATATAATGTAGTAGAGTGAGAGAATTTAGCTTCTTGAGTTCTGTGAAATATGGCAGTATTTATAATGTTCAAATTTCTGAGAAGAAGAGGAAAGGTGGTCAAGACTGTATGAATATAAGAGATGGAGTAGCTAGCAAATGTTTCATATAGGTTAAATTCTCTGAACAGTATGTTGAAATAACACAAAAATCAAAGTGTCTGTGTATCAGACACAATAAAACAGGGATATTCAAAGGTAGTGTGTTTGTTTGATTTTCACACATGAGCAGAGGTGTCTACATACTAGCAAAAGGCTAAAACTGGCCTCTTGGGAAATGCAGTCGTTTCGATGGGATACATAGTCTGATGAAAGATGTAGATCCTTAAGCCTTGAGAGAGGCAGCATTGACCCCTATAATTTGTTTGCAAGATGTCCACTGCAAATTCTGCAGCCTACACATCTAAGTTGCCAAAGCTTGTTTTTTGTTGTTTTTGTTTGTTTGCTTTTTTTTCTCTTCAAACAGATATAAACCCCTTCTCCTTTACACTGAATTTTGATTAGCTGGGCTTTACTTAGAGTTATGGTATACACTCAGACTGACCATTGTCTAAATTTCTACATTCAAAACAAACGTATGTCAACAGTCTGAAATAGTGAAGACATTTGGACATGTTTTATGAAAGGATTGAAATTATATTTTATTCAAAAATTTGATAAATCACCAAGTACATCAAAGGTATACTTGAGCCCCACAGTGAACTCAGAAGCTCATTGGCAGTCTCTCTGAACCAGGGGAATTCTGATTAGATAGCATTTTGGGGGTAATATTATTTCCCAACATGAAAGTGAAACTTCTGGTTTGAGAGTTGGATCAGAAAACACATCAGTTTTATATGGTAAATGTACAATATCATTAATTGGATGTTTAACCTTTGCCCACACCAACCCATCTCAGTAACCCACCTCAACTTCTTTTTCTTCATCCACATCAATTTCTTATTAGCAATAGGTGAAACAGACCATTACCTTTGTCAAGGAAAGTTTCATACTCTAAATTATTTTTCAATTTTAGGCATGTTAGCCTAAAATACAATAAAGACAAAATTTATCTTTTTTATAATATGTATATAAACAAGAAAGAGGGATTTCAGGCATTCCACCCACTATTTTAGCAGGCTCCTACGACGCAGGGGTATGATTCCTTCTTGTTGCCTGATGTCACTCACCAGTCTGTTCCAGGATGTGAGACATGAAAGGCTATAAATAAATGCTTGTTGATTTTTATTGCAAATTACAAGTTAGTTAAAAAATTATTACTTAGTTTATAATTGAGAAACACTGAATTATGTGTATGAGATCTAATTGCATACATATACCATTAGTTTAAAATATGCATTAGAACATATTAATGAAATCAAACTTTCAAAGTATAGTTAACAATACTTATCACAATATTTTAGAATCTAAAATGATTTATATATTTTTAATGTGAACATTTAAAAATAAAATATGATATTTATTTTTGATATTATTATTAAATGCATAGCTTCTTATTTTCACTTAACTCATGTTTACTGATTATAAATTAGCTTAATTTTTCCCATCTCATGTTTCATTTTTACATTCTCAACCATTTATTGTTCTCTAGACATACTCCGAGATGCTCCATGTTAGTTGTTTTGCTTATATACTTTCTCAGAATTAGTATGCCACCCCACTAATTTGCATCTCTATCAATGCAAATCTATCCATCCTAAGACAAACCAGAAATTCCTGCTTCTTCATAAAGTTATTTCTGATTTATTGACTAAAATTCAATGTCTAATTTCACTAAATCCTCATTGAACCTAATTTATATTTCTTCTCATTATCTACTTACATACAGTCATGTCAACATGGCTGATTCGATTTTATGGCTTCATCAGCCTTCAAGGTTCTTGAGAGAAATAACTCTGTGTTAGTAATATTTGTCCTCCCTGCATCTAGCACCACATTGACTTGTGTATCAGAGACAGTTACATATGTACTTATTTATCCCCAGCTTTGTTTCAAACTGCATTTGAGAAATAGTTCACCAAATTACTTAGCTTAATTAAACTTAATTGAGAATAAAGTTATCAGATGTAATAATCTGTTCTCTGGGAAAAATTGTAATTGCTTTTACAAATGCTCTACAAATTAAACATGTTTTTCAGTTATGTTTTAATAGGCATACTTCTGACTCAAAATATAACAGATTTTTTTTCTTTTAAATAAACAAAAATTCATACCTTTTAGCTAAAGATTTGCTTGATACATATATACAAACTCTTTCTTGACACATACGCTGTAAAAGTTCATAAAATAAAATCCAACCCTCTACAGCCCATGCTAAACACTGTAATTAAAATTCCAGAGAGCACCAACAGAAGTAAAAGCAATTGTTAGCTATTCTGTCTGAACATTTTGGAAGAAAATAGTTACTGCAAATAAGGCAAGCAAACTGACTATTTGGCAGACTAGTCTAGGACAGTTTTGTACCAAATTGCAACAGGCATCAATGTATTACAATTTTGTCAATGATGACATTCGAATAGCAATAGAGATTTTTTTTTTTTTTTTTGCAGAAATGGGTAAATTTTGTTGTTTTTAGTAAGCATTTTGAAGAATATTTGTGTTTCCACAGAGAAATGCTGATTTTTTTGAGAAGCTCTTTAGAGGACGTAGTCAGGTGTGTCCAGTTGAATGAGGCTGTCCATACATATTATATCTTGTGTCAAAAAAAGAAAATAATAATTTAATGTGTTACTGACTTATGTGATTAACAGTCTGGTAACAGAAATGACAGCAGTAGTTGAATGTATTTGCAATGGTAAACACATGGCCACCATTACATAATTAGTATACATTTATTCTAAGTTTGTGAACTCGAGAAACCAGTATGAAACCATTTGCATGATTAAGTGTTTTGAAAAGTTCTATTCCTAAGATTTGTTTTAGCCATGACCACGAAAAGAAATAACATCTAGATCTGACCATAACAGACCCCACGTTGGGTCTCCATGTGGATCTTCTTGCAAACAATCCAGAGCTCTTATATGATTAAGTGCATTGATTATATACAGATATTCTACTCCCTGCTGGAATCCTCCCTCTATCTAGCACTTACCCACCCCCGATCCTGTCCACACTCAGAGTGCTATTATTCTCCCCAGTCATCACCACCATCAGCTTTCAGTAGGGGAAGTCTATATTCTTTGAAATAGTTCTTATGCTATTCAATTATGAGAACATGAAGAATCATTATACAGAACTATTATTATAAATATTAAAGTGTTTTCTAAAAATTACCATGATAGTTCTACATAGTGGACAATATCATTATTTTTTATAGATGAGGTATAATGTTCCCATAATTCTACAGCAAATAAGTGGCAGAGTCTGGGATGTAATATAGATTTTTCTGACAATAAATCTCATCTTATATAAATGTCTATATAATTGTGATGAGGATGTTGTGATATAAAATGACTGATATGTCATTCTAGGGGAGCAGTGTTAAATTATTTAGATTTTTAGATTATCTCAGAAACAAGAAAATATCTTCTGTAAGTGACCTAAGCATCATGAGATCTCTACCTGTATTTGTCTATTTAATCTGCTTGATTTAACTGACTAGGATCAAAAGATGCTAGCTTTCAGGATCTCTATACTACCAAAGCCAAACATCTAAAGCAAAATGGAATCAAAAATCATTTTAAAAGGAAAATAACTAAGCCAGATTTTCATGTAGATAAATGCAGTACATGGTGATCATTTTTCTCATTTATCAAAGCAGCTGTGTTATGAGAAAGAATTCCCACTATTTCCAAAAGAATATTCCTAATACCAATAAAGCTTGCCCCCCTGCCTCAAATGGGGACTCAGGCAGTCCATCTACATTTGGTCCAGTGCATTATCTGTGAACAGGGAAAAGCTGTGCGGGTAATTTATATGGGATGTATACTCCAGGTTATGTGCCTATCCCCGATACAAAGCTCAGTGCTGTTGTGGCAAACGTTGAATGAAGAATGCAATACCATTTTATATTCTTTCCAGTTTCTGCTTTGTGTCAGCCTTACTTGACAATCATCTTTCCATGCTTATGTTTGCCTAAGTTCTTGCAATACCCCTTAAACCTTTTTATTCATTTTCCCCCTATGAATTGAATTGAACACAATTCACAGACAGAAAGAAAAAAATCAGAACGATTTAAGTATGCCTAAAATTTTGAGAAATGCCACAGCTTATTTCTACATCAAACATACCAAATGGTATGGAGAATCAAATGTTTTCCTGTTACTCTAATAAATATAATTATTATTAAGGAAAATTTAAACGTGTATTTCAGTATTTTAATCCAGAATAATGTCACCAAAATATAATCTCTATAACAAAACACACTTTCCAACATGCTTTGATTATAAATCTGAAATTCTGAAATTCTAATACATAGAACTATTTTAAAAGATTACAAGCTGTAAAAAAAAATTACTAATTTTAAAGTGAAGATTTATTAATAGCAGCAACTTCATGATGTCTCCTTTTGAACATCTCAAAATATTTAAAGGCATTTTCATCCTAGGGAAATGTTTCTAAAACTATTCAATTGGTCTTGTAAATTTAGACACTAATGAATACTCAGTTGAAATGTGTTTTTTTTCTATCATTAAGAGATGTGATGACTTTAGACCATATAAACAATGGGAGTGGTAGACAAGATATCCTCCTAATTTCAAATTTTATATTTGTGATTCTATAATAGTAATAGCTCAAACAATTCAGTATGTATGTGTGTGTATATATATAAATATGCATATGTGGGTGTGTATATATTTATATATACTGGGAACATACTTTAATATAAAAATATTAAATATAAGGAATTTGCTGTTTCCTCAAGGATTATCGTGTATAAAAATGGAAGGCACAAAAAGTTTATTGCACTTGATATCCAGCAGCAGAAATATTGAAATAAATCAAAGAGTAGAAATCCTCTATTTCTATTCTTATTTCCGTGATGTCTTCTCTTTATTGAAGCTAACTTCATGTCAGAAATTTTATCTAAGTTTTCTAAAAATTGCCATTATAGTTCTACATAGTGGACAATATCATTATTTTTTATAGACGAGGAATAATGTTCCCATAATTCTACAGCAAATAAGTGGCAGAGTCTGGGATGTAATATAGATTTTTCTGACAATAAAGCTCACCTTCTTTTATCCTTTCGCATTACTTCTCTGCTAACTTTGTCAGCAAGGAAAAAAGATTCTTCCAGTGCCACAACTAATCACCTACAATCCATACCTGACCGTTAAACAAAATTCTCTCTTTACTATAAGCTCTCTTGTGAATGAAGTGTCATAGTCACTGGTTTCTCTTCAGCGCTTGTTATAGTATCTATTAGAGAATATTTAATAATTTTGAAAAAGCAAACAAAGAGGTTCATTCATTCTGTGTAAACTCTATAGGAATTAGTTAATTCTCTGCAAAATTCTAATTTTAATGAGAAATTTAGAAGTATGGTGAGAATTAACATCCCTAATTTTTAATGCAATGTGGAAGAAAAAGGTAATTAACATTCTTAAGGCAAAGCTATACACTCAAGGTAAAACTATTAACTGATACACTCAAAATAACATTTCAGAGGTTTTGCATCGCTGGACGGGATAGAAGAGGAGACAAAAGGATGAGTGATTATTGTGATTTGTCAGTAAAATATTTGTTTTACAGTCATATTTTATCTTCTACTCTTCCTTCTGTTTTTTTTTTTTTTTTTTTTTTCTTTTTTTTTCCTAGATCTACCAATCTAGATAGCGCATACAGGACACCCATTCAAATGAAAGATAATACAAACCAACCTTTAGATTACTAGCTTTGGATTTATATTATTACTACAGTATGCAGGACTGTTGGTTTATGATAATTTGTCTTTCGTGTCCTCTTTCTAAATCCTAAGTCCCTTTCTGTAAGATTTTGTCTAACATGCCTTTCCACGTGATATGCTGCCAGAAAGACATTTTATCTTCTTTGGTGAACCGATGAAAAGCTTAGACTCAAAAATGCTGAAATTGCTTCGTTTATCTGTCAGGACATTCAAACCTCTCTAAGGCCAGAA
This sequence comes from Rhinopithecus roxellana, assembly GCF_007565055.1. Taxonomy (NCBI): domain Eukaryota; kingdom Metazoa; phylum Chordata; class Mammalia; order Primates; family Cercopithecidae; genus Rhinopithecus; species Rhinopithecus roxellana. The sequence continues at coordinate 97,965,263 of NC_044550.1, forward strand.
GCCAAAAGAGGGCTTGAAAGGGAAAATGATGTCAGAAATAGATCAACTTGACAGGATTTGCAACATTAAATCTCTCAGTTGTTGCAGAAAGGTCTGGAGTCTGTGAACCCCACTTAGTATTGTAGAAGAAATCACTAGAAAATGCACACGGTGAAAGTAATATGTGAGAAAACCAATCTATTTTGTCGTTGAAAATCAATCATGTATCTCCTGCTTTTATGTCTTATACACATTTGTTCATAAATCTTATACGATTAATTGAGCTATGCAACCATATAAGGAAGGGGTTTGGCAAAAATCTGGCCATTGGTTGCAGGGTCACCACCCTTGTTCCAATTTCCATCCAACCACTTTAACTCTCTTTGTACATCACATGTGGGCAGCTGCGAAGTGAGCATCAAATGAGAACATCCAGCCAGAGTACAGGATTGCAGAGGGAGTGCGCCCTCACGAAATCACTCCACATCTAACCTCAGGGCCTCATTGAACTCCGCCATTTAATATATTCACTTAACAACAATCAAATACTGCTTATGCACAACACTCTTCTCAAATATTTCATATCTCTCCTCTCAAAGAAGCCTATTTTAACATGAGTGTAAACTTTCCAAGAGGAACTAATTTATTACATGTCTAAAAATAGTTTAATTTGCATATTACTTCAATAATTTCTGTTTGAAAAGGTGAATTCATCACATTCTGGGATTTTTTTGGTAGAAAAATATATTATAAAATATTAAATATTTTAACAGCAATTAGACTTTTCAGATTTTCTTTTTAGTCAGTTTTATTTCAAGTTGCAATTATTAAGAAATTTATTTCTTCCAGTGTTACTGATTTAAATGTTTTCTAAATAGACTCATTATTATTTTATTTTTATTTTTAACTTTTTAAATTAAAAAATTAAATTAATACCAAATAATTGAACATATTTATGGGGTACATAGGGATGTTATCATACACATTATATACAGTTATCAGATCAGGGAAATTAACATGTCCAATATCGCAATTTTTTTTTATTTTTGGAGATGTTGGGGGACATTCGATATCCTCCCTGTAGCTACATGAAACTGCATAATATATAGTCATTCTACAGTGCTATAAAACACTAAAGCTTAATCATTTTATCTAGCTACAATTTTGTGTCATTTTAATGTCTTAGGTCTGCCATGACTTTTTGCTTTGTTACTGATAATAGTAATACATATTTTCTATCTTTATTTCCTGTCAACAGATTTACTAGATTTCTTTTGTTTTAAAATAGTTTAATTTTTCCTCATTCTAACTTTGCCTTTACTGATTTTATTATATAGTTTTTATTTCATTATAGCTTTTTTGTTAATATTTTCTTTTTCTGTTTTTGAGGGGATGCATGTAACATTCCTTTTCTAATTCTTTGAATATGATCTTAGAGAATTGAGATTCATACTTCTCTTCATATATATATACTTCATATATATGGAAGCTGGTATATGAAGTATATATATACTTCATATATATATACACTTCTCTTCAAATACATATATATATATATATATATGGCTCTGTAAAAACTTAAATAAAATAGCATTCTGATTTATAATTCAGTAACATTAAAAATTTTCAAGAATTTAGCCAGACTTTTGAAAGCATTTATTGGGGGTCTTAAAAGGTAAACATTGAAGAGCTTATTTCAATATTTTGATGTTAGTTCTATAGCAAAGGATTGGGGTACAAAGGTATTTTGTAAATATTTTCAACATAAATATGTTTTTAATATATACTGCCTTGTATCTGTAAGAATAAAAACTTAATTTCTCAACTGATTTTTACCATTTAAATAACATTTGTCCATTTACATTTTTGAAATAAATATACATGATATTTGTATACATTAAGATAGAAGTTCATATTTAATCTTCTGATACTTTGTCCCTGAATTAATCGGCCCATTTATTATTTCAAAACATTGGAATTAAACCTGAAATATCATTAACACTGTTTCTTTTAGAGATACCATCAAAGCATTATAGGAATCATTAAAAACTGGGACAGTGAAATGTGGCTATTTCAGCAAGCAACTGTAACCAGAAGAGTGAAAATGTATGCTGATATTCGATTTATTTATTTTTCTTCTCAATCACTTGCTGTTGTAAATTGCCTGCCGCATCACTTCTAATGCTTCTCAGTAGTTTAAGATTTGTGACCTGGCGCAGTGGCTCACACCTGTAATCCTAATGCTTTGGGAGGCCAAGGCAGGAGGATTACTTAAGCCTAGCATTAAAAGACCAGCCTGGGCAACACAGGATAATCGGGCCTTTATAAAAAAATTCTTTTTATTTCTGATGGCATGATGGCACTGGCCTATAGTTCCAGCTACTCAGGAGGCTGAGGTGGGAGGATCAACTTGTGCCTGGGAGTCTGAGGCTTCAATGAGCCGTGATTGCCCCACTGCATTCCAGCCTGGATAACAAAGCAAGACTGTCTCTCAAAAACAACAACACAAAGAAAGATTTGTCACCCATGGGTTAACATTTATCTTTTTTTCACCTAAGTTATAAATACTATTTGGTGATTATTATGATTTAGTTTTTGCATTTTATAACCTATTTTAGTCAAATGTACTGCTGTGATATTTGTTGATATTCTTTACATTTAAGGTTTTAGCAACATATTCAAATGAAAATTGTTAAATGAAATTTGCTCTTTGTTTGCTAGCTTATAATGTTCTTTCTTATATTCAGAATGAGATTAACTCTTCATGTATTTAGTACTTTGATTTTTCTATAATCTTAAATATTTTACACAATTATTTGCCATGAAACATATTTAGGAAATCAGCTAAATGTGAATCTGTTCTTAAGCAAATTACTAATAATGGATTGAGTTTGTGATTTTCAGGGAAAATGGATTCCTTTATACATAGTAGTAACATTGGAATTTTGGAGGTCTCTATGAGTGGAAAAACTACTGAAAATCCATTCCTTAAAATAATATTGCCTGCAATATATGCAAATAATTGAAAAAATTTCTAAAGGGTAGCATGGTCCCAGCAAGCGTGGGTGTGTACTCCTTATCTTCGCTTACATTCTCCGGAAAATAGAGTCTGAAGCAAAGCCTTACCTGCTACATCTGTCTTAGGAAACACAATGTCAGTAGTGAGGGAAAAGAGTTATGAGGGAGAAAAGGAGAGAGCCAATATAATACCAATGGGATGGGAGTTGTTTAATCCTAGACAAATACGTGTAAGAATCCATATGATGTATTGCATATCGGATACATCTGCCAGAGTGGAGGTATGGATGATGGTGAGGAAGAAGAAGAATGCTTGTTGGTCAAAGATTTACTCTGTATTTCTGGATTACATGTGCTTTTAGTATCTGGTGAGTATGCAGTGTTTCATGCCTTGGTAAGAGCAAACAAATTTTTTTAAAGCTTTGGATAAAATAAGTGCTTTTTATAAGAAAGAACCCAGGACTCTGTAGTGTGCTAACCTAAAATTATCATGGTCTTTGCAGGGATGACTGCTTCAGTAGAGAATGACTATAGCTGCACAAGTTGTAGGCATGAGATTAGAGTCAGGCAAGAGTCACTTGTCTCTTTTGCAAAATGTAAGGGTGCATCGAAAACTCAGTAATAGAGATAAATACCATTTAACATGATATTTAAAAAATGAAATTAATGCAAAATCAACGATAAATATAATATAGTTTAAAATAAAGACAAGCTGTTATTTGTTAGTTTAACTACTTTGAGTCATGCAAAAAAAAAAAAAAAAGAAAAGAAAAGAAAGAAAAGAAAAAGCAGCAGTTTGCAACGATCCAACAGTCTGACCAATGCAGTCATCAGGATTTTTGCAGGGTAATTTGAAGAGGGTTGAAAATTGCCTACAAACAGATGAGGTAATCTGAGGCTTGACATATAGCTTTTTTTTAATTGTAGAGCTCTCAGTAACTTTTGCCATTCGGTTCAAAATAAGGAAAAATATTTTGATAAATATCTATATGAATGCACATTTTTCCTTTTGTCTCAGGTTCCAATATGACTCTACCTGGCCTGAACAAAAAAAATGGTCTAGTGACAGGTGAGAACAATGAGATCTGAGGTGCTGCACATAAACTGTCTATAGCCCAACATGTCCACCTAATGTTTATCAGACCATCACGGCATCACTTTCTGACATTTGAAGTACAAAATAAACACAACTCTTTCTGTGTGGCATGTACTATCTCAAATTACTTTAGAAATGATTCAATGTTGTGTCTTTGTCATCTAAGAGTATTTGAGAAAATGTCTACTCTTATATGCTTTCATCAAGGAAAATCTTAATTTTAATTTAAAGATAAATTATCCTAGACTTGATTTAAAGCACATGTGTTTTCTTCTCAGCTTTTCTTCCAGCATACCTACATCAGCTGTCTTTAGGTTATCTTCTTTGACACCCATGAGAAAATAAAAATGTACAGATGATGTTGCATTGCTTTGATTCTGTCACATATGCCTATGTTCTCTTCTCAGATAGTTTTATTTTATTAGATAAATATAATAGTTTTATATTATTAGATAAGAAAAACTTGAAATTAAATAAGTGTAGGAAAGGATGTGAAATATGACTTCCCTCTTGTCTACAGGTTTCAACAGCCTGAGCCAAGAAAGAAACAATGAGTGCCATTTACCTATACATCCTAGAGTGAACTCTGAACAAGTTCCAATAGTATTAAGCTGCTGTATAGTCAATAGCCATATGAAAGATTATACATGAAAAGAGAGATAGTGGAGAGTGACAACATCTTTAGCGAGAGCTGACTGAGGGCTATGGCATGCCCTTTCTACTCCCTATGGGGAAAAAAAGGAGGATGCAGGCTGACCTCCAGCCAAGTGTGCCAGGTATAAATGTATTGCCAAATCCATCCTTATTTCCCTAGTCTTGTGATAACTGAGCTGGGCCCTGCAGATATTCCTTCTTTGCCAGATTGCATAATGAAAGCATTTTCAATGAAAGATGCAGGATGAACATTGTATGAAGATAATTTTCTTGCTGTTTAAAAGAGTTTGCTTGCTTGCTTGTTTTCCTTCTGTCTCTTATGGCACAATGAAAATGTTTCCTCATCAGCGAGTAGGGTGGCTTCCCTGACAGTACTATGCAAGAGACCCAGTGGTACAAACTCTTCATCTGGTTTTGCCATTATCTTAGCAGGTGAATCCTAGTCAATATAGTTGATGCTAACATCAGGTAACTTCACAGTCCCTCTTGCTGGCATAAATTTCCTAGTGAATTTCTCTTGTATTCCAGTGAAAAACTGCTGAGTGTGTTTCCTTCCCACTGTCCCTGGTTTATGGCACCTCAACAGAGTTCTCCACCATGACTGGGTTCCAAGCACACATTCTCCAAGTTCTGAATATATTATCCATGATGGGATTTTTCTTCTGTATTTGTTCTGTAAGCTCTAGAGTTGGTGGATGCTTCCTGTATCTGTTATACTTATAACTTTTACAGTTCTGTTTATCTTCTTAATAGGTAATCCCCTGCTACTAGTTAATTTATTGAATAAAAATTCACCTTCACATTATCAGTGTAGTTTCTGCCTGCTGACTGACATGCTAAGTACATAAGACTTTAAGAAAACATCCTTGATTACTCTGTTCTATATTTTCTTGAATCAATCACTTTCTAGCATAATAGATAATTTGCTTATTATGTGATCATGGATAGCTGCCATTTAGAACCTCTTTTTCTTTTTTCTCTGTCTTTATCAAAACCTTGCAGTAGGGACTGGTTCTACTGCATTGAGCATGTATCCTAAATCATGCGACTTTCTCCTGGGTGTTTTACTTGCTTCACTTTCTTTGGGAGACCTAGAATAATTTTCGTTCACTATGTTCTGCCTCCATATAATTGCATTTCTTCCACCCAGATGCTTCTGTTTATCATGACATATGAAGACGATTGCAACTAGCAAATATTTTTCCACTTGTGACTACCCTGAGGAGACATTAGTGAGGTGGGCTAGCAGCATCATTACAGTGTTGAGTAGGAGTGGTGAAAGCAGACATCTTTGTCTTGATCCCAGTCTTAGGGAGAAAGAATTCAGTCTTATTATTAAGTTTGATGTGAGCTACAAGCTTTCATAGATGCTTTTTATCAGTTTGAGTAAGTTTCCAAAGTATTCTTAGCTTGTTGAGAGATTTTTGTTGTTGATCTTGTTTGTGGTTTTTAATTATGAAGTACTATTAAATTTTGTCCAAAGCTTTCTACTTATTTAGATCATCATATGAATTTTTATTCTTTATCTTTGGATATGCTGAATCATATCAATTGATTTTCAAAGGCTCAACTTGTCTACTTTGGATAAACCCTACTTGATCACTGTGTATTATCATATTTCTTATGTATTTCACATGTATTAAAATTTTCTTAATGACTCTTCCCTTTACATTACTGAGTGATACTGTTTTCTTGGTATTTATTTCTTTGGTTTTACTATCTGGATAATGCTGACTTCATAAAATGAACTGGTGATTTTTTTCTCCTCCTCTAGCTATTGAAATTTTTGGTCAGAAATTAACATTAGTTTTGTCTTAATTATTTGATTATATCACCAGTGAAGCCATTTTGGTCTCAGATTTCATTATGAAAAGTTTTTTAGAATTATTCATCGACACATTTTACTTTATATAAGACAAAACAAAAGGGACTTCCTATACAGTAACTTAGTCCAAATGAATACCTTAAAAACACCAACAAAGATGCTTACATAGTAAAATACAGAGTATAAATGTATTTTTCTTGTAATTCTTTTCCTGTATCTTTGAAATAAAAATTGCATAAAGAATTATAAAACATTGTTTATGTGTTCATATGTGTTTATATAAATATATTAGATATATGTATTATATATAAATACATAAAATGCAATTTGTATGACAATAACAGCACTAAGTAGTGGAAAGAAAATAGAACTTAAATAGGAGTAAAATTTTTTAGTAATATTGAAATAAATTTGGTATTAATCTGAAGTAGGTTGTTATAAATTAAGTTGTAAATTTTAATCGCCAGAATGAACTTTAAGAAATCAACTCAAAAAACAGGTAGTAAAAGAGATAAAAAGGGAATTAAAATGGTTCACTAAAATAAAATGGCTCACTTTAGCGCAGATTAAAGAAATAGTGGAAGAAAAGAAAAATAAAATAAGAAAAACATAGAAATAAACCAAAATAAATCCTACCTTAATAAGTAAAATAAAATAAATCCTATCTTAACAGTAATTATATTGGTTGTGAATGGAATAAACACCCATCAAAAGGCAGAGACTGCAGAATGTGGGGAAAGAAAACAGGATCCAACTATACTCTATCTACAAGAAACACTTTAGTCTCAAAAAAAAAAAAAATTACCAATATATTTTAAAGAGTTAAAATAATAAAGAGTATTTGCTTTAACCATAATTAATTAAAATAAAAATCAATGAAAGAAAATGATTTGTAAATTCATATATATGTGCAAATTAAACAACAGCATCATAAATAATCAATGGGCCACATAAAAACATAAAAAGAGGATTTATGAATACTTTGACATATGATCCAAATCCAGGAGCATATAAAAATAATTAAATACCATGTCCAAGTGGGATTTGTTCCCAGGTTACAAACTTGATTTGGCAAGTGAAAATCAATCAAATACAGCATATTGATAAAATAAAGGACATCAGTCACATGATAAGCTCTACAGATACTGGAAAAGCATTTGACAAAATCCAACATCTTTGTATGATAAAAACTCTCAACAGGCTAAAAACAAAAAGAACTTTCTAAACTTTAAACATGTTATCTATTTTAAAAACAGCTAAAATCTTACTTAATGAAGAAAGACTGAAAACTTTTTCCCTGAGACCATGATTGAGACAAAGATGTTGACTGTCAACATTTCTTTCACCATTGCAAAACGGAGAAATTAGGCAAAAACATGAAAGACATATAGAGTGAAAAAGAAAAAGCAACCTATCTCTACTTTTGGGTGACAGAATTATTTATATTAAAAAAATTTTTAAATATCCACCAAAAGAAAATCCTAATGGAAATAACAAACAAGTTAAGCGTGGTACAGGATACAAAATCGTTACGCAAAAGTCACTGTCATTTCCATATACTAGAAATAAGCAATCTGAAAAGGAATTCAAGACCAGAGGCCAACATGGTGAAACCCCATCTCTACTAAAAATACAAAAATTAGCCAGGCATGGTGGTGCACACCTGTAGTCCAAAATACTTGGGAGGCTGAGGCAGGAGAATTGCTTGAAACTGGGAGGTGGAGGTTATAGTGAGACGATATCACGGCACTGTACCCCAGCCTGAGCTACAGAGCAATACTCTGTCAAAAAAAAAAAAGAATATTTACAATAAAATCAATGAGGTACAATACTTAAGAATAAAGTTATCAAAAAAAGTGCAGAACTTATACACTAAGAACTGCAAAATATTATTAAAATTAATTAAAGATGACCTAAGTAAGTGAAAATGATATCCCATTTTCTTGGGTTGGGAGACTGAATACTGTTAAGGTAATAATAGTCTCTGAAATAATCTATAGATTCTGTGCAATCTATATCAAATTTGTAGTATCATCTTGTGTAGAAACTGAAAAGAAAGCTAGTCCTAAAATTCATATGAAAATATAAAAAACCAGAAAGAGCCAAAACAATCATGAAAAGGAAGAAAAAGTTAAAAGACTCACACTTCTGATTTCAAAACTTACTACAAAGCTACAGCAATCAAAAGTATTGGACACTACCATAAAGACAGAGATATAGCCCAATGGCATTTAGAGTTCAAAAACAAACACTTAAATTAATGGTCATTTTTATGATAACAAAATTTTGACAAGAGCATCAAGACAATTCAATAAGAAAAGATAGACTTTAACAAATGGTGCTTAGAAAACTAGACATCCTCACGCAAAAAAAAATGAAATTGGACCCCTACCAACACAAAAAAATAAAATGTAATAGCTAAATCTATACACACCTTAGAAAAAAATAGGAATGTATTTTTATAACCTTGGATTTAGCCGTTGTTTCTTAGATATCCCCAAAAGCACAAGTGGAAAAAGAAGAACAGATTATTTAGACTTCATCAAATTTAAAATCTTTTGTGCTTCAAAGGAAATCATCAATAAAATAAAAGTGAATCCAATCTCCTACTCTCCAGTCCACAGAGTAGGAGAAAATGCTTACGAATCATATATCGGATGAGGTATTAGTATCCATCATATATTTAAAAACCCCTTACAACTCAACAATAAAAAGACAAAAAAACTCAATTTAAAAATTGATCATAGAGTATAAATAAACATTTCTCCAATAAGGATACAAATTGCCAATAGGCACATGAAAAGATGTTCAACATTACTAGTCATTAGGAAAATGCTAGCTAAAAATCACAATGAGACATCATTTCACATCCACTAGGTTGCTCATAAATTGTTTTAAAAGGCAATAACAAGTGTTATAGAGAAGTGGAGAAATTAAAACTCTCATACATTGCTAGTAGGAATGCAAATGATGCAGCCACTTTGGAAAATTCCTCAAAAAGCTAAACATAGAGTTATCATATAATAGGTCATTCTACTTGTAGGTATAAACAAAGAGAAATGAAAACATTTACATGTAAAATGTTGTAAATTAATATTTATAATATTCCTTATAATATCCCTGAAGTGGAAATAATCCAAATGTCCACAACTGATAAATGGATAAACATATGTTACATAACCATATGATAAATTATTCATCCATACAAAGGAATGATACAGGTTACAAAATGAATGAAACTTGAAAGCATTATGCTAAAGGAAAGAAGTCTGATACAAAAGACCACATACAGTAAAATTTAATTTGTATGAAATGTCCAGTAGAAAAAAGTTTATAGAGATTGAAAGTAGATTTATGCTGTTTGGAGCTGGGGAGAGGAGAGAATGGGGAATGATTACTAATATAGGGTTCCTTGTAGCCTTTCCTCCTGCCTTCCTTCATTTTCTTCTTCTGATCCATAATATTTGTTTAGAACTTAAAATTTACCAGAGGCAGGGCGTGGTGGCTCAAGCCTGTAATCCCAGCACTTTGGGAGGCCGAGACGGGCGGATCACGAGGTCAGGAGATCGAGACCATCCTGGCTAACATGGTGAAACCCCGTCTCTACTAAAAAATACAAGAAACTATCTGGGTGAGGTGGTGGGCGCCTGTAGTCCCAGCTACTCGGGAGGCTGAGGCAGGAGAATGGTGTGAACCCGGGAGGCAGAGCTTGCAGTGAGTTGAGATCCGGCCACTGCACTCCAGCCTGGGCCACAGAGTGAGACTCCATCTCAGAAAAAAAAAAAAAAAAAAAAAAAAAAAAAAAAAGCCAGATATTCATTTTTCAAGGTATTGAGAATACAGTAGTGAAAAACATATTGTCTTCAGATTTGAGAAGCTTAGAGCCTAATAAAGGAGTAACTTCTATTAACCTTGGTCTTGGTGATTTATCATCAGCCTGAAAAGCATCTTAGAAATGAATCAACTAAATATTGAGTTGCACAATGGTTCTCTACTTATCTAGTTATTAGCTACAACAGTTTAAATATCTGCACCCTCCTGTGTCAATAAGCCTTTTAGCTTCTAGAGTGGACCTTTATTTATATATCAATCTATTCAAAATTATTGAGCACCCAATATAATTTAGGCACTATGCCAGGCAACAGGTGAAGGATAGTGTTCTGTAGAAGTTATGCAAAGTATAGGATGTAGAAAGTTAAAGAAATCTATACTATACTAAATGTATGCTATGCATACAAATATCTCACCAAAGCAAAAACCATGCCATACTATAAAAAATGTATTGATGAATTATTACTCAAGAGCTAAATTTCACCTTAGTAGTTGAGTATCATTATTTTATTATCTGATATCTATAGTACCATTGGGAAAGGCTGAAATCCGTAAAAATATTCACTTGCAGACATAAAAAGCTCTACAGAACTCTCTACCCCCAAACAAGGTAATATACATTCTACTCATTGCCACATGGCAAATATTCTAAAATAGACCACATAATTGGACATAAAATAATCTTCAGCATATGTAAAAGAACCAAAATTATATTAATACTAAACACACTCTCAGACCATAGTCCGATAAGAAAAAAAAAAATCAAGAATAAAGACAAATTACTCAAAACCATGAAATTACATAGAAATATTAAACAACATGCTCCTAAATGCCTTTGGGGTAAGCAATGAAATTAAGACAGACATCAAGAAGTTATTTGATACTAATGAGAATAAAGATATAGCCTACCAGAATCTCTGGGACACATCTAAGGCAGTTTTTAGAGGGAAATTCATAGCACTAAATGCCCACATGAAAAAGTTAGAAAGATCTCAATTTAACAATCTAACATCATAACTGAAAGAATTGGAGAAATAAGAGCAAATCAAACCTAAAGCTAGTGGAAGACAGGGAAAAACCAAAATCAGAGATGAATTGAAGGAAATCAAGACATGAAAATCCATTCAAAAGATCAACAAATCCAGAAGTCGGTTTTTCAAAATAATAGTAATAATAATAAGATAGATCACTAGCTAGATTAATAAATAAAAGAGAGAAGATCCAGAAAAACACAATTAGAAATGACAAAAATAATGTTACCACTGTCCCCATAAAATAAAAATAACCATCAGAAACTACTATGAGCAACTCTACACAAACAAACTAGAAAATCTGAGAGAGATGGATGAATTCCTGGACATGTACAGTCTAACAAGAGTGAACTAGGAAGCAATGGAGTCTCTGAATGCACCAATAACAAGCTCTGAAACTGAGTTAGAAATAAATAACCAACCAATCAAAAAGCCCAGGACCAAAGAGATTCAAAGCTCAATTCCACTAGATGTACTTTAGAAGACCTAGAAACATTCCTGCTGAAATTATTCCAAAAAATTGAGAAGGAGGGACCCATTCCCAACTCATTCTGTGAAATCAATATCATCCCAATACCAAAAGCTGGCCAGACACAACAATAGCAACAACAGAATCTTCAGGTCAATATTTTTGATGAACATTGATGCAAAAATCCTCAACAAAATACTGGCAAACCAAATCCAGCAACACACCAAAAAGCTAAATTGTCCACAATCAAATAGGTTTCATTCCTGGAATGCAAGGCTGGTTCAACATACACAAATTAATAAATGTGAATCATCACATAGAAGAGATAAAGAAAAAAGCCACATGCCTATCTCAATAGATGCAGACATGGCTTTTGATAAAATTTAACATCACTTTATGTTAAAAACTATGAAACAACATAGCTCAAAATAATAAGAGCTGTCTATGACAAACCCACAACCAACATTATATTGAATGGGAAGATGCCAGAAACATTCCCCCTAAAAACTGGAGCAAACAAGGATTCCTTCTGTCAACACTTTTATTCAACAAAGTATCAGGAGTCCTGAGCACAGCAATTAGGCAAGAGAAAGAAATAAAGCATTTAAATTGGAAGAGAAGAAGTCAAATGATTCATGTTTGCAGATGACATGATCCTATATCTAGAAAACAACATAGTGTCAGCCCAAAAGCTCCTTCAGCTGGCAAACAACTTCAGAAAAATTTCAGGATAAAACAGTAATGTACAAAAAGTACTAGAATTCCTATACACCAACAGCAGTCAAGCTGAGATCCAAATGAAGAAAGTAATCTCATTCACAATTGCCACGCAAAGAATAAAGTACCCAGGAATACAGCTAAGCAGGGAAGAAAAAGATCTCTATAACGAGAATTACAAAACACTGCTGAAATAAATCAAAGATGACACAAACAAATGGAAACACATTCTATATTCATGGATGGGAAGAATCAATATCATTAAAATGAACATACTGCCTAAAGCATTTTATAGATTCAGTGCTATTTCCATCAAACTACCAATAACATTCTTCACAGAACTAGGAAAAACTATTTTAAAATTTACATGCAGTGAAAAAGGGCCAAAATAACCAACACAATCCTAAGCAAGAAGAACAAAGCTGGAGACATTGCACTACACAATGTGAAACTATACTACAGGGCTACAGTAACTAAAACAGCATGATATTGATACAAAAATAGACACATAGACAAAAGGAAGAGAATAAAGAGCCCAGAAATAATGCCACATACTGATAGCCATTTGATTTTTGACAAAGCTGAAAAAACAAATAATGGGAATAGGGCTCCCTATGCAATAAATGGTGAGGAAATAACTGGTTAGCCTTATGAAGAAGATTGAAACCAGGTCCCTTCCTCACACAATATACAAAAATCAACTCAAGACGGATTAAAGACTGAAATGTAAAACCCCAAACTATAAAAACTCTGAAAGATAACCTAGGCAATAGTATCCTAGATATAGAAACAGGCAAAAATTTTATGACAAAGACACCAAAAGCAATCACAAAAAGCAAAAATTGACAAATTTAATTAAACTTAAGAGTTTCTGCACAGCAAAAGAAATTATCAACAGAGTAAACAGACAAACAACAGAATGGGAGAACATTTTTGCAAACTATGCATCTGACAAGGTCTAATATTCAGCATCTATATGGAATGTAAACAAATCTATAAGAAAAATCAAACAATCCCCTTAAAGAGACGGTAAAGAACATGAACAGATACTTCAAAAGAAGACATACGTGTGGCCAATAAACATAAGAAAAAAGCTCAATATCACTGATCGTTAGAGAAATGTAAATCAAAACCACAATAAGAAACCATTTTACACCAGTCAGAATGGCTACTATTAAAGTCAAAGAATAACAGACACCGGCGTGGTTGCAGAGAAAAAGGAACATTTACACAGTATTGGTGGGAACATAAATTAGTTCAAACGTTGTGGAAAGCAGTATGGCAATTCCTCAAAGTGCTAAAAACAGATTACCATTTGGCCCAGCAATCCCATGACTGCGCATTTACCCCGAGGACTATAGATCATTCTATTACAAAGACGAAAGAACGTGAATGTTCATTGCACAACAGTGAATGCATGGAATCAACCTGAATGCCCATCAATGACAGATTGGATAAAGAAAATGTGATACATATACACCATGGAATACTATGCAGCCATAAAAACATAACAAGATCAAGTCTTTTGTGGGAACATGGATGGAGCTGAAGGTTGTTATCCTTAGCAAACTAACATGGGAACAGAAAACCAAATACCACATGTTCTTACTTATAAGTGGAAGTGAAATAAGAACTCATGAACACAAAGAAGAGAAGAACAGACACCCAGACCTCCTTGAAGGTGGAGATTGGGAGGGGGAGAGGATCCGAAAAAAAAAAAAATCTATTGGGTACTAGGCTTAGTACCTGGGTGACAAAATAGTCTGTACAACAAACCCCTATGACACAAGTTGACCTATGTAAGCAAACTGCATAAGTACCCTCAAACAACATAAAAGTTAAAAGAAAAAAAACCTCATTTCTGCAAATCCACATAGTTACATGATTCTGAATAAAAAGGGCAATATCTGAACTCTGATTATTCAGCTTTCTTTTAATAAAATGAGAATAAAGTAGGTATGAGAATGACATTCTGAGAAATAAAATGGTATATATTATTTTATAGCATTTTGGAGAACTTATCATATGCACTCTTTTACGAGTTAATTATAAACTGAAGCAGTCATCACATTGTATAGAAAGTACAAGCTAGTAATAGAACAGCTATTTACTCACAAGCACTGTTTTCCAATTTACAAATACAGTGTATAACAATTTTCTGTTCTTTCCCATGTGAAGAAATTGTTTATAGTCCTAAACAATCTCTTTTCTGAAAGAGATTTAATTAAGAGTAGATTAGTTTTATAAAGACAATCAGAATTGTGCTATTTGTATAAATAGTTAAGAACTAATGTAAAGGATGCTTCCTGCATAGTTTGGATAATGATAAAATAAGTCAAGTTCTAAAATGTTCTACAATGTTATGATTTATTCTGTTAAGCACAACTCTAAAAGTTGTACGGACCAAAATAACCCCCAGGTCATTAGAAAGCATATTAAATTATTTTATAGAATTACATATGAAAACCACAGAAGAAATAATTTTATAGTAAATATAGGAAATCTATAATCACCATCTAAAAGTGGATATTATATATAATATATGGCAACTTTAATTTACTTGTGCAAGATTTGTTTTTTGTGTATTTCTGGCACCTTTAAAAAGGAATTTCAAGTAAACAAAAAAGGTGACTTATCACCGTGTTCACATAGATGGGTTCTAATCAGCAAGTATAATTTATCTTTATTCCATTACTTTCTCTGCCATCCAGTTTTCCCTGGTGAGTTCTCTTTTTGAGCTCAAGGATACATATGTCCAAACATCTACTGGTCATATCTAGAACTGAACTGAAAAGATAAATCTAGAAACAGGTTGAGTATCCCTTTTTAAAAATGCATGAGAACAGAAATGATTTGGGTTCTAGATTTTTTTTCAGATTTTGGAATATTTGAATATACATAACAAGATAATTTGGAAATGGGATCCAAGTTTAAACACAACTTTATTTATGTTTAATATATACCTTACACACGTAGTCTCGTAGCAATGTCATACAACATTTTAAATAATTTTCTGCATGAAACAAACTTTGGACTATATTTTGACTGCAACCCAACACATGAGGTCAGGCATGGAATTTTCACTAATGGCATCAGGTTGGCACTCAAAATGTGTCACATTTTAGAGCATTTTCAAACTTAAATTTTTGGAGTAGAGATGTTCAACCTGTATAGATATTTTTATTTCCTAGTTCAAAGGAAAAAAATTACTTAATCAAAGAATAATAAATTTCAACACAGACTGGATCATCTATTTTCAATGAGCTGATTTTTAAAATTTGTCAGAAAATATGCATGTACAATAGAAAAAAAACAAAGCATAAAGGCAAATAACTCACAAAAATAAAATGCAAGTTGCTAAAAATAATGACATAAATACTAAGATATATTTAATTGACCAAATTGTCCAATATTAAAAGTAAAAACATTCTAGGTTGGAAAGTGTACAAACAAGCCTCCTCAGATAATATATTCCTGGTGAAAGTGTAAACTGATACAATATTATAGAGGGAATTTAACAAAAGTAATCAAAAGTCTTAACACTTTATGTACCCTTTGTCTGAGCAACGTCCTCTAAGAATGTATGTGGAAAGAAAAGATACAGGGATGGGCAAATAATTTACGTAGGGTGCTCATTCCACTGGGCTCAAATCCTGATTTGATCTCAAATGAGAAATAAGGGATATAGATTTAACTTCAACAGTAATCAAGCAATAATATTGATAGATGCTCTAGAGATGAACAAGAACTTATTGAAAGAACTTATTTTGAAAATAAATTGGACAAATACTTGAGAAATTTCTGTATTTAATAACAAAATAAAAGGGTGGTGAACATGTGATATAAAAGGAATGGCCAAGTGCTTGGAGAACATACAACCACAGAGATAAGATAATATTTCAGAAAGAAGAACAATCAACCATCTCCAGTCTTGTTCAGATGACAAGGAGAGTGAGGACTAAAAGATGTCCTGTCCATTAGATTTATGATATTAAAGCTATCAGAGAACTTAGTAACAACTTGTTTGTTCAGCTACTCCCAGTAAAAATATTCTTCATAGGTGGGGCTCTGTGGCTCACGCCTGTAATCCCAGCACTTTTGGGAGGCCAAAATGGGCAGATCACCCAAGGTTAGGAGTTCAAGACCAGACTGGTCAACATGTGAAACCCCATGTCTACTAAAAATACAAAAATTAGCCAGGTAGGGTGGCATGCTCCTGTAATCCCAGCTACTTGGGAGGTTGAGGCAGGAGAATCGCTTGAACCCAGGAAGCAGAAGTTGCAGTGAGCCGAGATTACTCCATTGCACTTCAGCCTGGGTGACCAGAGCAAAACTTCATCTAAAAAAAAAAAAAAAAAAAGCATTCTTCATGGACACTGCTCTTTTTCATATTTTCCTTTTACAATACATTTAACTATTTTTATTCCAAATCAATTTATTTCCAACATAGGCCTTTTAATAGAAATTTAGAGTTTTAGTATGAGAGTCAATCACCATGGTTTGGAAGAGGCAATAGATGTTTCTTCATTCTGAAACATAAGAGCATCAGTGGGATTGCTCACCTCCAGTGCGATGTCAATACCAAACCTCTGAGCTTATCCAACCTCTCAACCCATTTGACCAAGTCTTACTCATCTCAAATAATTAAAACCCCTTTCAGTTCTTCAGGCCAAAAAAATAGAGTCATATTTCCCTCATTTATTTTGCATTGTACATCCAATATGACAGCAAATCCTGGAGACTCTATTTCCAAAGGTACACAGAATCTGATTTTGTATTATTTCTTACTGCTGACATTTCTTCCAAATCACTGTTTCCTCACACCTAAATTATTGAAGTAGCCTACTAATTTTTCACCCTGCTTCCACCTACTTTCCCCACATTTTGTTCTCAATTCAAGAGCCATCTCTATACATTTTAAATTAGTACTTGTTACTTCTTGGCTTAAATCTCTCTAATGATGTCTGTTCTAACAAAGAGTATTACACAGCATTCTTACAATGACTTTCATTATCTCTCTAACCTCATCTCCTTCTACTTTCCCCTCCACTCAGCTAGCTGCCTTGAAAGCCTTGCTGATAATGGAGCAACCCAGGATGCTTCCTTCCTCAAAGACTTTGCAGAGAATTGTTCTCTGTTATTTCTTTAGAACACTATGCTTTCTTTACATGTTTTCTCACACCCTTCTCATTGAGACAGTCCCTGTCCACCCTACTTTCCACACTATTGTCCACCCCAGACCCAGCTTTTCCTATTTTTTCTTCACTTTTTGTTTTCAATAAGACATCATTATCTAAAGTCCTATACCTTACCTATTCCTACATCCCTCATGCACAGAATAGCACTGATGCACAATAGTTGCAAAATTAATATTTCATGAGTGAATGAATCAAATATCCACTGAAATATTCATCATGTTTGGTCCCTAATGAAATGTCTCATGTTACTTTCTGCCTGTCTTCTTCCCATTCAGAGGTATTTCCTCTCCTCTCTGTTACCCTGGGAGGCAGAAATTATTCTGCTGTTTCCCACTTGTCATGGAAAGTTTAGCGAGAGAGTCAGAGACCTTTTACTCAGCTTATACTATATGCTCATTCTTTCAATAGGGTTTTGCAACCCTTCCTCTTTCTCTTTTTGACCCTGAAAAATGTGTGACATATTGTTACTTCGATGGAGGTTTGATTAAAAAAAAAAACAGGATGCAGATTATTTCTCTCCAGGACTCTACAATATCGCTTCCACTCCGTCTTTTTGCCCACATGCCCTCATTTTGAGAAAAATACTTTTTATTCAATTTTTTCTTTTTTTCTTAAGCAAGCAAATGAGCAAACAATCCACAGTTGTTCTCATACTTCTCGTCTCCCTTATTTTTCTATGTCCCATACACAAAAACAACAACAAAATTTAAAAGGAAAACAAACACCTAATTGCTAGCTCTGCTTTTAGCCACAAATTACATTGCAAAAATTTGGTAAACTGAATTGGAGTACATGGTCTATTTTATAGACTATAGACTTCTGGGGCTTCTTTTACCCTAAACTCAGATAAAATTTTATATGTTATTATTTAGAAAAAAAAAAAAAACATTGCAATGTTCATTCAATCAATGTCAAAAGAATTGGAGCCTAGGAAATGCTGCTAAAAGCCCATTTGACCCTAATGCCTAGCATGGAGTTATCCAGCGGAATCTTTAATCTTGACTGTCCTTTGGTAAGGAGTAACTGGGAGGAACAGGGAGCAGGTTGGGTGGAGGGTGGTAAGAGGATGGTTCACAGATTACCCCTCAAGCCATATGGAAGGCTGGAGAGAACACAGACCCAAAGAGCTAACTTAATGATCAGGCCACATGAGGAAATGAAGAAGAATGAGAAATTGAGTCATGTGCCATATTTACAGAACTTTCAATGAAAAGTGATTATTCTAAGACTGACTTTAAAAATTACCAGATTAGAAGACTCTCTCTGAATGTACTAAGACACTAAGTATGTTGTGGGAGAATAAATAATGGCATGAAATTAAGGAAGTCCTACCACCTTTGCCTAAACTTTGAAATGGAACAAATTTTGCCTTAAAATGTCTCTCCTTCCATTGCATTTCTTAGGGAACATTTATTATTTTTCTTTGTTTTAGGAGTCGGGGCATATAATTATTCAGCAGATTTTATGCAAATCTTACTTGCAATTTAAAAATATTTCAATTACGCAAAACATATATACCACATTTAGCGTCCTTTCCTATCCATTATTGCCCCTTGGCTTCCCCTCTTTGTCTTCTCACAAATGCAGTCACTGACACAAGAAATTCAGTGTGATTAGTTAATTGGGAATAGATTTCAGTAAACCCTGCTAGGGGAGTGGAAAAATGAGACAAAAGAAAGGAAAGCGGAGGGGTATAGTATTAGGAAAGTTATCAACTGTGAGCGAAGGAATACCCTGATCTCACTGCGGAATTCTAGGAGACAGCATAGACAACATTCCTCTGAATTATTCCCATGAAGGGCAAAAGAGTGAGGTATTCAGATGTCACATCCTCATCCATCACAGTTTGAGAACTTCTTCCATAGGTGTTCATTCTAAGGCATTTCTAGTTTGCTTCCCTGGAACTGAGCCTGCTCCTGAAGTTAAGGAGAAGCCCCAAAGCAGAGAATTGCAGTGACTGCAGGAAACATTGGCGTGAAGGCAAGTATTGACTGACCATGGGTGGAGCCCAGTGATCTGCAGCTATATTTCGTTTACAGAATGGAATAGTAATTTTGTTTGGCTTCATTTGCTCTATTTCACACTTGCTCTGTAAACTTGCTTAGCTATTTTCTTTTTTGCTGATTTCGTATTGATTTTGTCATCTTTTAAAAAAACTCTCTATGCCTCCTGATGCCATTCAGAATTTCTGTAGACTGTTATTCTTGATTTTATCTTTATCAGAAAATCTGTTGGAGTAGCTGGCTGTACAAACATAAGGCTTCCAATTAGAAAGAGCAATGGATTCAGGAAGGTTATCCATATGGATTTTATAGATTTTTCTTCCATCATTAAGCTACTACTGTCAACTCTCAGTTATAATTACATTCCATCTTAAAGCAGACTGACTGCAAAGAGCAAACCAAGCACACCATTCTATTCTCTCAGGGAACCATTCGAATAGGGTGTAATTCATCTGTGTAAGCATTACCATATGTTCTCACATACTGTGGATTTTAGTCTCATGCCATTTACACTGTGGACCTTTCAATAAAAGTGATAGTTGATACTGAAGTGCTCAGTGTGTGAACTGGTTTGCAGGGAAATTCTAAGGATGGTTTCTTTCACCGATATTACAAGTTAGATAACTTAGATAGAAGCTGGCAATTTAAATTAATAAAACACTATATGTTCTTAGGTGATGGGAAAATAAGACATGGTAGGAGAGTATTTCTGAAGTTGAAAGAATTTTTTTTTCCAGTAAGCTTTTTGCACTCTATGAAATAATTTAAACTGTGGCTGCTAACCTTTTTGGCATCAGGGACTGGTTTTGTGGAAGACAAATTTTGCACAGACCAGTGGGGAGGGGGGATTGTTTAGAGATGATTTAAGAACACTATATTTATTGTGCATTTTATTTATATTATTATTACATTGTAATATGTCATGAAATAATTATACAACTCACCATAATGTAGAATAACTGGGAGTCCTGAACTTGTTTCCCGCAACTAGGCAGTCCCATCTGGGGGTGATGGGAGACAGTGACAGATCATCAGGCATTAGATTTTCAAAAGGAGAGCACAACCTAGATCCCTCACATGCGTAGTTCACAATAAGGTTTGCACTTCTATGAGAATCTAATGCTGCCGCTGATCTGACAGGAAGCAGAGCTCAAGCAATCAAGCAGTAATGCAAGTGATGGGGAGCAACTGTTAACACAGATGAAGCTTTCCTGGCTTACCTGCCACTCACCTCCTGCTGTGTGGCCCAGTTCCTAACAGGCCAGGGATCAGTACTGGTCCATGGTCCAGGTGTTGGGGGCTCCTGATTTAAAGAACTAAAAATCTACCTGGGTAAATCATAGCTAAGCAAGAGCAAAAGGAAAATATTGATGCTCAAGACAATAAATTCCAGTCCAATTTGATCTCTTTTTTTTCTTAATAAACTGTTGATGTATACAAGTACATTCCCACCTTCTTTTAAAAAGTAAGTGTTTGATTGTTACTCAATACTAAGTAGTAAATGTTTGATTGTTAACTCAGTACTAGGCTTATGGTGAGAGAAGATTCTCTAGTGTCCTGGTCCAGCCTCAGTCTTAGGCATGCTGTGGGCATCTGGGCCTAAAAGTGGGGCTTTCTCTACTCCTGCTTTCTTTTGCAGCCAAACATCTCTGTGTATCTGTGGTTAGATTAGATGAAAGTTTTTATTTATTTTTCCAGTAGTAGTACACCTCTGCTGAATTTTGTAGATTGATATTGTTGGTTGCTCTTACCTATATTCGTTCTTGTCTTCTTTTATTTTTACTCATGTTGGGTTTAATTTACTCTTTCTTTTCTACCTTCTAGAGAGGAGCACAGTGATCATTGATTTTTAAAGTTTCTCATTTTGCAATATAGACATTCAAAATATGTAAATTTTCCCTACATACTGATTAAATTTTTAACATACATGTACTCAAATTTTAAAATACCACATATTAATTAGTGTTCCACTTAAAATATCTGATTTCTCTTTTCCTACACATCTTCTTTGACTGAAATTGTGCTAGTTGACTTCCCTATACTTTGGAATTTTTCTAGATAAACTTTTTATTGATTTATAATTTAATTACACTGTGTTCAAGAACCTAATCTGTAAGGTTTCAAGGTTACAAATTAGCTGAGAATTATTTTAGGACACAACAAACATTTGATCTACATTGGAGAACATTCTATGTGGAAAGAAAATGTGTGTGTTTTATTTGTGTGCAAAATATCTCTTAATCAGGGCTGTCTACAGAATTTTTAGGGCCTATTAAAAATAAAAACGCAAAACTCCTTGTTCGAAAGGAAGGTAGAAAAGTACCATGAAGGTGGTAATATATAAAGTTTCTTTCTTTTGGGAAAGAAAGCCCTGTCATTTGTTTTGCTGCTGTTGTTGTTGTTGTTTTCAATATGCCTTTTCCTATGAAATTATGGGATGCATATGTCTAACTCTCCACCCTTGTCCAGGTACTCACCAAGGGCAAAGAGAGACAACTGATGCTTGGTAGGCACAGGGAGAAAGGGAGATTAAGTAGGACTGGAGCACCAAAGCTGGGGAAATAGATGGCTGGGAACCCATTCCATGGGGGCAGAGAGATGGCAGGAAGTGGGACAAGTGAAAGATAAGGCTCCAAACCCTGATGTATGTTTCATTGTCCTATTGGACTTCATTTAAAATGCACAAATTCAAATGTAAAATTATTTTTCTCCTTGGCCAAGACTATAATATATAGATTTTATATATTCAATTTAAAGGGTACTTAATGTCAATTATTGAAATAAATTTGGCATTATAGGAAGGATAAAATTAAAGACAAGTTTGTCTATATTCTGGCTGGATTCGAATGTTGTGGGATCTAGTGTGTGTTGTTAATGTTGTTTTGGATTGCTTGATAGTTTCATTTTGTTTTGCTTAATCCTTCAAATAAAGTAGCTTGTAAGATCTCTTATAAGATCTATAAAAACTTTTGCAAACTCAATATTTACGTAGTTTTCTAACCTGGTTAATTTTTCTCAAAAATTATTTGACTTCGATGAATTTTTTTCAATAACTTCTTTATTATTTTTTAGTAATAAATGCATTATTAATGAAAACTGAAATTGAAAGTATAAAGTGCTCAGATGCAGAATCAGTTAAGTCTATCTTTTTCATTGGGCTATGTCAAAATTATGTCACTTACTATTATGAGTTATGTAAAGAATTAAGTTCTGCCAACTTAAAGTAGACTTTTGTTTCCTAGGACATTGGTTACATTTCTAATTGTTTAGGATTCCAAAAGATGCAATAGTGTTTACTCTGCCCCCAATTACCTACTTTAATAATATATTCAACTATTCTTTATGTTCAATATTTTATATAGTAGCAAAACAAAAAAATAGAAATTTGCATCCTGTGATTTCAAGGTAAATGTATTTTAAAAGTGTTGTCACAAATGACAGGATTTCCTTCTTTTTCAAGTCTAAATATATTCCATTGTGTATATGTACCACATTTTCTTTGTCCCTTCAGCTGTTGATGGACACAGGTTGATCCAGGTTGGATAAATGGAAAGTAAAAGATATTAGGCTAAGTAAAATAAGTCTGGCACAAAAAGACAGACACTGCATGATCTCACTTGTATATTGAACCTAAGGAAGTCAAATTCGTAGAAGTAGGGGATAGAATGCTGGTTTCCAGAGGTTGGGCTGAGAAGAGAGGGGAGTTGTTTTATGGGTATAAAGTTTCCATTTTGCAAGGTGAAAAGGTTTTGGAGATCTATTGCAAAACAAGGTGAAGATACTTAGGACTACTGAACTTACACTTAAAAACAGATGCTAAAATTTATGTTTTTATGATAATTCAGTTAAAAATAAAAGTAAATGCTTTATTACAGTATTTTCAAATCTTTTGTCAACTGAAAAAAGATTCATTCAGAAATATCTTATTCTTATCGATGTTCTATTTTGTTACTAAATTGAATGCAACAATTTAATAATTAATGAAAAGTTTCTTTAGTTATGAAAATATGTAGGATGTGCTATATATCAATAAAGTATTTTTCCCAAAATAAAATCTTATCATGCAAATTTGTTTACTGAAGTGCTGCAAATTGTTTTTAAAATTGAAAAAAAAAAACATTCTCTAGAAATTTTATTTTATTTTTCTGTATTTGTTTTTTTCAGACAGGGTCTCACTCTATTGCCCAGGCTAGATTCCAGTGACATGATCATAGCTCACTATGACCTCAGACTCCTGGGCTGAAGGGAGCCTCTTGAGTCAGCCTCCCAAGTAGCTGACTATAGACATATACTATAGCCCAGGTAATCTATAATAATAAATAATCTACTAATTATTCAGTAGGCATTCTTCAAATCACCTGGAAAGGCAAATCTAAAATAGAACAGCCAAGGCACCTTAGAAGAGTTGGTATTTTCATCTCATCTGTTGTTTGCCAGTCTTAGTATTCTGATAGCCTCGAGCTAAGCTACAGCAAGCCCATCTCACAAGCCCCAGGCTTCAAAATCAGGATTGCACCTCCTTGTGGTTACAAAGTACTTTAGCTGGGGTGAGAGCTTACTGGGTAGAGGGCTTCATAATCACGTGGTTAATTTTGCTAACTATGTGTTTTGGAATTTAGGCTGATAAACTCATTTTCTGTAGGAGGTTCTTACCTTGCCTCGTTTTTCCTCCCCTACCTACATCTCTTCTCCTCTCCTCTCTTTAATCCCTGTTCCTCTGCCATTTCTAAAAGATCAAATGATCTATTGATTCAGTCCCTTCATAAAACCTGATATTATTAATATTTTCACATACATTTGAAATTGGCCTATACATTTATTTACTAGTACTGAATAACAGTGAATAATATAATTTTGAAGTCAACCTAACAATAGACTCATGAAATAGTTACTGATTGGGATACTCTGCCTGTAACATGCCCTGCTATGGTCCCTGCCTCCCGGTGTCCATGCCCTCGTATGAGCCTCTTCTGAGTGTGGGCTGATCTGCTAACTCCTATCTAATAGATTATGGCAATATTGATGGGCTGTCAATTCCAAGATTACGCTACAGAAAGATTCTGGCTTCTGTTCTGGTTGCCTTCTCTGTCTCTCTGTCTCACTTTCACTTTCTCCTGTGTGTTTCTTTCCTCGGTTTTGATGATGGTTTATGTATCGTCTTAGCCTTTAAAAATTCACCAGCTGTTAGTTTGCAAAGTATCTCTATTGCTTTGGTTATTCATCTCACAGATTTTTGTATATTTGTTATTTCTTTGTTCTGTTCTATTTCTTTTTTTTTTTTTACTTTAGCTTTTATAGTTCACCACATATCTTATTTATTTTTTATTACAAATGAGTTAACTCAATCTTCATTGTTTCTCAAATACTCCTAATGGTATGTCTTTGCACACATAAACACATAAACACACAGTTATCTCACGAACTAAAATTATTGCCATGTATCAAAACTTTTATCTTATTCATGAATAGTTATTTAACTTGTTATACAATTGTAGATTGTCAGTTGCTTTGCAATATTTTTCCATTGCTTCGTGACATTGGCCAGTTGCAACAAATCCTGATATTCATCCAGTTCTTATTTCTTTGTAGGTAAACTCTTACATTTGCAGCTACAAATTTATTGCATAGGAAAAAGTTTGACCACATATGTTTATATATACATACATACATATATAATTATTTGTATAAATTTCATATACTTCTGTAAAGTATAAAAATAGAGTAAATATTTATAAATCCACCAACCAAAATAAGTAATGGAAAATTACCAATGCCACTAAAGGTCTCCCATTATCTATATTTGGTCACATATTCTTCACTCTTACTGAGGTATAATAACTATCCTAAATATGAATATTCTGAATATTATCATTCTCAAGTTTTTAATGTATATTTTAACATACACGTATTAATTGCTCAAATATGTATGTGCATATATACATTACTGAAATGTGTGAATAGTAGTCTCTGCTTTATTTAACAGTTTTTCGAATGTACCATTCTACAAATGGCTTTTTTTTTTTAAATTGTACTTTAATTTCTGGGATACATGTGCAGAAAGTACAGGTTTGTTACATAGGTATTTATTTGCCATGGTGGTTTTCTGCACCCATCAACCCATCATCCACATTAGGTATTTCTCCTAATACTCTTCCTCCCCTAGGCCCCAACCCCCAACAGGCCCCAGTGCGTGATGTTCCCCTCCCTGTGTCCATGTGTTCTCATTGTTCAACTCCCACTTATTAGTGAGAACATGTGGTGTTTGGTTTTCTGTTCCTGTGTTAGGTTGTTGAGAATGATGGTTTCCAGCTTCATCCATGTCTCTGGAAAGGACATGAACTCATCCTTTTTTATGGCTGCATAGTATTCCATGGTGGATATGTGGCACATTTTCTTTACCCAGTCTATGATTGATGAGCATTTGGGTTGGTTCCAGTCTTTGCTATTGTGACTAGTGCTGCAATAAACATACGTGTGCATGTGTCTTTATAGTAGAATGATTTATAATCCTTTGGGTATATACCCAGTAATGGGATTGCTGGGTCAAATTTTATCTCTGATTATAGATGCTTGAGGAATCATCACACTCTCTTCCACAATGGTTGAACTAATTTACACTCCCACCAACAGTGTAAAAGTTGTCCCATTTCTCCACATCCTTTCCAGCATCTGTTGTTTCCTGACTTTTTAATGATTGCCATTCTAACTGGTGTGAGATGATATCTCATTGTGATTTTGATTTGCATTTCTCTAATGACCAGTGATGATGAGCTTTCTTTCATATGTTTGTTGGCCACATAAATGTTTTCTTTTGAGTAATGTCTGTTCATATCCTTCAATCACTTTGTGATGGGTTGTTTGTTTTTCTTCTTGTAAATTTGTTTAAGTTCCTTGTAGATTCTGGATATTGGCTCTTTGTCAGATGGATAGATTGCAAAAATTTTCTCCCATTCTATAGGATACCTGTTCACTCTGATGAGAGTTTCTTTTGCTGTGCAGAAGCTCTCTCATTTAATTAGATCCTATTTGTCAATTTTGGATTTTGTTGCCATTGATTTTGGTGTTTTAGTCATGAAGTTTTTGTCCATGCCTATGTCCTGAATGCTATTGCCTAGGTTTTCTTCTAGGGTTTTGATGGTTTTAGGTCTTATATGTGAGTCTTTAATCTATCTTGAGTTAATTTTTGTATAAGGTGTAAGGCAGGGGTCCAGTTTCAGTTTTCTGCATATGGCTAGCCATTTTCCCAATACTATTTATTAAATAGGAATTCCTTTCCCCATTGCTTATTGTTGTCAGGTGTCAAAAATCAGATGGTTGTAGATGTGTGCCATTATTTCTGACACCTCTGTTCTGATTCATTGGTCTATATATCTCTTTTGGTACCAGTACCATCCTGTTTTGGTTACTGTAGCCTTGTAGTATGGTTTGAAGTCAGGTAGAATGATGCCTCCAGCTTTGTTCTTTCAGCTTAGGATTGTCTTGGCTATATGGCTCTTTTTGGGTTCCATATGAAATCTAAAGTAGTTTTTTCTAATTCTGTGAAGAAAGTCAATGGTAGCTTGATGGGGATAGCATTGAATCTGTAAATTCCTTTGGGCAGAATGGACATTTTCATGATATTGATTCTTCCCATCCATGAGCATAGAATTTTTTCCATTTGTTTGTGTCCTCCCTTATTTCATTGAGCAGTGGTTTGTAGTTCTCCCTGAAGGGGTCCTTCACATCCCTTGTAAGTTAGATCCCTAGGTATTTTATTATGTTTGTAGCAGTTCTGAATGGGGGTTCAGTCATGATTTGACTTTCTGTTTGTCTATTATTGGTGCATAGGAATGCTTATGATTTTTGCACAAGCAAAATGTATATGCATATATACATCTCTGAAATGTATGGATAGTAGTTTCTGTTTTATTTAACAGTTGTTCTAATTTACTATTCTACAAGTTGCTTTTTTAAGTCAATATTATATTTTAAGGATGTATTCATATTAATGCTTACAGTTATAAGCCATTAATTTTCATTATACTGATTATTTCATGTCATGTGTACATCAGTTGTTATTAACCATTCATCTGAGAGAGAACATCTGGGTGTGTATTTCATTATTAGCAGCAATAGTAGTACATACATTTTTTAATGTCTCCATGTTCTCCTCTGTAAAATTCTCTTTAGTTTGTAAACTCTGGAGAGGAATTGCTAGGGCATAAAATTTTAACAGTTTTATGATGTTTCATTTCTTCCTTTCAAGTCACTTGTCTTATTCAAGAGAGTATAATCTTTTCCTTTCCTTTCTTCTTCTTAATACATTTCAGAGTAACTTTATCAAGTTCCATGGAAATCCTATTGGGATTAAAATTAGAACTTCAGTAAATGTGTAGTTCTATCTAGGAAAAAAATAACTTCCTCATTTTACTAATTTCTCTTTTCCCTAGGGAAAAGGAATATGTGTAGTTTTTCATTGATTTAGTTCACCCTACAGTATGCACTGAAAGACATACTCCAAGTTGTTTATACCACTGCTCCATTGAAGGCACAAATCTCCTTTCAAACAGTTTGAAAATTCTATTATTAAATTCAATAATTTGTAAAGCAAGACCTGAGTCCTTCCCTCTAGAAGATAATCTTAAAAGAGCAGAATGGACATATTATGATAGATGTAGGATTCAGACTGTGTGGCTCTACCACTGATTGCTGAGGCACCCAGAAAGACTATCCATTTGATCATTTTTGCCAGTTTTACTTCAAATAAGCCCAAATGATGATGATAGGGAATTTCAGCCTAAATGCCCATCTTTCTCTGGGTCACTACAGAAAGAAGTTTGTCAGTAGCAATGTCTTAATTGAGTTCTGTGTTGAATGGATAAATATGATGGTGCTGAACTTTCACAGCACATTGGGAGCAGTCCAAGTCAAAGATATAATTATTTTGTGGTACTAAGTGATTGTATTCAAGAGTAAAGTGCTCTCTAGATTTTTGAGGTATTGTCAGTTCAGATTTCCCTGAAAATTCATTTCAGTTGGAAACTTTACAACTACTTCTTAAATACTTTCCACAGTTTTACAAGTTGACCATATACTCTCAGATGGCAGATTTCCTTTAATGCATTTCTTATTTCCCCAGTTACCTTTCAAGTATATTCATTTTTTTCTAGTATCACATTTAGCTCTTTACCTTGCTGTGCCAAAATATTTCAAATGGTCTCCAGAATGTCTATGTCTGTGAACTTCTTCAAGCTCAGAGGAAAATCTAGTAATTGCAAAGACCAAGAAAGAAATACCAAAAGTTCTCTCTTTTTTTTTTTTTTTTTTTTTTTTTTTTTTGAGACGGAGTCTCGCTCTGCCGCCCAGGCTGGAGTGCAGTGGCCGGATCTCAGCTCACTGCAAGCTCCGCCTCCTGGGTTTACGCCATTCTCCTGCCTCAGCCTCCCGAGTAGCTGGGACTACAGGCGCCCGCCACCTCGCCCGGCTAGTTTTTTGTATTTTTTAGTAGAGACGGGGTTTCACGGTGTTAGCCAGGATGGTCTCGATCTCCTGACCTCGTGATCCGCCCGTCTCGGCCTCCCAAAGTGCTGGGATTACAGGCTTGAGCCACCGCGCCCGGCCCAAAAGTTCTCTCTACTTTGAATCACTTTAGTGCTAACAGTAGAGGAATTACCTGTCATGTAACTCTAAATTAAATTTACTGGGAAAAAATCAGCAACGACTTTCATTTCCTCCTTGTGATCAATATGTCCACGTTGTCCTCAAAATTTTATGTATTCTCTTTGTATTTGGCCTTCTAATTATGATTAATGGAACTACATTTTCACCTTCTTTACCAATTCATCTTTTTCTTTATTTAAATACATAATGCTATATTACATATAATAAATATATGTATTATTTTTAATAATATACAAATAATTGTATATACTCACAGAAGATTTAACAATTAAATATGCTTAGCATTATTGGCAATTGATTCAGTAATAGTAAAAACAAGAATTACAGATTGTCTCAAGATTAATATTGTTGCTCTAAAAAGGTTTTAATGCTTTTTCCTGTTAAAGAAAAGTCATTGTAATATTCTAAACGTATTCTCAATATCTTATAAATATATTTTAGCTATAACTCTAATTATTTGATACGTATTTGTGAAAATTCACTGGAAAGGAAATGGAAATATAGTAACAAGGAACAGATTGTAAACTGAAAATAGTTTAAGCCTAATACAGAATCAACAGAATTCTGACAGGCAAAGTACTTTTGCTAATGTATTGATTAATGTTTTTCAGCTGTTGGCATTCTTCAGTGCATATGGGTAGACACAGATATCTTGTCACCAGAGGCAGACGGAACAGCAGGAGGTCATTTCACCTGCTGCTCATAACTGTCAGTACTTGGCTTTTGGGCTGCCAGGCTACTCCAAAGGTTTGTGAGGGCCCAGAAATAGTCTTTTCAAGCTGTGATTGGGATGGCCTGTTTTTTTTTTTTCTGACAGCAACTATTGCTATGTGGATATGAGATAAAAGAGGTAAGCTCTTTCAGTTCTCTTTAAAACCATGAAGATTTGCTCCTTATTGCAGGACTAGCACCCCTTCTTCATTCCCTGCCTCATCATTTCCCCAGCCTACCCCTCCACACCCATTTTATAATAAAAATTAAATAAAGAAATGGAATGTTTTCCACTGATTTTTTCAGGCAGGCCTCAGTAATGTAAAGCAAACTACATTCTATGTTGGTCGAAAAGAAACAGTCTATACAGAATAGGGAAAGCTTATAATAGATTGAAACCTGATATGCAGGAAAGAAAACAGGAAAGGAAACACGTAAGATCCTTAAACTCACTGCCTCTTCATGGTCAGCAGCAGGGTGTTAGAGTAAGATAGAAAATTGAGACAAGAAAGAAAAAAGAGAAAAATATATCTCTTTTATGGGTTTTGCAAGACTGAGTAAATAAGCCAAATGATGATGGCAAATATGAAATCTACAGCAACTACTAGCGATACTGCTGACCACAAGTGAAGGCAGGCTCCTTCAGTTGAATAATGAAACAGCAGGAGCTCTCTAGGAAGGATTCATGACAAAAATAGCAACAGTATATTTATTATGAATAACATATACTGCCTGAAATAGGAAGAAACCTTTCAGGAGACACTAAAAGTTCCCCAGATCCTCATTACTGCAGTCACCATAAAAAAGAGAGGAAAAGTGGATGAATACTTCTTTCCATTTGAATGAAGAATGAAGATTTAAAAAAACCCCACAGATTGGCTTAATCGAGCTTTGCTTTTTAAGAATGTTTACAATTAATCAAACCTAAAAGCGCATTGTGAAAAGCATTGCACTTTTATCCTTAATTTATGATGCCATGTTTACTTTCATTTATGAATATCCCCACATGTTACTAGAGATTCATCAGAGCCGTTTGAGATCTGGCAAGTATTTGACAGAGGAATATAGAAATATAAAGCTGTTAAATATCTTAGTTATATTATAGTTCACTCCATTTATTTGATAGATGAAAATAGAGTCCAATAGGAAATAATCAGTTTTCACAAATTCACTCTAATGAGTAAATGAGCCAAAATTTCTAGGGTTACTGATTCCAAACCATTGCGATTCCCAGATTGCTTTTATTTATTTGTATGTTTCATAATTAAGTTTGAATCTAATGTTCTAGGAATGCTATTTTTAAATTAAAACCTTTTAGTTTGGATTTCCCAACATAAATTTTAAATATAATTTTTGTCCCTCCTCTCAAGATTTTCAGGCCAAGGAGTGGTACCTAAAGAATGCGGTTTATTGAACACCTAAGCTGTGGTGACCAGCACACTATTGGGAACAGCAAAGATCTATTTCTATCCCAGTTGTTTCTCCTACTGTTTTGAACTTTTCTAAGTTGGTTTTTTTTTTTTTTTTTTTTGAAATTATTTATGCTTCTGTAATAAAAGAAATAAGTGAGTTATTCGAGTTAAAAAGTGTGTGGCTATCAAAATGAACATCATACAGGCTAACACTGGTTTGAGGTAAATAAGTGTGTATGTTTCAAAGCATAGAAAGCTATCCAATGACTTATAAACTCTTTTTCTCAAGCACATGGATATACCCTACTGTTATGCACAGTTACTGAATTGCAAACCACTGCATTTAGAGAGCAGGGAGGACTCATGGAGGAAGAAAGTATAAATATGAATATTAACCTTAGGAATAGATGTAGGGTAATTTTTGCTCTTCCCCATGCTGACTTGAGTTTTCCTCCTAAGTTACTCAGAAATAGAGATTTCTTTAATCAGGCTTGTCCTAAGGCAGTACTTATACTTTTCCTAGATTATTTTCTAACTCTTTAACTACTCACAGAGTTTTAACAGTAGAGCTAAAGTGGCATTTCTTTAATTAGATTTACATTAACATACATTTGTTTTTCTAAACAGAAAAAGTCTAAATATTTTTTTAATAGTTCATAACTTACCTATGTTTATTCACTTCAATTTGTGTATATGGATATAGCCATGGTTTCTATTCTAGAGAAGTTAAATGAGATGTGTTCACTTTATCTTTCTTAAATAACAGTGTAATCCAGAATAGAATACTTTTACAGCTAGATCTGGTATTAAGCAAAATGACAAGGTCTGGAAAGTAGGCATCATGTTTTTCCCTTCCTCCATCTTCTCCCAGGTGTTCAGTCCCTCTCATGGCTCAACATTTCAGCAACCAGAGGTCACTTTTCCAAGCAATTTTCCATATTTCAAACTTTTTCTACTTCTTACTATTAATGCATTTTATCTTTGTTATGCCTTCCAAATTTTAGAGCTAGAGGGCACTTAAGTTCAGTCTAGTTTTGTCATATTTACACATTTAAGCAATAGACAAGCAGGGAAGTGAAGTGACACTCCTAAGGCGATGCAATAGGCAGTGGCAATACTGGGACTAGCTCAAGTTGCACTGTGACTTGTCCATTCCAGGTATTAAGGAATCTGAGTAAAACCCTCTACCAAAGAGTTGCTGATGATATTGGCAATTCCAGACAGTAACAAAATGTGGGGCTGATCATTTGGAACTAGAAAACTTTCTCACGTGTCTACCATGAGGCAAGAGTTAGCTGCATTTTTTCCATAGTAATGACCAGTCACTTCACACTGATGTAGGGAAAGAATGTGAAATGCATATGGTATTATATTTTTATTTGGCACCTGTGAGATTTTTACTTGTCACATATAACCTACATTCCATCCAGTAAAACTGAGAAGCTGAATCTGGAGACAGTTATTAAAGCTACCATGATATTCAGGTTACAGTTTTTATTTTCCTCAAATAATTGATATTGATTATTTTCTGTTTCATTATATACAAAATTACTGGAAAAAAGGAATTATTAATGTTGACTTGATTAATACCTTAAAAATGCAGACAGATCTGGACTAAATCATACTTAAACATTCCTAACTCTCATTGCTATTGCTACTACTAATATGAAATAATTTATTTTTATTCTTGAAATAAACTTTAAACTGGTAGATAATTGTTTTCTAATTTGTAGAAATGTTTTTACAAAGATATGCGTTAATAGTCAATTTTGAAAAACTTTCAAATATTAGAATACTGATATCTGATTTATTTAAAGCTTTAGTCTTCTTTATTGGAAGAAATATATTGGTTTAGCAAAATCAGTTGATACAGTGTTACTGTCAATACAAATTAAATTGTTAGTCATGCTTTCAGTAAATAATATTTCTTTGAAATTCTTTGACTATCTTCTCTACTGTATAAACCACTCTTCTGTTTACTATATTTTCATAGCATTCTATGCTATTTTGTTCCAATAGAATTTCATTTTGAGCAAAACATTTTCAGTCTCAGCTGTTGGCATCTATATTGTTGAAAATTTGAGAAATACACCAAGTATAGAGAGATGAGTTACTGATAAGCTTTTCACTTAAACTTTTACTCTGTAGTTGACATTAGAATACTTCAGGTCTAGTGACAAATTTCTATTCTGTACGATTTTAATGTAAGAAGAAAGGTAAAACAGAAGAAAGAAATCAAGGTGGAAAACCAGGTATAATTCTGTGTTGAATATTAAAACACATCTGGTAAAACTACACTCAAGAATAGAAGTGTAGAGATAAGCATGTCACATGAACACTTCAAGAAGTTACTATTAATATTGATTGGATTTTCCTCAGGCTGTAATACATTTTGCCTATCAGAAAGTAACAACTGCATAAATTTCACTCAGTAAGAAAGCTTTTCTTAAAGTAATCATCTGTGCATTTCTGTGTTCATTGTGTGTATACACATATATACACATAAATATACATATATACTCATATATATGTATATACACATATACATACATAAAAGCATACAAAGTACTTGTACATATACACAGGGCTAAAACATTAAACATTATATAAAGTAAGGATAAAAGTTAAAAGCATGCTTTCCCAATTGCTCCCACCCACCATAAGCCTACCATCCAAGAAAATAATTGTGTCCTGTGAATACTTCGAGAATGTATATATGTGTGTCGGTGTTGAAAATAATTTATGGAAAAATTGACCCGACCTGAGGCTCCCAAACAATGGCGACCAGCCACTCCTACACTCCTGATTAAAACCACCTTTGAAAAACTTACAAAAAACAGTCTAAAACAATTTATCTGCTTTTCTCACTCTTCTAAAAAAAGCAAAACTATAGAATGTTTTAAGTGGGATTGTACTAGGTTTAAAGAATAGAATATTTGGACCAGCCTCTCAGGTTGCTGAAAGACCTAATCATATCAGCGTGACCTCTCTCTGCTTCAGGCCTAGAGAAAAGTTGTAATGGGATCATCTGAGAAGCTGGCATAAATCTCCAGGAGCTTGGAAAACTGACGGATCAGAAGACTAAGGTTGGTGAGTTTCTCTATTCAAACAGATAAGGGTACTGCCACGGGTTGGCATGCACTTCTTGAGCAGAGAATGAGAGTGTTTCTTCAGACCACATACAGTCTTCCTGCAAGAGAATACTTTTGTAAAACTATCTTAGATCCTACCTAAGAGGGCTGCATGTTAGCCGAAAGAATGTGGAGGGTCTGCACAAAGCTTATACAGATAGAATCATAAACAACCAAGTAGAAGAGATACAATAATTGCCACCAAGATGCTGGGATGAGCATTTTTTAAATCTGTCAAATGCAGAAAATAGCAACACTAGCCCACTGAAATACTAACTAAGGAAGACTTTTCCTACTCAGATTTACCGCATGGTAGGGATGTCAATAAATATTATGTGATGAAAGCTTATGTTCTGGACAAATCTGGGTGTACTCTGTGCCATGGACATTAAAATACCATGTCTGTGCTCAGACACATATAGTCATTATTTTGAAGTTCCAGAGAAACCATCACATTGCACATTTTCCTGACAGAGAAATTCTTTTTGTTATTGTTGTTGTTGTTGTTGCTGTTGTTGTTGTTGTTGTTGTTGTTGTTGTTGAGATGGAGTCTCGCTCTGTCGCCCAGGCTGGAGTGCAGTGGCACGATCTCAGCTCACTGCAAGCTCCTCCTCCCAGGTTCACACCATTCTCCTGCCTCAGCCTCCCAAGTAGCTGGGACTACAGGCACCCGCCACCATGCCCGGCTAATTTTTTATATTTTTAGTAGACACCGGGTTTTACCGTGTTCGCCATGATGATCTCGATCTCCTGACCTCGTGATCTGCCTTGGTCTCCCAAAGTGCTGGGATTACAGGTGTGAGCCACTGTGCCCGGCCCCCTGACACAGCAATTCTTATCAGCTTTTTTTATATTGCACTTCTTGAATTTGTGTTCATTTGTTACATTCCACAGGGCTGATGTCTATGCCAAAGTAGGTCATTAATTTGTCCAGGGTGTAGTAAGACATATTGAACCCAGGCGATTCCTTAGGCATTCATTAAGATACAAAAAATTCACATATTCTCCTAATCCCATAGGGTGGGAAACTAACTGAACCTAACTAGTCTTACTAATGCTCTCTCTCTCTCTCTCTCTCTCTCTCTCTCTCTCTCTCTCTGCTCTGCCATTCAGAACTATTCCAGTTAGCTCTTTACATTCAGAATTCTCTAAGCTAATAGTCAATATTATCAATGCCTTTGGAAGTCATCAAAACTCAGAGACCTTTGTCAAGCTCTCACTACTCTGTCTCTGTGGGACTGGAGTAAGCCTTAACTGGAGTTGTAATACAACTCAACAGTTTTCAGGTAGGAAATCAATGTTCATTTCCTCATAATTGTAAGTATCCTACATTTTATGAATTTTCCTCTTAAAATCCTCCTACCTTTTCTTGAAATAAAATCTGCGTCTTGATTCTCAAAGTGATAAGATGTAATGAACTAAACTATTCCGGCCCATAACAGTTTCTTTACTTTTCTTTTCCTTTTCTTTTTTTGTATTTCTAGTACTTCATAAACACTAGAAAATGATGATGGGTTTAAACACCAGAAATTCTCCTCACCACCCTCGATTCCTTAGAAGAGATAATTAGCAGTGTTCTGTGATTTCTTCTTAGAACCTATTAAGGGAGGAGACCACCCCTCATATTGTCTTATGCCCAATTTCTGCCTCCAGAGAAAGAAGTCAAAACTAAAAGGCAGAAATGAAATCCACAGGCAGACAGCCCGGCGCCGCACCCTGGGCCACCAAGTTAAAGATCGACCCCTGACCTAACTGCAGACGTTGTATAGGAATACACTGTGAAAATCCTATCTTGTTTTGTTCAGATCCAATTACCAGTGCATGCAGCCCCCAGTCACGTACTCCCTGCTTGCTCAATCAATCACGACCCTCTCACGTGCACCCCCTTAGAATTGTGAGCCCTTAAAAGGGACAGGAATGCTCACTTGGGGAGCTCGGCTCTTGAGACTGAAGTCTTGCAGATGTCCCCGGCGGAATAAACCCTTTCCTTCTGTAACTCGGTGTCTGAGGAGTTTTGTCTGCCGCTCATCCTGCTACATTTCTTGGTTCCCTGACCAGGAAGCGAGGTGAATGGTGGATGGTGGAGGCATCTCCTTAGGCGGCTTAAGCCTGCCCTGTGGAACATCCCTGTGGGGGACTCCGACCAGCCCGAGCGTTGCAGATCCTGAGAGCGCTCTGGGGTAGGCATTTGCCCTGGTGGGATGCCTGGCCAGAGCAGTGTGTGGCAGGCCCCCGTGGAGGATCAATGCAGTGGGTGAACACCGGGAAGGAATGGGCACTTGGAGTCTGGACATCTAAAACTTGGTAAGACTAGTCTTCGAAACGCCCACTCTGTTTGAGTGGAAGCATGGCCTGATCACTCATGGTGTGCCTTTATCGGCCCTTTGGTTTTTGTTTTGATTTGGTTTGAACTGCTTGACAGGACCGGTCTTGGAAACTTTCCCACTCCATTTGAGTGGAAGTGTGGCCTGATCACCCACGACGTGGCCTGATCACCCACGGCGTGCCTTTATCCGCACTTTGGTTTTGGTTTTGACTTGGTTTGAATTGCTTGACAGGACTGGTCTTGGGAACTTGCTTACTCTATCTGAGTGGAAGCATGGCCTGATCACCCAAGGTGTGCCTGTACCGGCACTTTGGTTTTTGTTTTTGACTTAACTGGGATTGCTTGATACTTTGGTTTTTGTTCTGCACCTGGCTTGGATTTCTGGATACTCTGATTTTGGTTTTGATTTTGGTTTGGTGTAAACTACAAAAGTGTGTGTGTGCCCTTTTTACCCATTCTTTGTTTTGTGGTATGCGTGTGGTGTAAGCATGGTGTTTTGTCTAGAGGAAGCATGGGTAAGGCACAAAGTAAGCCCACCCCACTAGGAACTATGTTGAAAATTTTCAAAAAAAGAAAAAAAGGATTTAAGGGACACTATGGAGTACTGTGATACCAGGAAAGCTTAAAACTTTGTGTAAGCTAGACTGGCCAGCATTAGAGATAGGTTGGCCATTAGAATGAAGCCTGGACAGGTCCCTTGTTTCAAAGGTATGGCACAAGGTAACCTGTAAGCCAGGGAACCCAGACCAGCTTGTTTTAGATCCCCCGCCTCCACCACATGGCGGTTGAGAGAACAGCAGCTTAAGTGGCTGGCAGAGGCAAGGAAAGACCAGCAGAGAGAGGGAAAGGAAACAGACAGAGAGGAAAAGAGGCAAAGAGAGAGAGAGGAAGAGACAGACAAAGAGGGTGTCAAGGAGAGAGAGAAAGACGGAGACAGAGAGAGAGAGGAAGAGACAGAGGCAAAAAGAAAGTCAGAGAGAGACAAAGTCAAAGAGAGAGAGATATGCAAGTAGTTAAGAAAAAAAAAATGTACCCTATTCCTTTAAAAGCCAAGGTAAACTGAAAACTTGTAATTGATAATTGAAGGTATTTTCTGTAACTCCTAACACTCCAATACCACTTTGTTGTCAGTGTAAACAAGGGTGTATTCCGAAATCACTGAGGCCTTCCTTCTGCTAAAAAAAAAAAAAAAAAAAAAAAAATTATCATCTTTGGGAAAAAAAAAAGGAGGGGAGTGGAATTTATA
The DNA here is from genome assembly GCF_007565055.1 of Rhinopithecus roxellana. Taxonomy (NCBI): domain Eukaryota; kingdom Metazoa; phylum Chordata; class Mammalia; order Primates; family Cercopithecidae; genus Rhinopithecus; species Rhinopithecus roxellana. The sequence continues at coordinate 98,003,570 of NC_044550.1, forward strand.
TAAAAAGAGTGTTATATGGTAAATTCTTGTCCTGAAATAAATTAACTAGTTGTTGAAAGAAAAAAAATGTTTGTAATAACTCAGAAAGTTAAGGCATGTCAAAAAAAAAAAATGCCTGTAAAAGTCATGAAACAAAAAAAAGAAACAAAGGGTTATAAAAAACTGTGTGTTAAAAAAAGAATTATGGCCAGACGCGGTGGCTCACGCCTGTAATCCCAGCACTTTGGGAGGCCGAGGCGGTCGGATCACAAGGTCAGGAGATCGAGACCATGGTGAAACCCCGTCTCTACTAAAAGTACAAAAAATTAGCCGGGCGCGGTGGCGCGTGCCTGTAGTCCCAGCTACTCCGGAGGCTGAGGCAGGAGAATGGCGTGAACCCGGGAGGCGGAGCTTGCAGTGAGCCGAGATCGCGCCACTGCACTCCAGCCTGGGCGACAGAGCCGAGACTCCGCCTCAAAAAAAAAAAAAAAAAAAAAGAATTATGCAAAAAATGTAGTATAATTTAAAAGTAAGTAGGCCTCCTGAATGTAAAACTATTGGGAAAAAAAAAAAAAAGTTTAAATGCAAGGTGTATAAGAAAAGCAAAATATATCTTTGGTAAAGGGATTATAAGGAGGCATAAGAATATACATTTTTAAAAATTATTGTTTTGAAGGTTTAAGCAAGTTCTAAAACGTTAATTGTAAAGAATATTCTGTGTGTAAGCATATTAGCTAAAGTTAAAGAAGTATCATCCAGTTTTTCTGTGAACTGGACATTAAAGTAAAAGCATAACAGGTTTTTCTTAAAGCACCAACCTGCTCTTTAGCAAAAATTATAAAAGATTAAAAACAGTCTATAAAATCTTACATTATGGTCAAACATTAAAAATTAAATAAATATGTCCACAAGGTTTTATTAAAATTAGGTTTAACATTAATGACACACTAATATAAAGATAAAATTTAGCTTATCTTGTATAAAAATCATACAGGAAGCATTATTAAATGTAAAGTGGTATTTGGCTTTCTTTGGTTTAAAAACTAATAAAAATAGGTGCGAAAGGAAATTTCTCAGTAAAAAGGCACTAAGGACTATAAAGTCCACTGCCAAAGGCCCCACATTTAAAACAAAAGGTCAATTTTTAAAAATTGTATATTTCGTTTATCTTCCACTTTCCTTTCTCACAAAAGAAAAAAAAGTAAAAAAAGATGGACTCATCACACCAGTCCCTCCAGAGTCATGGGCCATAGTCCCAGGGGAAAACTCACGTGCGTCCGTGTAAAGAGACCACCAAACAGGCTTTGTGTGAGCAATAAGGCTGTTTTTCACCTGGGTACAGGTGGGCTGAGTCCGAAAAGAGAGTCAGCGAAGGGAGATAGGGGTGGGGTTGTTTTATAGGATTTGGGTAGGTAAAAGAAAATTGCAGTCAAAGGGGGATTGTTCTCTGGCGGGCAGGAGTGGGAGCCACAAGGTGCTCAGTGGGGGAGCTTTTTGAGTCAGGATGAGCCAGGAGAAGGAATTTCACAGGATAATGTCATCACTTAAGACAAGGATTTTCACTTCTTTTGTGGTGGAATGTCATCAGTTAAGGCGGGGCAGGGCATTTTCACTTCTTTTGTGATTCTTCAGTTACTTCAGGCCATCTGGGCTGGGCGTATACATGCGAGTTACAGAGAATGCGATGGCTTGGCTTGGGCTCAGAGGCCTGACAAAAACCCTACAAAACTAAAGCTAAGAAAAATTTAACTCTTTTAATCAATTCTATTACTCTTTCTTCTTTCCTCGTTCTATTGCAGACCATCTAGTTATTAATATAACCAAGTCAATTTCGCCTCAAACTATTGCATTTAATGCTTGCTTTGTTACGCCCTGTGAGGACTTGCTAAGTCAAAGACAGCTTTCTACTTCAAAAAAAGTACTTCTGTCCCCCCGACTCTCCTCAGACTAGACATTAGTAAACTAGGACCATTTAATCCGGGGAGATTTCGACAAAGACCCCAGTGCCAACCAGGAGTGTTGCCCCCGATGTACAACTTTCATGCCATAGTTGGTCCAACGTTCTGTGGACCGCTTAAGAGCAAGGATGGACTGCCCCAACTGGTTTTTGTAATTTCCCTAAAACCATACATTCATTTTACTAGAGGATCATAGAAGTTAAAGACTTAAAACACACTTTAGCAATTAAGACAGGATAGCAAGATGCAAATGCCTGGTTAAAATGGATCAAATATTCCATCTGCACATTAAACAAAAGCAATTGTTATGCTTGTGCACATGGCAGGCCAGAGGCCCAGATTGTCCCCTTTCCACTAAGGTAGTCCTCCAGTCGACCAGGCGTAGGCTGCATGATAGCTCTTTTCCAGGATTCTACAGCCTGGATAATAAGTCATGCCAAGCTCTCTCTGCTATATCCCAAAGTCCCTGCGGGTCAGCACCCGAGGGCCATCCAGCTTCTGTCTCCCAACACTAAGTTCACTTCGTGTCTCTCACGACAGGGAAGAAACTTAGCATTCCTTGGAGACTTGAAAGGATTCAGTGAGCTTAAGAATTTTCAAGAGCTTATCAACCAGTCAGCCCTTGTTCATCCCTGAGCGGATGTGTGGTGGTATTGTGGTGGACCTTTACTGGGCACTCTGCTGAATAACTGGAGTGGCACTTGTACTTTAGTCCAATTGGCTATCCCTTTCACCCTGGCATTTCATCAACCAGAGGGAAAAAAATAATAAGACATAATAAAGCGAGAGAAGCCCCTTATAGGTCTTTCGACTCTCATGACTATTTAGATGCAATTGGAGTCCCATGAGGAATACCAGATCGATTTAAGCTTGAAATCAAATAGCTGCAGGATTTGAGTCAATATTTTAGTAGGTGACAGTTAATAAAAATGTAGATTAGATAAACTATATCTATTACAACCAATAGCAATGAGCTTTTCATGAGTTAAAAGAAAAACTCATGTTGGCCCCGGCCCTGAGGCTACCCGACCTGACAAAACTCTTTACACTCTGTGTGTCAGAAAGAGAAAAAATGGCAGCTGGAGTTTTAACCCAGCCTGTGGGGCCTGGCCAAGGCAAGTGGCCTATCTCTCGAAACAACTAGACAGAGTTTCCAAAGGCTGGCCCCCAGGTCTAAGGGCCCTAGCAGCAAAGGCCCTGTTAGCACAAGAAGCATAAACTAACCCTTAGGCAAAACCTGAATATAAAGCTCCCCCATGCTGTGGTAACTTTAATAAATACCAAAGGACATCATTGGTTAAAAAAATGCTAGATCAACCAAGTGCCAAAGCTTGCTATGTGAAAATACCCACATAACCGTTGAAGTTTGCAACACCCTAAATCCCACCACCTTGTTCCTGGTATCAGAGAGCCCAGTTGAACATAACTGTGTAGAGGTGTTGGACTCAGTTTATTCCAACAGGCCCAACCTCTGAGACCATCCTTAAACATCAGTAGACTGTAAGCGGTACGTGGATGGGAGCAGCTTCGCCAACCCCTGCAAAGTGACTCTGAAAAAGACGACAAGCCCTGCTCCAGTCACACCCAGAAGCTGACTGGTCCATGCATGGCCAAAGCATGAAGAAACTCATCGGGGGACTCATTTTCCTTAAAATTTGGACTTGTACAGTAAGGACTTCAACGGACCTTCCTCAGACTGAGGGCTGTTCCCAGTGTACACATCAAGTCACTGAGGTAGGACAAAAGGTTGCTATGATCCTGTTATTTTATGGTTATTATAAGTGTACTGGAACTCTAAAAAAAACTTGTTTGTATAATATTATTCTATACAAGGTATGTAGCCCAGGAAAAGACCAACCTGATGTGTGTTATGACCCATCTGAGCCTCCCATGACCACAGTTCTTAAAATAAGATTAAGGACTAAGGACTGGTGGGAGCTCATAAATGATATGAGTATAAATGATATGAGTAAAGTGTTAACCAAAACAAAACAAAACAAAACAAAAAAGGGTGCCCAAACAAGTTACCTTAAAATTTGATGCCTGTGCTGTCATTAGTAGTAATAAGTTAGGAATAAGGTGTGGTTCTCTTAATTAAAAAAGAGTCTACATGACAGAAAATAAGTACCTCTGTCATAAATTAGGACTGTGTGAAAATAAATGTAAATACTGGTCTTGTGTCATATAGGCTACTTGGATAAAAGAAAAAAAATGATGAAAAGGATCCAGTCCACCTTCAGAAAGGAAAAAAACAGCCCTTCCTGTACTAAGGGGCAATGTAACTCCTTAGAGCTAGTAATAACCAATCCCCTTGATCCTCGCTGGAAAAAAGGGGAGCGTGTGACATTAGGAATCGATGGGGCCAGACTGGATCCTCGAGTAAATATCTTGGTTTGAGGACAAGTGTACAAACGCTCTTCTGAACCAGTGTTTCAAACTTTCTATGATGAACTAAATGTACCACTACCAGAAATTCCAGGAAAAACAAGAAATTTGTTTTTGCAATTAGCCGAGCACAGTCTCTCAATGTCACTTCATGTTATGTATGTGGCGGAACTGTAATGGGAGATCAATGGCCATGGGAAACCCAAGAATTAGTGCCTACAGACCCAGTTCCTGATGAACTTCTGGTTCAAAAGAATCACCCTGATAATTTCTGGGTCCTAAAAGCCTCAATTATTGGATAATATTGCATAGCTAGAAAAGGAAAAGAATTCATTCAGCCTGTAGGATGACTTAGTTGTCTGAGACAGAAACTGTATAATGGTACCACAGAAACAGTCACTTGGTGGAGTTCAAATCACACAGAGAGAAATCCATTTAGCAAATTCCCAAAGTTGCAAACTGTGTGAACCCACCCAGAGTCCCACCGGGACTGGACAGTCCCCACTGGATTATACTGGATATGTGGGCATAGAGCTTACGCCAAATTACCTGACCAGTGGGCAGGTTGTTGTGTTACTGGCACTATTAAACCACCTTTCTCCCTACTGCCCATAAAAACAGGTGAACTCCTGGGCTTCCCTGTCTATGCTTCCCGCAAAAAGAGAAGCATAGCTATAAGAAATTGAAAAAAATGATAAATGGCCCCCTGAGAGAATCATACAATATTATAGGCCTGCTACTTGGGCATAAGATGGCTCATGGGGATACTGGACCCCCATTTACATGATCAACCGAACCATATGGTTACAAGCTGTCTTAAAAATAATCACTAATAAAACCGACAGAGCCTTGACTATTCTGGCCCGGCAAGAAACTCAGATGAGAAATGCTATCTATCAAAATAGATTAGCTCTCAGCTACCTGCTAGCAGCTGAAGGAGAGATCTGCAGGGAATTTAACCTTACTAATTGCTGCCTACACATAGATAATCAAGGGCAAGTAGTTGAAAACATGGTTAGAGATATGACAAAACTGGCACATGTGCTCGTGCAAGTATGGCATAGATTTGATCCTGGGGCTATGTTTAGAAAATGACTCTCAGCACTAGGAGGATTTAAAACCCTTATAATAAGAGTTATAATAGTAATAGGAACCTACTTACTGCTCCCTTGTTTGACACCTATACTTCTTCGAATGATAAAAAGCTTCATCGCTACCTTAGTTCACCAAAATGCCTCAGCACAAATGTACTATATAAATCACTATGGATCTGTCTTGCAAGAAGACATGGGTAGTGAAAATGAAAGTGAGAACTCCCACTAATAAAATGAGTGAGAGTCTCAAAGCAGGGAATAAGGGAGGATACCACCCCTCATATCGTCTTATGCCCAATTTCTGCCTCCAAAGAAAGAAGTCAAAACTAAAAGGCAGAAATGAAATCCACAGGCAGACAGCCCGGCACCGCACCCTGGGCCACCAAGTTAAAGATCGACCCCTGACCTAACTGGTTCTGTTATCTATAGATTACAGACATTGTATAGGAATACACTGTGAAAATCCCTATCTTGTTTTGTTCGGATCCAATTACCGGTGCATGCAGCCCCCAGTCACATACCCCCTGCTTGCTCAATCAATCATGACCCTCTCCTGGGCACCCCCTTAGAATTGTGAGCCCTTAAAAGGGACAGGAATTGCTCACTCAGGGAGCTCGGCTCTTGAGACTGAAGTCTTGCAGATGTCCCCGGCCAAATAAATCCCTTCCTTCTGTAACTCGGTGTCTGAGGAGTTTTGTCTGCCGCTTGTCCTGCTACACTATGTGGGATTGTTAGGTCCACTGTGGTTTTATTTTACTTTATTTTGTCTTTTATAAGTTGAGGGGTACCTGTGCAGGTTTGTTATACAGGTAAACTCCTGTCGTGGTGGTTTGTTGTACAGATTATTTTGTCACACAGGTATTAAGCCTAGTACCCATTAGTTATTTTCCCTGATCCTCTTCCTCCTCCCCTCCCTTAAACTTCCAGTAGGTCCCAGTGTGTGTTGTTCCCTTCTATGTGTCCAAGTGATCTTATCATTTAGCTCCCACTTATAAGTGAGAACGTGTGGTATTGGGTTTTCTGTTCCTGCACTAGTTTGCTAAGGATAATGACTTCTAACTCCATTCAAGTTTCTGCAAAGGACATTATCTTGTTCTTTTTTATAGATGCATAATATTCCATGGTTTATATGTACCACATTTTCTTTACCCAGTCTACCATTCATGAGCATTTACGTTGATTCCATGTCTTTGCTGTTGTGAAGAGTGCCACAGTGAACATAGACATGCACATGCCTTTATGATAGAATGATTTGTATTTCTTTGGTTATATTCTCAGTAAAGGGATTGCTGAGTCAAATGGTAGTTCTATTTTTTAGGTCTGAGAAATCGCCACACTGTTTTTCATAATGGGTGAACTAATTTATACTCCCACCAACAGTGGGTATGTGTTCCTTTTTCTCTGCAACCTTGCCAGCATCAGTTATTATTTTTTTTTTTAACACCTTAATAATAGCCTGACTGGTGTGATATGGTTTCTCGTTGTGGTTTTGATTTGCATTTCTGTAATGATTAATAATGTTGAGCTTTGTTCATATGTTTTTGGTCACATATATGTCTTCTTTGGATAAGTAACTGTTCATGTCCTTTGCCTTCCTTTTAATTGAATTGTTTTTTTCTTGAAAATTTGTTTAAGCTGCTTATAATTTCTGAATATTAGACCTTTGACAGATGCATAGTTTGCAAAAATTTTCTTCCATTCTGCAGGTTGTCTGTTCACTCCAATGATACTTTCTTTGTCTGTACAGAAGTTCTTTAGTTTAATTAGATCACATTTGTCACTTTTTGCTTTTGTTGTAATTGCTTTCAGTGTCTTCATCATAAAATCTTTGCCCTTTCCTATGTCCAGAATTGTGTTGCCTACGTTGTCTTCTAAGGTTTTTATAGTTTCGGGTTTTACATTTAGGTATTTAATCCATCCTGAGTTAATTTTTGTATATACTGTGCCAAAGATCAGATGGTTGCAAGTGTGCTGCCTTATTTCCTTGCTCTCTATTTTGTTCCATTGGTGTATGTGTCTGTTTTTGTACCAGTACCATGCTGTTTTGGTTAGTGTAGCCCTATAGTATAGTTTAAAGTCAGGTAGCATGATGCTTCCAGCTTTGTTATTTTTGCTTAGAATTGCCTTGGCTATTGTCTGGGCATGGTGGTTCACGTCTGTAATCCAAGACCTAGGTGGACTGATCATGAGGTCAAGAGATCGAGACCATCCTGGCTGACATGGTGAAACCCCATCTCTACTGAAAATACAAAAATTAGCTGGGCGGGGTGGTGTGTGCCAGCCGTCCCAGCTACTCAGGAGGCTGAGGCAGGAGAATCGCTTGAACCCGGGAGGCAGAAGTTGCAGTGAGCCGAGATCTCACCATTGCACTCCAGTCTGGTGACAGAGTGAGACATCATCAAAAAGAAAGAGGGAAGGAAAGAAGGAAGGAAGGAAGGAAGGAAGGAAGGAAGGAAGGAAGGAAGGAAGGAAGGAAGGAAGGAAGGCAGGTTATATGGGATCATTTTGGTTCTATATAAATTTTAAAATAATTTTTTCTAGTTCTATGGAGAATGTCATTGGTAGTTTGATAGAAATAGCATTGACTCTATACATTGCTTTGGGCAGTATGGCCATTTCAGCAATACTGATTCCTACTATCCATGAGCAATGAATGTTTTTCTACTTGTTTGTGTCATCGCTGATTACTCTGAGCAGTATTTTGTAATTTTCATTCTAAAGATCTTCCACCTTCCTGATTAGTTGTATTCCTAGGTATTTGATTCTTCTTGTGACAATTTTGAATGGGATTGCATTTCTGATTTGACTCTTGGCTTGACTCTTATTGGTATATGGGAATGCTAGTGATTTTCGTTTGTTGATTTTGTATCCCAAGACTTCACTGAAGTCATTTATCAGCTTAACGTTTATTTCTTTCTCATGCTTGATTGCTCTGTCCAGGAGTTCCAATACTATGTTGAATAGGAGTGATGAGAGGGGACAACTTTGTCTTATACTGGTTTTCAAGGGGAATTATTTCAGCTTTTTCCTATTCAATATGATGTTTGCCCAGTCATTTTGACATTGACTGTGGGCACACTGTTTTTAGCTATAAGATTTTAGGTGGATTGCTAGAATACCCAGACTGGGGCTGTTGCACTTTTTTTTTTTTTACATTTTTATAGCTGTTAATAAGGCACTTGTTATCCTGTAGAAAGAAAGCATGTATTGATAAGGATTTAATAATCACTGAAATATACCAGTCACTTTTTTAGTTCCAAGAATACAGCAGATATCAAGAAGAACAAATTGTTTTTATAGGGCTATATTCACTTATTCATTAATTTATTACATTCCATAGGCAATAAGTGATAAATCAAAGTATAGAACACGATTGTTTTAGATATACAGTGGGATAAATTAAACAGGGTGATATGAGACAAACAATGACTGGGGTGGTCTTGGAAGATAATATCAAAATCCAAATAACAAGAAGGAGCATTTGAACATTTAGAGACAGCAAGTGCAAAGGTCTTAAAGCAGAATGTTGAGTGTGTTTGAGAGCATGGCTAAAGTAAAGTGATCATTGTCTTTGATGAGAGGGTTAAAAGGTTAACAGTCTCCTGAAGGAGACATACATACATAGTGGTCTAATTGAAGCCTAAGCCAGAATAGACCCTACATTCCAAGGTAGCTAGAAATGTGATTAGTTTCATGTAGTTGAATAAACCTGAAAGAGTAGTTTCCTAGATTTCTAATACGTACCCAAGGAAGTAGCTTAGTTTAATAAGGCTTAGTCCCAAAGCCATGCCATAAGGAAGGTTAACTCCAAGCTTGGAGATAACACTAAGCTTTTATGGTTAGTAACGTATCATATCGATGTGATGAAATTGTGCAAAATTTCTCTGTGTTCTGGGAATGACTGGGAAAATGGCAGTATAGTTCCATGCTCACCAAACTGTGGTGAAACATTTATTGACAAATGAGCAAAATTCTATTTATGAACATATCAGAAAGTAGGGGCTCTTGGCACAATCATGAAGGGATTTTAGGAACTGATATGATATGACACCATAAAGTGACTTCTTACATGATCAGGATAGATAGATAGATAGATAGATAGATAGATAGATAGATAGGAAGATAGGAAGATAGATAGGAAGATAGCATTATGAGAAAATGAATACATCAATGAGTACACCCTCTGTATAGCTATTGTTCTAAGTGTTGAATATGCAGTCACATGTTTAATTTTAAGAGTGACCAAATGGGTTACTTACAGTCCTAAATTTAACTAAAATTGCATAGCAAATAGATGGTGGAGCTGGAAATCAGACCTTTCAGACAAGGTCTGGCTCTACTGCCCAGGCTGGAGTACAATAGTGTGATCTCAACGCACTGCAACCTTTGCCGCCAGGGCTCAAGCCATCCTCCCACCACAGCTTCCCGAGTAGGTGGGTCTACAGGCTCACACCACCACATCTGGCACATTTTTGTATTTTTTGTATACAGCATATTTTGCCATGTTGCCCAGGGTGGTCTTGAACTCCTGGGCTCAAGTGATCCACCCACCTTGGCCTCCCAAAGTGCTGGGATTACAGGTGTGAGCCACCGCACCCGGTGAGGGTCCTTGTTCTTAATCATTATATTGTACTTCCTGTCACATAGGGTGTGAAGCATGAGTGTGTACCAAACCTCCACCTTATATTGATATATAGATTTCTGCATTAAACTTCAAATAAAGAAATAATACATGCTCTGGTAAAATAAGTACAAACCAAATTATAAACAAGATAAGGCGTTTTCCTTTGAAGACAATATTAGATTTGAAAGATCAAAATACATTTTGAAGTTTATGTCATCGTAGTGTAGATCATACAGTGTATTTCTGGCAATTCTCCACTTTGCCATATTTGGGCTTGCTTTGGAGTTTATGGGCTTTTCTCTGTGCTTAATACATTTCTACTCATACCTTCTACTGGTAGCTCGTTACTGGTGAGTACAGAGCTCACATCTTTCAGGAAGCCTTTTCCAGATACTACAGCCTTGGCTAGGTATCCTGCTTATGTGCTCTGAAGAATGCCATTTATTAATGTAATTTTGAAGCAAAATATACATATTTTTAGTAGAAAATTCCTAAGTGTATACAACTCAGTGTTTTTGGAGGGTAATATAGGTTGTATATTATATATATATGTGTGTGTGTGTGTGTATACACAACCTTGTATACACACACACACACAAATGCACACACAGGGACAGATATATACTGTATATATGCTGTATTCATAAACTAAGTGACAATAAATTATTAAAGGTGTTAGTGATATCAGAGTTTCAGCTTTCACCTTTTGAAGCCATAAGGGAGAGCAACAGTTTCCCATAAAATGCAACCTGAGGTCACCAAGTAACATCACCAGCGTAAAACACGAAACCACTATAAAGCTTGCTTTTTTTGTTAATCTTTTCTAACATGTATTGCATCAGAATAGTTTGAAAGAATATAGGAATAATAAGGTTAACATAAATTATATGTAGAGTAGAAATTAATTGAGTATGAAAATGTAAAAATAAAACTATTTATTTCCTCAGAATTTTGGCTTGCAACCCTGTTCAGGCTGATCAACCATCCAAATAGTTCTCCCTTGAGAGTTCTCTGCTAACCGGACGCCCCAAATATAAGAATCTAAAAGTCTCCACTGGTTGAATGTTTTTGTGGATAATTGTTTTGTACCATTTAATTTTTTTCTCAAGTTTGTATCGTTGGTTCTGTGGCTTAAGATTTAATTTTAAAACTGTTTTTAAATGACAGTGGCTATTTTATCATGCCCTGTGACTTTCTTTCTTTTATGAAATAAATACGTATGTATTAGGAAGATTTAGATTAGTTAGCCTTTTTTCTGGTTTCATGTAGTTTTGTGTTCATCAGATCCTCTCGTGATCATGTAAACACTGGGCAGAGTATTAATTATTTTGTTAGAGGAGTAAATGGCATACACTGAAAGCTAAACTGGGAAACAAAAAGTACCCTTACGAAGAATGAAGGAAGAAATTTCAGCCAAATTAGGATGCATGAAATGTGGAAAATTACTGTTTGAATGTTTATCTGCGGAGTAATATAACTGTTCTCAGGAATACCTGTGTTGGATGATTTATAGTTTTTGACTTGCTTTTGATCTTCATAATTATATTTTCAATTTAAGGGTAATTTACTTATACCTACATGGGACAATTTTAGTAGAAATGTACAATTGCATTGTTAAATTAGCAATTTAAACACACCAGCTCCGTTTTAAATGCATAGCCTTGATGACTGTAAATGTTTTGTTCATAATTATTGCCCTCATAATTCATATAGGCTGAAAGTGTAATGAATTTGTGGAAACCAGAGTAGCTAATGATACCATTCCTGCAGCATTACTAAATTAAATCTCCAAAGGCAATTTTACTGTAGGACCAAAAATCCCTACTTGCAAACTAGAAATTTTGCAACGTTGTATAACTTGCTTGGTTTATAGCATTTCAAACATCAGCAATTATGCATTCAATGTGTAACTCCCTAATTCAGGCAATTTTCCTTATTCGAATAAGTGGGCATAGAAATGTAAAAATCACTAAGATTGAACAATTTTCAATTATTAAACTTCTTTGCATGAAGACTAACTGCTGATTGAGAAAAACACATTTACCTAACTTTCTTGTAAGATATTCCGTGTCGCTAAATTCACAAGTTGGAATTTTGAAGCTGAAACATTTGTATAGCACATACTTAAACTGTATAAACATTCTGGGGTATACTGTGAGAAAATTAAACTGTCTTACCACAAAATAAACCTATGCAGCAGCTACCTATGTAATAATTCTGTGATCTGGGGGCCAAGAAGCAGATGGGGAAGTGTTTCCCAGAGCACCTCTACAGCTGGAATGTCACGTGGCAGCTATGGGAGAATCTATGCTTTCCTCAAGAGCTCCATACCCAGCATCCTGGAATTAGGCTCTGCATTAGACCCAGTGAACATCCTGAAAGCATGAAAAGTCGATGGACTGTGTACATTTCTCCTCTAAGAGATTTCATTTCTCTCAGGGGATAATGCTGAGTGGATCCTGCAGTTTCCGTTCTCTATCAATGGGGTGGTAAGCAGGCAACAGTCCACTCAAGGCTATGTGAGGGAGAGAACAAAAGGACACACCTGTATCAGACCCTCCATCCCACAGCCTGTCTTTGTCAAATCAAACCCATACTTGATGGCATGTTACTCAGGAAGATGACTTCTTTAAGACTCACCTGGAAATTCACAGGAAGGAAGGAAGGGAGTATAGGAACAAATCCATTTAAAACAAAGTCAAATAACTTAAGAAAGTTTAAGAAAATGAATGTTGCAAACCAAATGAGCTAAAATGATCTTTCAGATTTCTAAATTTAAAATAAATTGCTCAAGTCTGGGACTTCTAAATGTCTAGACTAGGCCTTCTTATACTAGGAATAAATACACAGAAAAGACTGGTGCAAAAGACAGAATCTGAAAAGATTGTTTACGAGATTTAATGAGGACACTATATACAGAGGGCATTAATAACGGTGTTGAGAGGCTCCAGAGACTAGCAACAGTGAGAGGACATTAGCAACCTAAGTCTTAAAGGGCTAAGGAAGAACTAGGACAACTCCACCTCCACCAGAATGGTAGCCTCTATGCAATGAATTCGTATGTGTCAAAAATAATAATGAGTTTCTAGATTTTTTTTTTTTTTTTTTTTAGTTTAAAGCAAAAGAGACTACTAAGGAAATGCGGCAATATTGGCAGATGGCGTCTGCCTAATTTAAACCCTGCTTCTATTATTATAGGAAAACTACATTGAGTGCTCCATAAAATCATGTTCAAACTTTTTTGGCACAAAAACAAACAAAAACATAAAACAGCATGTGGTCAGAAAAATAAAAGAGCTACAATGATTTGGGGACCCAGAATATAAGTAAATGGGGAAAGTATGGAAGGCATTGCAGAGAAAGGGCATTTGATCTGTACTTTGCAACAAGAGTAGAAATTTAACTTAAAAAGATTAATAGAATTAATGGTAAGGGTGGCTTGGAAATGTTGAAGATATTTGAGAACAGTTAGCAAATTGGAGTGTTCCATGTACTTATTTAGAACTGATGATCCAGAGGACAATTTTCTAATAAACTAATTAAATTAATCCTAGCTGCGACCCTGTCAAAATCTTTAATCAAAAATCTTTATTTTGATTTTTCACTCCACTATACCATCAAGGATTTTCTGTATATCTTGATTACCAAGTGAAGACCAGGAGAGCTATAAAAATGTTAATATTCATATTAATAATAGTTTATATTTTTATATTAACTTTCAAAGAAAACCATAAAATATTTCTTGACAAACATTTGGGTGACTGCACGAAACGTAGATGAATGTCAGCACTGTCTGACAGTAAATGTAAAACATGTTACTTTATCAAAAACTCCATTTTTTGTTTTTTTAGCTCTTTAGAATAGTTCACTAAAACTCAGTATATCAGCTAATCTCTAAAATGCTTCTGGCAGAACTTTGGACACATGAGTAAATGTTTTCCTGATAGCTGGTATTACATTACAAACAAACATTTTTCATTCATTCATTCTAATTGTACCCATTTCCCCCAATCAAATAATGAAGGTTTAACTATACAGTTGATGATTTTCTTTCTGTTTGTCAGAGAACTTAATAAAAACTCTACATTCTGAAGCTATCAGCCCAACTGACCATCATGATGAATGGAATTTCTTTTAAATAAAAGTATATTATTGCCAGAGAAGAGATTCATAACAATCAGATTTTTTAAGGATTCATCCCTGAAGGACAGCTTCATACATCTTTCTCTCTCTGAAAGACCAAGGAGTTCTCAACTTTCTAGGAAACCATGGTGGCTCTATGCTACCAGAAAAAAAATGCTGCGAAGTAGAGCATATGGCCTAGCACAGGAAACTCATTTTTATCTTTTTACATGCCCTTAGATCACTTTTAGGGCCAAATTTTGCTCTGGGATACTTAATTCTCATTGAATTCAAGGGCTGCTGCCTGCTGTGAGGTAAATGCGACTATAATTTTAGAAAGTTTTATTTCTAAAACAGAAAATAGCTCAAAGAATTCAAGAATGATCTGCTATGTAAACTAAAATGGTAATATAAATTCCAGGGCCACGTTTTCTAGTTCTCGGGCTTTGATTCATTTTAGCTTATATTTGCAAAATAGGAAACAGGTGATTGTCTGGACAGATTCGAGGTTTCAAATTTTGTTTGATCTTTCCAGTGAAAGAAAATCAATTGTTTTGTTTTCTAAAAGAGATAATTGCCATAATTATGTACCTGTCATGTAGAAATTACCAGAAAAGACAATGCTCAATTGATAAACACCTCAATATGATTTCCTAAACTCACAAGTGCCACAGGTTCTGTTTGTGCATCCAGAAACATGGCAAATAGGCAGAATGGGGTATTGTACAATCTATCAGGCTTTGGAGTGTTGTGGTAAATGAATCCATTAACACATAATGTTCCCATTTACTCTAGAATTATCATCAGACTGAATTATAGACTAAATGTATCCTCATTAACCCTCCGTACAGAGCTTATAAAATAATATTACTCACCATAACATTAATTACTAGAAATATCAATTAGAAAGATGTGAAGCTATTCAGATTTTGGGGGGCAAAATTTTCTAAATAGAGATGACATTTAATTATGTATGCTCAACATGCAGGCTCTCTCCATCAAATCTAAGACTGAACTCCGTATCTTTTTGTCTTTTATTCCAGAGATTTACAGAATTAAACCTTTACTTACTAAAGATTTCTTACCTAATGGACCAATTATTGAGACAAGTTGATTGAAACTCTAATTGCATTAGGTGCTTTATTTTTATTACCCATCAACAGTAAATTAATGATTTGAAGATGCTTAGACACAAAACTTCATTTCTCCAGCATGTGAACTTGGGCCAATTACCTACCCTCTTCTCTCTTGAATTGCCTCATATGTAAAACTGAGGTAATAATGCCATCAACCTCAAAGAATTGTTGCAAGTTTTAAATGAAGGAATATGGTAATATGTAAAGTGCCTAGAACAAAGCCTGGTGAATAATAGGTATTCAATTGAAAGATTCATTTCATTTTCATAAATCATACAGATTTTAATAAACACATATTTAGCCTTATTAAAATTCTTCCATGGATTGGTGTTTATCTTTGTATATATACATGCAATGTTCAGCACTGGTTGCTGCTGTGTCTACTGACTCTGTTTAGGGAGCTGGTGACCTGCTTTTATAAATAAACTTGTAGAAACATGGAGACTGGGCCATGCGCCATGGCTCACACCTGTAATCCCAGCACTTTGGGAGGCCTAGGTGGGCAGATCATGAGGTCAGGAGATCGAGACCATCCTGGCCAACCTGGTGAAATCCCATCTCTACTAAAAATACAAAAATTAGCTGGGCGTGGTGGCACGTGCCTGTAATCCCAGCTACTCAGGAGGCTGAGGCAGGAGAATCACTTGAACGAGGGAGTCGGAGGTTGCGGTGAGCCAAGATTGGGCCACCACACTCCAGCCTGGCAACAGAGCGAGACTGTCTCAAAAAAAAAAAAAGAAACATGGGAGACTGAGACAAAGGAGACCCCAAGGGACAATAGCAAATCTCCATTAAAGCTGTAAATAGAACACTAGAGTTTTATCTTCCAGTCCAGTGCTCACACTAATAGGATAGACTTTGCTCCCTCTTCCATGGGAACATTCTAAGTTTTCTTTGAAGTGAATATACTCTTCACAGGCTTAGAATTGCCTGTAATTATTCACATGGGGACTCTCAGCAAAGATGTCATAAAGGTTCCATCTGTATGGCTTCATTTCAAGGGCCTAACGCTTTGTGTCTCCTCAGAAATGGAGCTGCCAAAAGAGCTGCCAAAGACAATTTTGCTTCCAGTGTCCCTTGCAAAACTGCAAACTGGATTCTTTTTTTGTTGTTGTTACTGTCAAAAATTAATAAAATGTCATGTTTCTCTCGGTGAATAAAAT
The DNA here is from genome assembly GCF_007565055.1 of Rhinopithecus roxellana. NCBI lineage: Eukaryota > Metazoa > Chordata > Mammalia > Primates > Cercopithecidae > Rhinopithecus > Rhinopithecus roxellana. Next base: position 98,020,031 of record NC_044550.1, read on the forward strand.
TGGAAAAGCTGCTCTAAGAACACTTTGTTCATAGATATGTTAGTCAGATTATACAAATTATGTAAAGTGATAATATTAACCTTTCCTTCAGCCTGTGCTTGTGGAAAATAATGATGATTAAGAAATAACCCCATCATTTTGTGCTCCCCAAACAGCTTTATTGCAAAGAAAGAACCACCCTTTCCCATACAACTTCGATAAAATTCACGGAGCCCTCTTTTAAACCCATGACAAGGCCAGACAGACTCTCCATATTTCCCTTCTTTGCCTCATGAAAGATTAGCTGACTCTTTGTACCGACTGACCAATCTGGACAAAATACTTGCTGCCTTAACTTACCAAATTTTAATTAAGCTTCTTTTCTTCCCTCAGAACCCTGAACTTTGACTCCCTCTCTGCTGAACCCAGTATTAGCATGGAGTGTGGAATAACCCTCCCTTAAGAGACCCTCCCCTCCCTTCAGAGAATATTTTCTGCTCAAATGTCGGATGACTTTGCCCTCTCAACCCACTCACCCATACCCAGTTTCTTAGCCTTATTTACTCCTGCCTGTAAAAGAAAATTTCTTTCTACTTGACCCTTGTAAAGTTTATAGATCTTATGGTCAGAGGAGTCTCTTCACTGTAATTGTTCCCATCGCCTACAGCAATAGTTTTCTCCTTTATTGCAATAATCCTTTTGAAAAAGTGTCTCTGTGCCGAAGTCCAAATTTACTTTTATTTGACATAGGGCACATAATGAAAACATAAAGATGAAGGTTAAAATGAGTTTTTCCCATATCTAAGATGTGAAAATAGAAACTCTTCCAGTCTCAGTTTTCATATAGCATGAAAACTACAGAATATATATCTATACCAGTATTCAGGATTTTTGAAGCAGAGAGCAGAAGACCAGTTTTGCAACTCCTGATACCTACATCTGGCTAATAAAGTGGCTAATAAAGAAGACCATGAAGGCCTAAGAAGCAGAGAGTGACAATTGAAAACCATTTTTTTTTTTTTTTTGGTGAGAGTCATTAGTGTTCTGTGTGCCTCACTCTTCGCCCTCCAAACCACCTGTATAGATGCACACATATACAACATCTAATCTAGGAAGTGGGATTTAAATAAGAGTATTAGATAACATTGGCATATGACTCCTACAGTACAAACACATATATGCCTGAATCCCATCTGAGTAATATAAAGGATAAGAAATTAGATTGCAAGCTGCTTATTCAAGGGCTTATACAAGGGATGAAATTAAAGTGATTTCATCAGGAGATCTGCAGTCTGAAAGTCTGTAAAGCAAGAGATGCAGTTGTGTTTCCCACTAACCAGATGTGGGCCATAGGAAAAAGACATGCCCAGAGTTGCCTCAGGATCTGTTCAAGAAAAGCTGGGGTAAACAAATCTCAAAAAAGGAAAGCTTGGGTTATCTCCTGATGTCTAGAGGCACAGAAAAGACAAAGTTAAGAGTCAGAGAATAATACATTACGCCATTAAAGAAATTGCTCTGATATGTCTCAGCAACTGAGGGGGGGCTCTAGAGAATTCAGAAAGAAGTTCTCAAGAACCTCTCAAGAGGCTCAAATATCTGTCTGTTTAGAAAACATGTCACATACTTAAAACGTATCAGTCGAGTATGAACTACACTGTCCCTCTTGTGTCTTTTTCTTTCCAATACAATATACCCGAAGAGTTAGCCAGGTAAAGGAGGTAAGGAAACATTGGGAGATATTACAATTATGTGAGTGCTCTGGCTAGTTAATCCTATAGTTTATTCCTGCTTTTTATTCATATTTGACTAGGCTATTTCGCAAGCAGAGATAAAGTTAACTTGTTGAAAACCGATAGTAATGCAAATAATTTCTGTCCATGGAAATAAAAATTGTGCCTGGTGGAATGCCATTTACATTGATATTGGATATTGACTAGTTTTGGAAGTTTTTCATTGGTTTGTAAATTTATTTTAGTATCTCAACAAGAATATAATCAATCATTTCTGTGATTACGAGTATATTTAATATAGGCATCCCTAATTTTAGTCATTTCGGGTGATTTCTCTTAATTTTAAATGGTGTTACTTTAATCTAATATTACAGATAAATTAAATTTGATGATATCATGTGTTTAGAAGATAATATGTGTTTTAGTTTGTATGGAGAGACAGAGGACAACTTTACTCCAGATACTTTCTTTTTTCTAAACAGAATAGGCCAGGTGCAGTGGGTCCCCCTGCAATACTAGCAGGTTGGGAGGCCGAGGCAGGTGGATCGCTTGAGCGCAGGAGTTCAAGACCACCCTGGGCAATATGGTAAGACCCTTGTCATGAAAGAAACAAAGGAGAGAGAGAGAGAGACAGGAGGAGAGGAGAAGAGAGGAGAGGAGAGGAGATGAGAGGAGAGGAGAGGAGGAGAAAGAAGAGAAAGAAGAGAAGAGAAGAGAGGAGAAGAGAAGAGAAGAGAAGAGAAGAGAAGAGAAGAGAAGAGAATAATAGAAGTAAAAGAGAAAGGAAGGAAAGATAGGATAGGAACGGATAAAGGAAATGATGACGGAAGGAAAAGAAAAGAGAAAAGAGGAGAAAGAAGAAAGAAAGAAAAAGAAAGAAGAAAAAACAAAGAGAAAAAGAGAGAGAGACAGCGCAATAGGCGAGATCCACTATAAAATAGGGTAAAGGTACGGTCTGAGGGAGGTCCTTAAAAGAAAGGAAGCCGGTCGAACACGGCATCAAGGCCAAACGAAAGAAAGATTACTTTGCAGGTCATCTTCTGCTTAAAAAGGAAAGTGACAATCATTACTCTTCCTGGCTACAACTACTATTAGTATACATGCCCAATGATGGGAATAGAGGCTCCATAAGGACACTCAAAATGCATCTTATTCTCCAGTAAGTGCCAGGTCGAATGAAACTCCAACATAGCTACTTATTAACGGCTTCTACAATTGAAATGTCACTATCAGGCCACATCCAATATGTAACATATACTTGCAAATTTGTGGAGAGAAAAGATAATAAAATACGTGTGATCAAGACAATTGAGAAAGTCAATTTACAGCTTGGACTACTTGCATAATGGTTTTATTTTCTAAAATACATTAAGGCTTTATTTATTACATTCCAAGAGTATCTTTCACTGCCTCTTAATGTTTCAATGCCCAAAGCTTAATTTGTGCAATGTCTTACCCAAAAGAGCACATTACTGAGAATAGCTTTCCCTATACATTTTTTTAGAAGAAGAATTTATCTTGCTTTCACATTTATATATGATAACATCTAGTATAAGAACAAGAAAAAAATCTTAAAAATATAAGTGAGTGGCTGAGGCAGGAGAATGGTGTGAACCCGGGAGGCGGAGCTTGCAGTGAGCCGAGATGCACCACTGCATTCCAGCCTGAGTGACAGAGCGAGATTCCGTCTCAAAAAAAAAAATATATATATATATACATATATATACACATATATATGTATATACATGTGACTTACTAAGGAACTTTTTAAAAATTTTTAAATACGCAATTTACTAGAGTAATATTACATATTTCTGGTAATGAAGTCTATCCTGGTGATGATAAATTGCAGAAGGAACTCACATATTTCTCCTGGTGAAATGAAAAAAATAAAAAATGTCCAAATTTTAAGTAATATAGCCAGAGGAAAAAAAAATCCAATTTTTACATATAAAATGTTGACATGCTATAAAAATTGATATCCTATATAGCTATAAGGAAAAGAACAGAAAATAATGAAAGAAATATTTTTGGCAATATTGTGCAACTTCAGATGAAAGATCAGCAAAATAATAAGACATAACAAAAAGTAAATACTGAGACGAACTTGGTGTTAGTGACAACTTGACTCATTTATGATTTAGCTTTTATTTTATTAGCAAGTATTAATTCAATTCCCTGAAGGCACTAAGGATCCCACAGTGAGTGGAATAGATTAAAAATCCCATCCCTAACTGAATGCACATTATTTTGTGGGGAGATAGTCAATATACAGGTTTCATTGTAATATAAACAAACAAAAATAGAATGGAAAAGCATGTTAATATTTTACTGCCTTTCCTGTGTTTGTGTCATCTCCAGTGGTTTAGTATGGAAAACCACAACAAAGACCAGAGATTCACCTTGCATAGGTGTAGACTGCCCAGAGTTTAGGGAGAAGTAGAATCAAGTGTGCTATGTATTTCCAAAACCATTATAAAGTAGTTGTAATTTTTAAAACTTTGATGTTTAAAAAAAAATTCTCTCATATTAGTATCTTGTATTTCTCTACCGTTGCAGATAGAGTTTTTACAATACTAATTTACACTGTGTTTCTATTGGATTATTGTCTCTCAAAGACTGGTGGCATGTAAGAGGCTCAGATTGAAAAGAAAAATCCCAGAAATTCAGATAAAATAATGAATAATGGAACATTGTTAAGGAAATATAAGAAGACAGAAAAATTATGTATGCTACATCTGCAAATGTCACAATTGCTGAGTAAAGATCTTTTTACAGGTTTTAATCACCTGGAATGATAGGAGAATAAAATAATATAAAATTTAACAAAAATGAATATGAAGAACCTCCATATAGGAGCAAAGAAAAGGTAATCACAAGAAAAGAGAAAAGAAAATAAGGAGTTGCTTTAGCAGACACCTTTGCTGCCTTGTGTGACCCTCCTTCTGCTTACCTCTGACATTAGCTGCAGCCGCAATGCAAAGTTGCTTGTGAGTTCAGACATTTTGTGTGCTGGTGGGGTCAGCCCCCATTCAAACCTATCAGAAAGTGGGGGGAGTTCATTTCTCAGAGGTTCTGATGTGTGGAGTCCCTACTATCTAGAGCAGTAAATCTAATTGTGCACTTATAAAAACTTTTCCTCCTTTCCTGTCTTTTTCTGCCCTGTCATCCTGCTCCCTGCATCACATTCCAAATAAACTACCCACACTCAAGTCCTTGTGCCTGGCCCTGCTTCCAGAAAAACATACACTAAGATACTGATTCAAGTAAAAAACCCTCCAGATTTCAACTGAACAGAAGCAGTGCTAGAACACAATTGCTTTAAAAAAAAGTCAAAACAAACAAAGCTTATATTACCTAACTTAAATATAGAGATCAGAATGAGCTGGGGATAACTGTCCTCTAGAGTCCTAGGGTGAGAGAGAAACTAGAAAATCAAGCTCTGTTTTTGAAAACCTTCTTTAACGTGTTTTACTCATGATTGAAGTGTATTTGGATTATTTGACAATGAAATAAAGGAAAATAACTGTTCTCGTTCACTCATTAACACTTTCTTGTACTGATGATGAGTTTAGGAAGCAAAACAATTAGCCAAGTTGTTGTTCACTTATTTTTAGAAATAGCGAACACCAATGTTAATATTGCCATTTTAAATCAGAATTTAAAGATGAACTATGCTTGTTTTAGTGGATCCATTGAACTATCACCATCATAACCCCTCTCAAAAACCTTTTTTGTTTGTTTAATAATAGAAGTTAGATAATTGCTAACTGCTGCCTTTACTATGACTAAACCAACTTAATTGGCCAGTCTTTCATTGTGTTGGAACAGAAATCTATAACTTCAGTCAATTATTTCTCTAAGTTTTTTGTCAGGTACAAATTTTCTTCCTGGGAAATATTTTGAACTTGTCTTTTACGAAGTAGTTCACTGTGAATAGATCTTCTTCAGGGAAGAGGCTGCTATCCAGATTACAGTTGACCCTTACAGGTTTCAACTGTGAGGGTCTACTTACAAGTGACTTATTTTTTTTCAACCAAATTCAAATGGAAAATACATTATTAGCAGATGTGAAACCCAGGTATGTAGAGGGTCGACTTTTCAACTTTTCATAGCTGTGGGTTCCTCAGGACCTACAAAGGGACTTGAGTATACATGAAACTGGGTCCTGGAACCAATCCCATACCTATACCTAGGGAGGACTGTCTTTAAATTGTACATTTATATCAAGGGTGCCTCCAGCCAACTGATGTCTGAGGAAATCCTTTAAATTAATTCCATAGAATACCTAGATATCTTGACTTCAGGCACTAAACCTTAACTTTTGATCGAAGCTATCTATTATCTGGGTCCTGACTGCATCAAGAAGACTGTGGTAAGACTTTTAAAACAACACTAACCAACAAGAAAAATTCCAACAATTCACTGGTCAGGGGAGTATATCTAACATCATACCCCCTTACTCATTCAAAAAGCTTTGAGTGTTTAATATGTATCTAGGTTCTAGGCTGAGATAATCTTGTCTTTCTTAAAACATCCATTCTAGTACCAGAGATAAATATTAAACAACCACACAAATACATGATTATGAATTGAGATGTAGACTTTCAAGGAATACAGTGTCCTAGCAAACCACATCAAGAAAGAAAGTCATTAGCTACTCTTGGAAGACGATGAAGGCTAAACAAAAAAGTCATGTTTAAGTAGACTGAGTCAAAAGTGAAACAGATGAGGCTGACTGCACAGAATCTCTGTGCAGCCCAAGACTGAGAAACCTGGGTTGTGAGGAACCTTGGTAAACTGTGTCTTTCTTTATGGAGCTAGAGGGGAGCATCTTCTTTAATACCATTATTTTTGAAACTTGTATTTTCTTGTGACTGTTTAGAAATTTCAACACTTAAGTTTTTCTCCCTGAAATAATGTTTATTTTTGTCTCTTTCCCTTTAATCATTTTTAGAGTTAGGGTTTGAATCAGTCCAAAAGAAAAAAGCAACAACAACACTGCTTTTAAAAAGTTTTCTGTGATAATAAATATGAGAACTTTTCTTGTAGTCAAGAAGTAGATAAAATATTCCTTTTACATAACATTTTAGGAGATGTCTACATGTCATATCTTATTCCCAAGATGATTTAGAGATTATTTAAATACCTAAATCTGTTATGTTTCTTCAGCTGAGCTCTCACCTCTTCCTGAACAATGGTGAATTATAGACTTCGGCCTGATGATTGGTTTAATTGGATTTTGTATATGAGAATCCAAAACTTCCTCTTGATGATTTTCCTATGCCTTTGGTCTATCTTTGGTCCTTTTCCCTCATTAGAATATAGCTCTAAATAAGTCATTGCAAACCTGTCAATCATTCTCCAGACCTTCCACCCATCAGTTCCAGAGTTGTCAGGGCAGGAAACTTATTTTGTAAGTGCAGTTGTATCTCAAATGCACTTAAACTTGAATAGGTTCCTTTCCCAGACTTGCTCTGTCAGTGAATGCAGGCCTCATCATCCTCCTTTAGTGTTTTCACCGTATAAAATTTATCACCAAATCTTGTTTCTATTTTACCTCTTATCTCCTACATCTCTCCTTCCTTCATTGTTTTACTGGCTTTACTTTAGTCCAAATTACTGTCATTTCTTAACAACAGCCAATTAATTATTTTCCCTAAATCTTTTCTGGTTCCTTTCCTATCTGTTCCTCAAATTGTAGCCAGAGTGATCATTTCAAAACTGAGATTTGATTAGTTTAATTCCTGTCAAGTTTAACATCAATGAATGGTGCAACATTGCTCTTAAGATAAAGACCCAAATCCTCAACGTGGCTTACAAGTCCCGAGGAGGAAATTTCTCTTCCCTTTTCTCATTGCACCACAGTCAGACAGACCCTTCTCCAGTTCTTTCCCCTCTTTTCAGAGCCCTTTTCTGAGGCTGTTCCCACTGCCTGGGGTGCCACTCCCTTCTCCATTCCCTTCACATGGTTTACCCCTTGCTATCTTTTGTTCCCATCAGGAGCCTCATGCCCATAGAACAAACCATCCTGAGCTCAACTCAGGGCCAGTTTCTTTAGTGTATTCTCACACACTATTGTATTCATTTTCTATAAAGTGCTTCAGTTGGCCTAGTTTGTAAGTATACATTCAACAATGCAATTGTTTTATTAGTGTGGTTCCCCTTACATTAATGAAAACTCTGTGAATTAGGGACAAGTTGCATTGTTAATCAGTAGTATTGCCCTAATGCCTTGCACAGTGTTTGGCCCATGCTGTAAGCTCAATAAATATCTGTTCAATATACTAATTCACTATTGTTTTCTCCAAAAACTTCTCAATTAACAATTGGTACTCATATCTGTCCTATATATAACAGAATAATTTCAGAAATCCTGGCTAATGAAGGAAAGAATTGAAACCTCCTCTCTCTTCTAATATGAGCACTGGCTGACCTGTACCCCACAGTTGAGGGCTCTGTTGGATGCTGTCAAGGTGGGCCGAGGGCAAGCAGAGACTTTTTCCTCCATGTTGTTATTCATGAACCTAAATTTAGGGTAATAGTAATGTCACTATGGAGTGACATTATTTAGGGTAATAATAATGTCACTATCTCCCTTCATTTTGCCAAGTGAAACAAATCAACTGAGAATCAGCTCACAATATGCAAGTGAAGTTTTTTAACCATGTAAGTAGAATGAATTTCAGGAAAACAAATTTCTAAAATTGCAGATAGTGTTCTAAAAATAAAATAAATAAAGCTTCTGAAAGGTAAATAGAGGTAAACAAAAATAGCAGTCATCTCTTTAGAATTATTGAAAGGTCACTTATCTAAACCATGTTAAGTGTCAAGTTCACCTAAACCTAAATTATACGGAACATAGAAAGTAACTGTAAGTTAAGCAATGTAAGAAAAATCAATCCAGTAAAAATAAGTATTTAGAAAATCATATGATTAGTTTGGTATAAGCTCAGAAAAGATAAACAATAAAACCAGTTGCAATTTGTAGGATATATTTAAGATAAAATAAATAATTTTAATTATGTGATATTGAAATGATTAAACGGTACTGTCTTTTCTAAAGGGTATGGGAGTTGATGACAGAGTCTGGTTAAAGGCAGAGGCTTTTATTCTTTTTTCAGCTTTTGTCTTCAAATTTAAGAGTAATCAGTTAACCAGAACAAATGTCTGCTAAGATAAGAACAAAAAAGGAAACTCAATATTATAGAGGCACAAAGAAAAGGCACAAAAAGTATTTAAGAAAATAGTGATTTCTTTCATGGATCCCTTTTCCATGAGAAAGATTGTTCATAACATATAGAATATGAAAGATATTCTGAATTATGACATTAAAGAGCATGGTAACTATTCTTTTAAGAAACAAAGAATGAAAACCAAACAATAACAACAAGGACAATAAAACCTTGATGGAATAAAACAAAAACTCTGTTGTTTTAAAGTTCTGAAAATTGCTGTCCAAGAGAGTCTATGACTCTCCCAACCAAGGTCACATTATATTTCTGTCAATTTAACTTTGATAAGTAAAGGTCCCTGCTTTCTGATTCATCAGAGAAAAAGTCAGATTCAATTTTGCTTGTGATAAATATAGATGTGGAATGTCTGGGCATTTAAGCTATTAAACACTAGACAACTATAGTATTTGGATATTGGATGGGTTTGGCTTATTACACAGAGTGCTTTTACAATCAGCAGACCCATAAAACAAATTCCTAAAGCCTCTATAATTGAATTTTGAATTATTCTCTAGCTTTCATTTTCAAATCAGTTACTTAATACTTTCCTAATGATGTAATTATCATTTTATTTATTTAACATATTTTAATAAGGTCCAATTATGTGCTGAGCATTGTACTAGATTTTTATTGAAGTAGATTTCAGTAAAGATGAGTCAGTATTTTAATCCGTGTTTAGATTTAGTGATTGTATAAAATTATTTGCACTTAAACTGACAGATTGAAAAATTAAGGTTTACAAATACATATATTTGTAATACATATAATTGCTCAGTTCTCTTCTGTAATATGAATTAGATCATCACTAGAGTCCTTCTATGTGATTATATATCCTCTTTTAAATTTATTCAGATAGCCTCCATTTCCAGAAATGCCTTGACATAGAAATCTGCTCATCAATCCTTCCCATTCTTAAAAGCTGACTATAAATCCACACTACTCATGGAAGCTACTCTAACTAGAAACTCCCTCTCCTACTGAAATGTCACTTAAACTTTAGTTCTGCTTCTGTTGTTGCATATGTTTCTATTATATTGCTTAAGTGCATGCATAGACTCTTTGCCTTTGAGGTCAGCATTTTTTCATTAGCTAGTACTGTATGAAATGACATTTGGGATTCTTACTAAATTTATACAGAAATTTTTTAATCAGGTATGATTTATTTCTATATTTTGCCTCAGACTTTTGCTTCAACTGTAGTCGAACATTACTTCTACATTTACTTTTGAATTTTTAACACAGTATAGTTTTTCTGTTTATTTACTTGCATTAATAACTTATTGCATTAATCAATCTTTTGACATTACCATAGACTGGAATTCTGTCAAATATTAACTAGTCTTTTTATGTTGGTTTTTTTTGGGGGGGTTTGATTGAAATATTTTCTGAAATGTTATGAAAATGTAAACCTTATCAAGAAACTTAATTTACATGTACATTAATTTCTCTTATACATTTGTGAAAAGAAAATAATGAGGTAAAATTACCTGCTCTTTGAATGGACCTCATTGTGTATGAACACAGTGATATGCCTAAATCTTCAGATCAGGAACAGTGACTACCATCCCACGGTGCTGGTGATGACCACAGAAAGATGTATAGAGATCATGTTCTTTTTCCTTCCTCATCTTCTTTCTTTCTTAAAAATTATTTCCTTTTTGTTTAAAGAATTTCCTTAAGTCATGATTTTAGGGTTACTCTGTTGGTGACAAATCCTCTTCACTTTCTTTTATATATGAATGTCTTGATTTCCTCTTTATTACTTAAAAACGTTTTTGCTAAATATAGAATTCTTGCTTGAGAAAACTTGAAAATTATTGCATGATTTTCTTCTGGCCTCCATCATTTCTGATGAGGAATCAAATAACATAATTGTTTTTCCTTAGAGATAAAGTGGCTTCTCTCTCCATTTTCCAGATTTTGTTTTTAGTTTTCACAAGTTTGACTATGATGCATCTCACTGTAGATTTACTTTGGGTTTACTGTTTTTGGAATTCAGTAGTTTAAGCCTGCAGGTTTATATCTTTTGCCAATTTGGGGACATTTTCAGCCACTTTTTCTTCAAGGATGGTTTATCCCTGACCTCTTTCTCCTCTTATTTGGAAACTCTGACAATACCAATGTTATGCTTTTTGTTATAGTAAAGCAGGTCCCTAAGACTCTGTTCTTTTTTTTTTTTTTAAGTCTATTTTCTCTCTGTTGTTCAGATTAGAAAATTTCTATTGTTGTCTTTCAATTTACTAATATTATCTCCTGACTCTTCTATTCTGCAATCAAACTCATCCATTGAGTTTTTAATTTAGGTTGGTTTATTCCAGATCTAAAATTTTTATCTTGTTCTTTCTAATTTGTATTTCTTTGCTTAAACTCTGTTTATCTGCTAGGAATTTCTATTTTTTTCATTTGTTTCTAGTGTATTTGCAATTACAAGGTGAAGCATTTTTATGATGGTTGTTTTCGAATATTTTTCAGAGAATTTTAACACCTCTTTCATATGAATTTTGGCCATTATTGATTGCATCTTTTCATTGAGTTTAAGATCTTCTTTCTGATGTGACAAGAGATTTTCAACTGCAATCTGGACATGCCGGGTTTATGTTATGATACTCCAAATCATATTTAAATGTATTTTAGCTGGCTTCCTCTAACAATGCTTCAGCAAGGAAACAGGGGGTGCCACTTTGTTTTTGCCAACTGGGGGCATAACACCAGATTCCTGACTTAGATGTTTGTAGCACCTTAGATAGTAGGGAGGGGTCCTCGTTACTGCTCATCAGAGGTGGGAGTTTCGGCTCTCTACTATGCCTCAATACTTACTTGACTGGAAAAGGCAGCAATGCCTCATTATTGTTCCCCATATGGTATTTACTGACCCTTCAAAAGGATGTCCTCATCACCCCTGGGAAAGAGTGAAAGTCCTGATTCTTCATTAGCCCTCTTTAGCCACCACATCAGTTTGGAGGGTGAAAATGGACTTCTGCCAGGTTGGGGTAGAAGTCTGTGCTCCAATTTGGTTCTCATTGACACTGTAGTTTGTGTTGAGAAGCAGTGTCATTACTACTTGGGAGAGATTAAAGCCCTTGCTTCCTACTTGACCTTCTATGACACCATCCTGGCAGAGGGCCTGGAGTGCTTCATTATAACCTGAGTGGGGTGAAAGTCTAGGCTCCCTGCTTTGCCTTTTCTTGCATGAATGGAAGTTGGCCCACTGCACTTCTGCACTGTTGGGCTGGAGTGGGGTGGCTATTGTCTAAAAAGTTCTGCCTTGCTAAGTCCCTTTCCAGGACAATTGGCTAAAGAAAGCAGGCTTTGTTGGTGGGGATGGTATTAAATTCATTGATGTTTCTGGGTTGCTGGCTTCTTTAGTTTCAAGGTTGGTATATATGAGGCAAAAAACAAACAAACAACAACAAAAAGAAAATACAAAAAACTCACTGCCATGTCATTTCTTAGATCTCAAGTTCCCTAGCCAGTCTGTCATCTTCTCTATGCCCTGCAGAGTGTTCCTGTTTGTTTTATATATAATGCCCAGGGCTATTTAGTGCAAAGAATGAGGAACAGCACACATACTCTAGCTTCCCAGAAGCAGAATTTCTTTTACTTACTGCTAATTAGAACAAAGGGACAATTATAAAATTTGTAGTCATTTTTCAGGCACAATAGCATAGGATCTTATAACTACTATTTCTATTGTAAGTTTTAATTATGCAAAATACAAATTAATGTTACATTAAGTCAAAAAATAAAAGTCTGCTGGTACCTGGTGCTCAGAAACAGCCTAATAGTCATCTGATAAAAAGTTTTTCTGTGTGCATGCTTTTCACTTTTATTGTCTATAGGCTTTAATTTTCATTTTGATTTTTTATGAAAAAAAAAAACACAAAACAAAACACTGAGGTACTTTTGCCACTTTTTGCATCACTTGGGCATTTTACCAGGTTACCAGTACATCTCAGTGATTACTCACAGCAATTAAGTAATCTTATCCACAACTTTCCTTGGCTCCTCTGATGTACTTTATTTATCTTAGAAGGCCAAAATTAAATTCAAACAACTTTGTATTAGCTTTTACTACATTTGCTTCTCTTGAATTACAATGCCCTCTAGCAATAGACTTCTAACTGCATCTGAGGTCTTCTTCCCATTTTATCCTGGGCAAAACAATCAGAACAATGTCCCTGATGTTCTGCTTTCACTGTACTTCTGTGCAGAAATGTTTGAGGACTTACGACATTAAAATACATTCAGGCTGGGTATGGTGACTCATGCCTCTAATTCCAGCACTTTGAAAGGTCAAGGTGGGCAGATTATCTGAGCTCAGGAGTTTGAGATCAGTCTGGCCAACATGATGAAACCTTGTCTCTACAAAAATTACAAAATTTAGCTGGGCACAGTGGCACACACGTGTAGTCCCAGCTACTCAGGAGACTGAGGCATGAGAATCACTTGAACTTGAGAGGTGGAGGAGGTTGCAGTGAGCAGAAATGCCACTGCATTCCAGCCTGGGCTACAGAATGAGACTCTTTCTCCAAAAATTAATAAATAAATAAAATTTAAAAAATAAATTCAAACCATTTAGCCTAATTTAAAAAGACCTTATTCTAATTTTACCTCTTGACATGTTCAATCTACTATACAAAATTGTTTTTTCTACAAAAATAGCTGGCTTATGGCTTCAATATTCTGTTGCATGCTTTTGATTACCAGATTTTTCTTTATCAAAGGATTCTCCACCAACTTTTCTAACTATGTAGATGTGTATTAGTTTAATTCCAACTCTATAGCATAGCATGTTGTGAAAGTTCCTATATTCACAACTGATATCCTTTTAAAAGGCAATCACATTTTCTCCTCTCTCGTGTATGTGGCAATAGATAATGACTTATAAAACACATAGTTATTCACTTTGTTTTATTCAGTCTTGAAAGGCAACATCATTTTTAGCACTATATGTCATTTAATTGTATGGATTTATTGACTTTCATTTTTTATGTTTTCATTATTTTTTTAAAATACTATGTATTACTTCTACCATTATATGTATGCCACTTTGATTATAATTTCTCCACTTGTTCTATTAGGAGGTATTGTCTATTTCTCCAGCCCCATAATTTCAGTTGTCCTGGAGAATTTGTTTCATCTGGAACTTTGAGAAACCTTGCAGTTTATGCTCTCCAATTTGTGTAATTCTGTGACTGTCATGTATAAAAAAATAATGTTTCTCTTTCTCTCTATGATCTTTTGGATCTATCTTCTGGTTCTCTAATTCTCTCTTCCCTGTGTTTAATCAGCTATTAAATGCATCCATTACAGTCTGCATTTTAATTATTTTGCATTTTAGTTTTATAATTTTTCTTTGATTTTTTCCCTAAGTGCCAATTTTCCGCTAAAATTCAAAGCCTTCTTTATAATATATTCAAATATATTTGATATAGTTATACTTTATTATATACATATGCAGTAATCTGTATGTCTCATATAGACATGGTGATATTTCAGAATGCATGTAACAGTGATTCTGTATCTCTATGGGTCTCTTTCTACAATGTTTTTTCTCTTGATTTTTTATCACTTTTGATTTCTTTTCCTTTTTTTTTTTTTCCTGAGATGGAGTCTCCCTGTGTTGCCCAGGCTGGAGTGCAGTGGCGTGATCTCCGCTCACTGCAAGCTCCGCCTCCCAGGTTCAAGCCATTCTCCTGAGTAGCTAGGACTACAGGAGCCCGACACCATGCCCAGCTAATTTTTTGTATTTTTAGTGGAGATGGAGTTTCACCATGTTAGCCAGGATGGTTTCGATCTCCTGACCTCATGATCCGCCTGCCTTGGCCTCCCAAAGTGCTGGGATTATAGGCCACTTTTGATTTCTTTTCTCCTAGTGGCCTTGGTTATTTTATTACTGAAACCTAGAAATTGTATAGAATTATTTTGAAATAATAGCAAGAGGAATTTTATTTTTTTCTTTAGAATAGATTTCTCTGGCCCTGTCAGGCATTTGGGAGCATTAGCATTTCTGATTCTTCTTAATCTAATGAAGGGTTAAAGTGATTAGAAATTTGTCTCCTGTCTCTGCAAGAACCTGTCTGTTGATACCATACCTTTACTAATATGGCATCGTCTCAGAGATCTAGCCCAAACCTACTTTTGTCATTCCCAGTCCCATACAATCTCTCTCCCTTTCTCACCCCCACTCTCTTTCTCTGTCTCTGTCTCTCTCTCTCTCTCACACACACACACATACACACAGAGACACACAAGTCCTTTCCATTTTGTATCTTTCTTACTCCTTGAATCTATTTGCAGGTTACATGTGGTCAGCTTCTCATCCTCAACAATCTTCTCAGTCAGGTTCTGTAGCATTGCCACCTGAACTTAGGCAAAAAGAGACCCAGAAGCCAGATTCACATTTCTGAGTTTTTTCTTCTCTTGAATATTCTTTCCAGATGTCGTCACTCTTTAGGAACCCTACAAATTCTTCAAACAAAACTTTTTTATGTTTGATTCTCATTTTCATGTCATTCTTAAGTAGATTGATCCAGATGACCTAGTTAATGATTACGCAAAATGAAAATTCCTAATGTTTTAATTTGTTCTGCTTTTTACAATGTTTACAGACATTTCTCTATAATATTGTGTGGGTATATATCTTAATGAGTGGGTGTTTTTAATTTTAGTTTTAGGGATCACGTTTGTAACTATAACTTTATTATTATACTATTTATTTAGACATTTCTGATTTCTTACTATGCAAAATGATAGACTATATTTACCTCTTCTCATCTCCCATAATAACTATCCAATATCTGATTTTTTTAGATTATATATTTTCAGTATTTTCTAATTATCTCTTTAGTCTATGAATATTGGTTTATTTTATATATCTAGCTCATATTATATATTTTTACCTTTGACTAAAAAGGATGAAAAACTAAAGGTTGTGCTTATATTTTCACTGATTTTTTTATACTTACCTCACACATTTTCTTAGGTACTAAATTATTTATTATCAAGGCCTATATTTAAACTATGTTTCTGTGATGTCAGAGGAAGCAGGCCACAAAACTGCCTTCACTTCTGATTTGAACTGCAAGTTCAGAGGTCCACATGACCACCACCCTTGGGTCAAAAGTTAACTGGAATGATTTGCAGAACTAACTTAAAGCTATTATACTCATCATTATAATTTATTACAGGTAAAGGATAAGATTAAAATCAGCCTAAGGGAGTGCAATGACCAGAGTCCAGGAAGTTTCCAAACATTTCCAGTTGTCCTCTTCCCATGGAGTCATGGACAATGTTACTTTTCTGTCATTGATGTATGACAATATGCATGGAGTATTTTCAACCAGGGAAGCTTAGCCAAGTCTTGCTATCCAGAGTCTTCACTGGAGTTCAATCACATAAACCTGATTGACCAACTGTGTGTTGAACCTCAGTCTCAAGCCCCTCTGGAGGTCTATTGGTACTCCAAGACTCAAAGCAGCCCTGACTCTAAAACTTGAACATTGTCTATCCATGTGACCCAAAGCTCCCAGGTTAAAAAAAGAAAAAAATCTTTTATCCTGCATGACATTCCAATGGCTTAGAGATTATCTCCCCAAATCAGAGAGTAAACGCCAGACCTTTTTTTGGACAAGATTACATTTCTTACTACACAGTTTCCAAAGCATAACCCCAACATTTTTTGTTTCATACCAAAGTCTGTTAATTTTTAGTCCTTTTGCGGTAGAGGTTCCAATATTTGCTATAGCTTATTTGGCAACATATTATTATCTAATAGTTTCTTTAAGGAAATGTAATTGAAATTATTTTTCCTGAATCTATTTTTTGTTAATTAGTTTTCTTGCCTTATACTCGAATGATACTCTGGCTAGGAATATATTTATTGCATCAGTTTTTTAATTCATATCATAGGCAAGGCTCATTGCTGTCTAGTGTTAAATGTTGCTGTAAAAAATCTGCTGCCGCATGATAGATGATTTTTCTTTACCTAGTTTCTTAATACATTTTTTTCTTTAAGTTTTGTATCTAGTAAACTTACCAGAACAGATATTAGGGTTAATGATACTTAACCAATGTTTTTCTTGTAATCACTCAATTTGTAGATGTAAGTCTTCTTTCATTATTCAAACATTTTTAAAAATTATATTCAATATTTAAATTTTCTTAAATAGGCACACCAGCTATATGTCTATTAACTCCATTTTGATTGTCTTTGTCAATTATAGTCTCAAAATTATTTTTTATCTTTTGTTTATTTCCATTGTATTTATTTGAGTCGTATTTTGCTCTCATTTCAGTGTTCACTACAGCTTCCTGAGTTTATGCATTTGACACTTATTTTTGTCATGTTTTTATTTTAGTACTTCTGTCTTTCTAATATTCTGATAAATAATATCTGAGCTTCTTTTGTTCTTGTTTGATAAAGGAAGTTATGTATTACATTTTTTGAAAAAAATTTAAATAAATATGTTTGGTCACACTCTTTATCTGTTCCAAAGCAAATTTTGCCACCAGTTTTCCTCCTGTTGCCATTTGTTTTCCTCTACTGCCATTTATTTTTCATTTGTCATTATCTTTTTAGGGAACATTTGAATATTATTTGTTATTGAATAATGTATATTCTTTCTGGACCAACTATCTTCAGGAGGTTCCTATCTGTAAAAGGATGAGGATACTAGTTCAGGATTAACTAGACTTCTTTTCATGTCACTGTGTGTGTGTGTTTGTGTGTGTGCTTGTGTGTGTGTGTGTTTGTGTTTGTATGAGTGTTTGTGTATGTTTGTGTATGTGTTTGTGTATGTGTTGGTGTACGTGTTTGTGCATGTTTGTGTGTGTGTGTTTGTGTGTGTGTTTGTATGTGTGTGTGTATTTGTGTGTGTGTTTGTGTGTGTGCTTGTGTGTGTGTGTTTGTGTTTGTATGAGTGTTTGTGTAGGTTTGTGTATGTGTTTGTGTATGTGTTGGTGTACGTGTTTGTGCATGTTTGTGTGTGTGTGTTTGTGTGTGTGTTGGTATGTGTGTGTGTATTTGTGTGTGTGTTTGTGTGTGTGTGTGTGTTTGTGTTTGTATGAGTGTTTGTGTATGTTTGTGTATGTGTTTGTGTATGTGTTGGTGTACGTGTTTGTGCATGTTTGTGTGTGTGTGTTTGTGTGTGTGTGTTTGTGTGTGTGTTTGTATGTGTGTATTTGTGTGTGTGTTTGTGTGTGTGCTTGTGTGTGTGTGTTTGTGTTTGTATGAGTGTTTGTGTATGTTTGTGTATGTGTTTGTGTATGTGTTGGTGTATGTGTTTGTGCATGTTTGTGTGTGTGTGTTTGTGTGTGTTTGTGTGTGTGTGTTTGTGTGTGTGTTTGTATGTGTGTGTGTATTTGTGTGTGTGTTTGTGTGTGTGTGTGTTTGTGTGTGTGTTGGTATGTGTGTGTGTATTTGTGTGTGTGTTTGTGTGTGTGTGTGTGTCTGTGTTTGTGTTTGTATGAGTGTTTGTGTATGTTTGTGTATGTGTTGGTGTACGTGTTTGTGCATGTTTGTGTGTGTGT